>NC_134688.1:57833972-58149972 GCF_050947455.1 Rhinoderma darwinii | reverse complement strand
GTAGATAAAGCCCCCCCCCGTAGCTAAAGCCCCCCCCCCCCCCCCCGTAGATAAAGTCACACACTTTTTTATTACAATAAGATAACAAACTATTCAAACCCACCTTAATCCCGTTCCGACGTCGTCCGGCAGCAATGGAGACCTGCTCTCTTATGCGCAGGTCTCCTGGGGTTAAACGAAGCGTCTATGAAAGGCGCTGATGGCAGGGCACAGTGACTTTCCCTGTCATTCAGTGCCTTTCAACGACGCAAGCAGCGCAAAGTATCGCGCCGCTTCACTCATAGAAATGCGCTGAATGGCCAGGACCACGGAACGTACCCGGCCATTCATTGCTTCTAATTGTACCTGTGTCCTATAGACGCAGGTAAAATTATAGTGCAGGAGGAGGTGGCGCTGGCGCCCCCCTCTAAGTTGCGCCCGGGGCACATGCCCTGCTTGCCCCCCCCCTAGCTATGCGCCTGACTTGTGTTCCCATTAAAGTATCAAGTCTGGAGCATCTTTTCTTAGAATTCGGGTTGTGCGATTCCTCTGTAATTCCTCGTGGAAATGTATGAATAAATTGACAACTGGGTGTTACCATTCCCCTTGTCAATATAGTGTGTCCCTACAAAGTCTGAAACTGTCAGCACCGATTGGACATTGTCAGACAGTAGAAGGACGCACCCTATTGACAATGGGAATGGTAACACCCAGTTGGCAATTCATCCAAACATTTCCAGGAGGAATAATAGAGGAACGGCACAGCGCAGAGTTCTAAGAAAAGATGCTTCCGAATTTTTGTATTATGGGAAAAACTGACCGGTCTTCTTTAAAGGAGTTTTCCAGCCAATAAAAATTGATGGCCTATCCTCAGGATAGGCCACCAATAGCTGATGGGTCGGGGTCCGACTTTCGGGACCCCTGCCTATTAGCTGTTTTAAAGGGGCCGCAGCAGTCGTATGAGTGCTGCTTCCCCTTCATTTCTATTTGCTTACTGTGAATCATTGCTCATTGTGAATCGTTGACACACATTTAGCGGTGATTCACAGGTATTGCAGCCTTTTCGCCCATTGAAGTGAATGGTAGAAAAGGCTGCAATACCTGTGAATTGCCGCTAAATGCGTGTCAATGACTCACAGTGAGCGCTGCGGCCCCTTTAAAACAGCTGATCGTGGGGGTCCTGGGAGTCGGACCCCAGCCCTTCAGCCATTGATGGCCTATCCTGAGGATAGGCCATTAAGTTTTAGTGGCTTGAAAACACCTTTAAGATTATTTAGAACCCATTGAAACTTTTCAGAATATCGCATCTGGGATAGTCTGTATGCTGGGACCTCAAATATTGCTGAAGCGATGAGGACTGAAAGTCGTGTTCTTTAGCATTCGTCTTGGAGATTTCCATATCTCTGAACTATGTTTACAGCAGTTCCTTTTTCTTCTATGAAACTAAACCTTAATTCAACTAAAAACCCATTTGGGTTAGTGGGGGAGGGGCACACCCAGACATTTAACCTAGGCAAATTTTCTGAGGTTACCATGCCACCTGAAAACATTGACGATACCTCTAAAACTACTGGTCAAGGATTTCTTGAAAGGGTTTTCCCCACTATAGACATTGATGGCATTTTATCAATGTCATCTAGGCGGGCATCATACCGCTAAAACCCCCACAGATCACAAGAACTAAGGGGCCCCCCGTCACGGTGTCTGGTACTGCAGTTCCTATAAAGTACCAGGTAAGAAATGGCAAGAGTAAATCCAAAAGGGGTCATGCTTCACCTAGTGTGGTGGCCTCTTGGTTCTAGGGATCGTGGTGCCCCCCCCCCCCCCCACCTACCAGACATCGATGACATTTATTATGTATTAATGGTACTGTCCTTATACACACGTTCACTGTACAAAGGTTCACAATCACTTATCTGCAGTATGTGAATAAGTCCATTGATTTTTCCCACGTACATTTCACGACCCGGACATGTTAAATAGCGTGTCATTTATTATACATTAAACCTGATTACCTGTACAGATAACATCAAAGAGAACCTACTGCTTGTCAGACAATATTTCCTTTCATCTTTTTCACCTGTCACCTTTACTATCTAACCCTGATGTTCTGCCATTAACAAATCATTACAAGGCAATCCCACCTGTTTTTATGTTCGCACTACAAAATCTACACAATTAGTATCTCGTACTGATGATCCCACCCCTCCCCCTTAACTGCAGTTTCTGGGTCTGACGAGATTCCAGCGATGTTTCCGTAGTTTTGACAAGAATAGCCCTAAATGCTGCGCTATACTTGCTGTCAAAGGTGATGGAACCTCCGACCAAGGGTCATAGCGCATATGTGATCAGAACCTAAGGCTGGGTTTAGGCAGCCATAATACCGCAAATATTTTCAAAACTGTTTTTTTTACCTCAACACCCGTAACCCCATGGTTCTTCTGAACTTAGATCACCATAGTGGTTTATAGTGATCTAAGTACAATTCAGTGGAACTGCGTGGGGGGAGAACTTGTGGCCGTATTACATATTTTAAAATGTGGAGTTATTATGGCCATACTATTTTTTTTGCAGTCTTTTTAAGCTGTGCTCACATTTGCGTCTAATGGAACAGAAAGTCAGAAAATAGCAATGAAGATGTGAACAGAGCCTTACTCTGGAGTGGATCATAATTTTCCATCAGTTTTGGGGTTTTTTACGTTCCTTATTTATGAAAAAAAATTGATCATCATGGATCCTGTAAAAAAGTGATGAACGTTGTCAGGTGACAAAAACATTGATAGTCATTTTCAATGCAGAAATGAAGATATGAGATATTTACTAGTGCCTGGGGGGTTTCCTAGTGCCTGAAAACCTCCCTCTGAGCAGTTTAGAAAGAAAAATCTAGTTAAAAGCCAAAACTCTTTTTGCTACCACTAGGGGGAGCTCAGTGCATATGAATTTATTATTGAGTTCATTGAGAGCAAACCTTCATGCCGTGAGCTCCCCCTAGTGGCCGCTGCAGGAAGACAGAATTTTATGTTATACAATGGATGTGTGAAAGGAATCATGGTATTCGGAGCTCTTTATTAAAAAAAAAATGTAAAAAAAATATATAAATCTTCTAGGTACAATTTTCTGCCTAAGACCACCACTAAACCATGCATCAGCCTTAACAATATAATAATATGATATCAAAATATAATTTAACCACTAAAGCCCCTTAGACCTCCAGGGATTTTATATATTAACCCATAACCACCATGCATAATGTATATCAATATCCTTCATTTACCTTAGACCGCCAGAGATATTAGGTATTAACCATTAAACCACCCTAGATCACCAGGAGTATAATAAGAATACTCTGAAACCACATCATGTAAAAGTGTAGGATGTAATGTATGTAGAAAATTGTCAAAGTCTGTATAATCGGGGGCATTTTGCTGTCTCCATTGTGGGCACCAACACACTTGGAAATTTCCCTTTAAAAATCCTGCATGTGCCCCTGTACAGGATGCATAAAATGAATATGGTTGCTTAGTTAGCAGCTGTATTCATAAATCCATGCATTTATGTGCACTATACTATTACTGTATAGCTAAACATCATAAATCCCTAAGAATAGAGAGACATTCTCCTACACAGCAATAGCAAAGTCTGTGCATTGGACATACAATTGCTCACAAGGAATTTTAAACAGCAGTAATGTAAATGTCCACAAAGAAAGGATACATTACTATATATCAGGAAGTTAGTGGTTTATGAGCCTGGCCATATAACGCATCTGTGTTGTACGGAACCATAATAAGATGCCAATAGAGATCTATGGGCTCATACTGTACCTTTTAAATGTGGTCAAATTGTGGTGTGCTCCTTCAGATGCTGTATTACAAAGGCTTCTAAGGGGAAATTCAGAGCCACACAGAGGCAACGTTATACTGGTATTCAAAGTGTGTATATGTCGGGGGGCGGATGTGCGTGCGGCTTTGCCATGTGTATGAGGCCTAAAATGCAATTACCAGATATAGTCCTATTGTAATGATAAACTTTAGCCACAGCACCATTCTCTTAATACAACAGGGTAAACATGGTGATATGTATTCTATTCTGCTTCCCTGTCTGCCATCTGTTTTATGCAATCTGTGTCACATCCCTAGGACAGATCTGCAGGACAAAACTGCTGACAGCGCTATGTACAGGGTGGGGAGGGCAGTGCAACCATATTCAGCCTCGGGGGCATTAAATGTTGATTTCTCAGTCATACAACAGGTACACTGCACTCCACCTCCTCTGTAGAACGCTGTCAGCAGATTTAAGTGCTCAAAGCTGCTGACAGATTCCCTTTAAATTGGGCACAATCCTGCGGGAAACTCTAGCAGGGCACTACCACTAGCAGTGTTGTATGCATGAACCATGTTAGGCTATGTTCACATCTGCGTCAGCTTTTCAGTTTTTCTCCTCCGTCATAGGAAAAGAAAAAACTAAAAAATCTGAAGTGTCGTGTCTGTCGCACCAATAGTGCCAGACGAAAACCATTGAGTTTAATAGGTTCCGTCCGTCAGCATGCTGCGCTATATTCTCCTGGACCTAACAGAGCCTACAAGACGGATGTGAACACAACCGTACGCTGCATGGCATAAGGGCGGGTTCACACATGGCGGAATTTCACTTAAATTCCGCTGCGGACACTCCGCAGCGTTATTCCGCAGCGGAGCCGTTTCTCCATTGACTTTCACTTTAATTTAGCAGTGTTCGTTTACACGATGCGTACAATTCCGCTGCGGAGCAGAGGCTGCGGAGCGGAATTTGGTGTCCGCAGCATGCTCTGTCTGTTGCGGAGCAGTGGCGGACTCATGGCGGAATTTCTCCATTGACTTCAATGGAGATTCAAAGTTCCGCAATGAAGTCCGCAGCTGTCATGCACATGTCATGTGTGCTGCGGATGCGTCTTGCTTTTTTAACTTGACATTTCTTCATTCTGGCTGGACCTATGTATTTCTAGGTCTACAGCCAGACTGAGGAAGTCAATGGGGCTCCCGTAATGACGGGAGCGTTGCTAGGAGACGTCAGTAAATAGTCACTGTCCAGGGTGCTGAAAGAGTTAAGCGATCGGCAGTAACTGTTTCTGCACCCGGGACAGTGACTACCGATCCCAATATACATGTATCTGTAAAAAAAAATGAAGTTCGTACTTACCGAGAACTCCCTGTTTCTGTCTCCAGTCCGGCCTCCCAGGATGACGTTTCAGTGTAAGTGACGGCTGCAGCCAATCACAGGCCAAGCACAGGCTGCAGCGGTCACATGGACTGGCGCGTCATCCAGGGAGGTCGGGCTGGATGCCGAAGGAGGGACGCGTCATAAAGACAACGGGCGGTAAGTATGAATTTCTTTTACTATCACTAGGGAAAGTGCTGTCCCTTCTCTCTATCCTGCACTGATAGGGAGAAGGGAAGCACTTTTCCCGCAGTCCGCAGCAGCTAGTCCGCATCAATTTTCTGCACATTTTGTGCAGATCCGCAGCCGTAATCCGCAACCCGGATTAGGTGCGGCATTGATGCGGACAGTTGCGGAGGAATTCCGCCATGTGTGGTCATGCCCTTAGTTTGATGATTTATGGCTTTTCAGTTGAATGAACATATCAGACAAATCCATGGTGGAACTAAGACCATATTCACATGTTCTGGATTCTGTCCAGATTTAGGAGCAGATTCCACACCTAAATCCAGACAGAATCTGCAGTAGTTCTGCTGGCAATGCATTTGAATTAAGTATTTAATGCCCCAATCACATACTCTGGAAAAGACCTGCAGAAAATCCACTGCTTATCTGCGAGTGCGAATCCTGACCGTGTGAACACAGCCTAAGGCCTCTTACACACGAGCATATTTTTCATCAGTATTCCTTCTGTTTTTTTCCTGTCCGGTAATACAGAGCTAATGCTAATCTATGAATCTGTTCACATGGGCGTATAAAATGCAGCATGTACTACTGTCATTCGTTTGAGAGATGGAAAACGCATATTGAAGTCTATGGAGAGTAATTAAAATTTGGGTGTATCCGTATGTAGTCCGTATTTGGTCCGTATTGCATCAACATGTTATCAGTATTTTATCCGTATTGCATCTGGTTTTCATAGTATCTCATGTAGTTCAATTACCTGCCTAGAAGACAGCCCACCGGCAGCATGCATACAAAATCACACTCCACATGTGGTAGACAATGGCCTCACAATATTGTCAGCAATACCACAGTGTTATCAACAAAGTTGTGCGGCCATTGACCACCGCAGGTGGGTGTGGTGTCGTCTGCAGCAGCATGAGAATGCACCCTTACTGGTCAGTAATACTGATGGAATACTGATCACATACTGATGAAATTTCATCTGTAATACGTCTATATTGCGAATACGTATTACCGACGTTTACTAATACGTTCATGTGAAACAGGCCTAAAAGTATCACAGGATATGCAGCACTGCAGTTTGTAAAGCAAATAATGGATATTCTCATGTTGTCCAGTAGGTGTCGCCCTTTATTATCATTTGTGAATTGCTATGACTATTTTACTGAAGTGGCAGCAGAAACTCGCTGAATGACACGCATTTCACTAATCATGAGAATAAACTGAAATTATATTGAGCGCCTGGTAAATTACATTAATACAATTATTTTTTTTGCAGTAGATAAAGTTACCACAGACATTGTTTGTTTGTTCCACTATTGAGTGATATTTTTGGCAATAAAGGAACCTCCCCAAGTCTGACTGTTAAAATTTGTCTGGGAAAACAGGAGCGTGCTTGTCCAGGGAAGGCATACTTCAGCAGCAAAATATGTTCTGATATTGTGTCTGTATGGGTTGAGGACTGAATAAATGCTTGGCCGTTTGATTTTCCATAGAGACTATAATACATACGTAGGACTTTTAACCCCTTAATGACCGCCAATGCGCCTTTTCACGACGGTTATTAAGGGTACTTATGCCACAGTGTCGTGAAAAGGCGACAGCGGTATCTAAGTGGTTTCAAAGGGAAAGGGCTCCCTCTCTCACCCTATCGGACTACCCACAACGTGATTGCGGGATGCCGAGGGCTTTTATGGCAGCCTGGGACCTAACAAAGGCCCCCAGGTCTGCCTCAGTGAATGCCTGTTAGGCTCTGGCCTGTCAGTTTTTCACTGCAGGCATAATACACTACAATACAGAAGTATTGCAGTGTATTATAAAAAAGCGATCTAAATATCGCACAGTAAAGTCCTGTAGTGGGACTAAAAAAAAAGTTTATAAACGTTTATAATAAATAAATAAAAAATCCCAATTTAAAATAAAATGAAAAACCCACTTTTTCGCCCCGCAAAATGCTTTATTATGGAAAAAATAAATAAAAAGACACATAATTAGTATTGCTGCGTCCGTAACGACCCGAACTATAAAAATATTATGTTATTGAACCCACACGATGAAGGCCATGAAAAATAAAATAAAAAACAATGCCGGAAATTGTTTTCTGTTCATCCTGCCTTCCAAAAAATGTTATGAAAAGCGAACAAAAAGTCATATGTACCAAAAAAATAACACATACGATAAAAAGTAATCCTGCAAAAATTAAGCCCTCATGCAGCTACATTGGCGGAAAAATAAAAAAATTATAGCTTTTAGAATATGGTGATAAAAAAAACAGAATTTTGAAAAAAAAGTGTTTTTATTGTGCAAAAGTAGTAAAACATAAAAAAAAACAATATAAATTTGATATCATCGTTACCGTAATGACCCACTAAAATAATCCTGCTAGACTTTTTTGTATATTTTTGTGTATTTGTAATTACACCAAGGTGTGATCTGTGAAGTGCTGAGAAGTCTATTCTTTTGGATACATACAGTGCTGTGAAAAAGTATTTGCCCCCTTTGAGATATCCCTTATTTTTGTATATTTGTTGCTTCCCCCTTAGAGTATGTTCAGATGTTGTGGAATTTTTCCTATGTTGCTGCAAATTTGCCGCAATTACGCAACGAATCTACGGCTAAATTTGCATATTTGACAGGTAATTCAGACATTGCGGATATCACTCCGGATATCACTGCTGAAATCTGCAGTGAAATTCCGCTGCTTGTCCTCAACAGAATGTGCACCCCCGGACGACGACTCCATAGCCGAAACGCACGTCGGAGTGTGTGGTCAGGCAGCCCTGTTGTTTTCAGTTCCCTTATATCCATGGGTAAGATACATTAACTTTTTGTGCTTTTGTACATTATACATCTGTAGAAATGTCATTTGTTGCTATTTAAGAGCCATTTGTTACATATTTTATATAAGGATACCTTTAATGTTACAATTGCACAATTATACTATATGTAACATAGCACAGCATATTTTATGGTGAATGGCAATTTGTATCTTAGGCCTCATGCACACGACCGTAGCCATGTGCGCGGCCGTGATTTTCGGGTCGGCCGGCTGCGGACTGTCAGCCGTGAGCCGCCCGCAGATCGCGGGCCACGCACATGTCCGCGGCCATTATTTTCAATGAGTCCGGACCGCAGAAGACGGCCGTAATAAGGCATGTCCGTTCTTTCTGCGGTGCGGGCTCCTGGACCATGCATGGACCGTAAAAACTACGGTCGTGTGCATGGCCCCATAGAAATGAATGGGGCCGCAATACTCCCGTGGATTTTCGGGGGAATTGCGGCCGCAAAAGCACGTTCGTGTGCATGGGGCCTTAATGCTGGAGTTTGTTATTATTTAATGCTTATTTATGCCTATACTTTCTCTACTTGTTGCCTGGTCTACATTCTACCACATTTTGTGGTTATCATCTCTGTTTTTTATGTGTTTTTAGATTGATACATTAATAAAATGTATACATTTTATTTTGATATCGGTGGAATCAGACTCGTTTCTTTATAGGTTTAGTGTTTGAATATGTGAGTTTCCATCACTTATAACATGTGCAGCTTTGGGCTGTATGGGCCCACCCCCTAGATTTAATTGGGCACCAGCAACATGTCATTTCTTTCTTACAATGGGGTGTGAGGCTCTGGTTGTCCTCTAAATAGGGCATGACCAGATGTGGCGGAATTGCTCTGGAATTCCGCAGCGGACAGTCCGCTGCGGAAATCCGCAGCGTACACGTTTCTCCATTGCTTTCCACAGCTTTTTAGTTAGGTTTGTTTACACGTTGCGGACAATTCCGCTGCGGAACATAGGCTGCGGTGCGGAATTTGGTGTCCGCAGCATACACTGGCTGTTGCGGACGTGTAGCGGACTTGTTGCGGACTCATTGCTGAATTTCTCCATTGACTTCAACGGAGAGTCAAAATTCCGCAATGAAGTCTGCAGATGTTATGTGTGCTGCGTAGCGTATTGGTTTTACGAACATGCTTCTTCCTCCAGTCCGGCCTCACGGGATGACGCTTCAGTCCAAGTGACGGCTGCAGCCAATCACAGGCCAATCACTGGCTGCAGCGGTCACATGAACTGCCGCATCATCCATGGAGGTCGGGCTGGATGTCAAGAGAGGGACGAGTCACCAAGGCAACGGCCGGGTAAGTATGAATTTCTGTTACTTTTACTAGTGAAAGGGCTGTCCCTTCTCTCTATCCTGCACTGATAGAGAGAAGGGAAAGTACTTTCACCTCAATACGCAACGGCTAGTCCGCATCAATTTAATGCCGATTTTAGGCAGAGCCGCAACAGAATCTGCAACGCAGATTCTGTGCGGCATTGATGCGGACAGTGTATGCAGAACTCCGCCACGTCTGGTCATGCCCATAGGTTGTGTACTATTGGTTGTGTTTTGGCTACTTAACTTTCTGGATAATCCAATAACAGTTCTGCTTCAGCTAAATTCACACCACATATATGGTGCACATTCAGTGTATACACTAGGAAAATCTCCAATGTATACGCCGACATACCCACAGATTTGAATATATATATTTACAAAATTTTACAAGGATAACATGTCAACTATTGCATCTAAAACAATTGGGCATCACCTCTTTTAAGGTGGCTATACACATTAGATGAATGTCGTCTGAAACCCACCAATTTCTACGGGACAGGCCGACTATCAAATTGTATGGGGATGTCCCGTAACATCGCAAATTTAGGGGTAAAGAAGGATAAAGCAGGTTGGATTTCACCATGCCCGATCCTTTGGTCCCCTCTCACCATTGAAAACACAAAGTCAAGTGTGCATGTATATGAAGGAGACGGTAGAAATTCAACAGCTGTCTACAGTGTATGAACTTCTTTATATTATTTTGTGTCTAATTGGTGATCTACACTATTGGTTTTAATTGTTGGATAATTGCTTTTTATTATCTAGAACTTTCTATTAAGCTTCAATAGTGGAAACATTTTCCAAAGGATTTATTTTTTTTTGTAATATATAAATAACATCAAAGTAACAGCTTCTACACCACAGTCTAAAAGTATGTGCAGATGCTATTTTTGATACTCCTTTTTTAGTTCTAACGATGACCCCCTGAACGATCTAGCTGAGCGCTGGCGGACTTCCCGTCCAAAAGACATAAAGCAGTTGCTGGGAATGCGGTTCTTCTGAATACTCATTGAAATCTACTTAATTTATGACAAGTCGTCTGCTAATGTGGAATCAAAATGTTATTATAGCACCATAGTTATAAAAAGAAAAAACTATTTGGATTTAATATTGGTTGTACACGTCTGTCTGCTTTTTTTGCTATGGTGGAAGTATCCCTGTGTATTATATTCCCTGTGAAGATACAGCATTATCTGCACAGGGCTCATCCAATTGAAGCAGGTCACTTACTTCAACTGCAAAGGTTGAAGAAGTGCAAAAGTATACAAGTAGTTCTTTTTATTCATTATGGGAGGATCCTTAAAGGGAATGTCCACTTTTTAACCATGTTGTTTTTAGGTCCAAAATTCTATGCTGATTAATTTCTTAATATATCTTTATAGCAGCCAGAGCTCTGTTTCGCTGACACAGAGCTCCAAATCCCCCTACATAGACATAGATTTATGCAAAACAATTCTGTCTGCCTTTCTGCCACCGCTAGGGGGAGTTTAGGAGCTTACTGAAAACTATTCATACATTGAATTCAATAAAAATCAGCTTGTCTCCCGCTCACCTCCATTCCTGGCCAAGCCTGAGAGAGAGTGAATATGGAAAGGTCGGGGAAGATAGCTATCAGCCAAATGAGTGTTTTTATGTATATGGCCAGTATTAGGCCACTGCTTCATGTTCACTTTAACTTTCTCTTATAATTTGTTAGTTCATTGAAAAAAATCGCAATTAATTTCCTAGAATGCAAATCAGCCTAATTTTCTATGAATCTTGGGTCTGGCAAACTGTATCTATCATCTCTAGTAGTGGAGCATACCTATAGGAAGATTCTGGGTTAAATATGATGGTTACAAAATATTATGAGAGGGGCAACAACATAAAGGGAGATAACTATGGGACGCATTTAAACCAAGGGCCATGTTGAACAGATATAATGGGACCCCCAAGGCTCTTGGCTCTGGAGGATCATAGCTTTTAAGAGCCAACATTTATGGCTGTTAAGGACTACCATCCTCTATAACCAAGTGCCATGAGGGTCTCCATCTTTTAGGTCAACAGACCTCTGGCTCTTTACTCTTGAGAACCACCGGCCTTCATTGACATCAAAGAAGGCTGATTTACCTTAATGGGCACCATGAAATTACCCTGTTCTGTGCTAATTCATGCCAAAATTGAACTTTTTTTTTACTGGCCATAAGTGGCCATGTTACAGGATATATGACAACTTCTGGTTGTTGTTTTTTTTTAAATTGAAAATGTGTTACTTTTTATTACTGCCAACATCATCCCATGCTTGGCCAAAGCCACATGTAAACATTTTGCCCTTGACTCAGCCCTTTCATTGCTCCCCATCTCTCTGTATATATTGAATGAAAAACAAGCTCCATACATCCACCACATGATGAGGTCACTTCATCCAATAGATCAGGAACTTTTTTTTTGTTTTACATTACTATTATCTGTTCTCCATACAATATATGGTAAGATCAGAGCTGTAGCTGGGCTTTCTGTCAAATGAAGCAAAGGTTAAGTTTGCTGCCCTAGGCTTGAATCTAAATACCCTGGCCAAGGCAAAGTGTTGGCACCCCCTCTGCCATCCTGCCCTCTGGGCACAATCCCATAAAAGATATCAATCCAATACAACCCATTTATTAATATGAGTAATATAAGTTGCATGTTGTTAGTTCATAAGAGATGCCCCCACTATAAATGTATCTAATGACCTCTGAAAGGGGTTTTCCAGAACTTAAATCTTGATGGCCTATTCGAAGGATAGACTATCAATTTTGATCGGTGGGGGTCAAATACCTGGGATCACCGGGAAAAAGGTGTTTCAGACATCAATATAGGAAAGGGTTCTTTACAGTTAGGGTATGTTCACACGGCCAAATTTCAGACGTATACGAGGCGTATTATGCCTCGTTTTACGTCTGAAAATAAGGCTCCAATACGTCGGCAAACATCTGCCCATTCATTTGAATGGGTTTGCCGACGTACTGTGCAGACGACCTGTTATTTACGCGTCGTCGTTTGACAGCTGTCAAACGACGACTCGTAAAAATACAGCCTCGTCAAAAGAAGTGCAGGACACTTCTTTCAGACGTTTTTGGAGCTGTTTTCTCATAGACTCCAATGAAAACAGCTCCAAAAACGGACGTAAAAAACGCCGCGAAAACGGCGCGAAAAACGCCGCGAAAAATGCGAGTTGGTAAAAAAACGTCTGAAAAGCAGGGTCTGTTTTCCCTTGAAAACAGCTCTGGATTTTCAGACGTTTTGGTTGACTACGTGTGAACATACCCTTAGAGTAGTCAAACTATGGAATGTCCTACCCCAAAAGACAGTAATGGCAGATACTATGTCAGCATTTAAAATTGTGCTAGATGTTTATTTACTGACGGATGTCATTGAGGGTTATAACTAATCTAGCATTGATTGTTTTTTTTTCCTTCATTCTATGGAACTCTGTAACTGCTGCACAGCAGAATATCAATGAGAGTCAATGGGACTGGGTTGCACTACCAGGCATAACCACAACCGTATGTATGCCGCTGTGCTTGTGTAAACAGTTGGAACGCTTTGGTCCCTTCATTCTGCTTAACATCAGTGGTCTCTGAAGTCAGACCCCTGTTAATCAAATGTTGATGACCTAGCCTAAGGATAGTCCACCAATAATACAGTCCCTGAACACCTCTATAAATATACTCTAAACTGATTCCTAACGGCATAAATAGAAAAATAGCAAATGTCTTCAATAGCTGAGCCTTTATTTCAATTCTATTGTGTTATGTCTGCAGACTGCTCCATATTCTGTTCATCATCATGATAAATGTCATATAAAATTTATTTTGTGACTTTTTTTAAGATAGAAATTTATGAGCCGTCCTGGAAAATATTTGGTGCTGAATATCTGCCAACTGGATTGTCCCCTTCTCTTTTTGTTACTGTGTGCTATAACGTGTCAGCTGGGATGTTGTTGAAAGTGACATCATTGTATTCTAGAAATATCAACAATCTATAAAACAGGCTGCCCAGATAGTAAATGTATAAAAACCAAGCCATGCCAGGTTGGCATGTTGTGCTTATTGTTTGTGCAAGTTGCTCCATACAAGGCTCTGTGCCTGTACAGTTCAGGTTTACTACTCTTTTTGGTCATAAACTATTTGAATTCTAACTGGAGGAAAAGTTTTACACTAGATAATCCTAATTTCAGATCTCCACAATATACAGCCAAGGTCAGCTTTAGTGGTGTGTGTGACCTGTGCGGTGTTACTGCTGGCTTAGACACCAACAGTTTGCACTCCTGACAAGTATTGGGACACCTACACATTACACCTACAGGAGCTTTTATGACATCCCGTTCTAAATCCATAGGCATTATTATGGAGTTGGTCCCTCCTTTGCAGCTAAAACAGCTTCCACTCTTCTGGGAAGACCTTCTACAAGATTTTGGAGTGTGTCTGTGGGAATTTTTGCCCATTCATTCAGAACTGCATTTGTGAGGTCAGATACTGTTGTGGACGCCTCCTCTGTTGGTGCTGGTGCACTCCTGTTCCAGAGAGGTTCCAAGAGCAAGACAATAGTATGTGGCTATTACTCTAAACTCTTCTCTTCCGCAGAACGCAACTACTCGATTGGGGCTCGGGAGTTACTATCTAATTGGCCCTGGAGGAGTGGAGACATCCAGAGGGCGCAGTTCATCCAATCTTAATATTCACTGACCACAAGAACCTCCAGATGGCCAGGTGGTCAATCTTCTTTGCCTGGTTCCAGTTTGAGCTCCACTGCCGACAAGAATGTGAGGGCTGATGCCTTGTTCAGGTCGTTCGAGATAGAGGACACCATGGAGTCCCCACAAAGTATTATTGACCCGTCTTGCATTGTCTTGGTCAACCCTCTGCAAGTTAGAGACATCCCTCCGGGGAGGACTTTTGTGCGCAGACAGAGGGAGAATCCTCCACTGAGGACACAGTTCCAGACTGGCAGGTCACACGGGTACCCCTAAGACCCAAGAACTGATTGCCCATCATTTCCGGTGGCCCACGCTTCCCAAAGACATCATGGGCTTTGTTTCATCCTGCTCGGTGTGCGCAGCTAAAAAGGTTGCTGTCACGAAGGGTCTGTGGATCCACTGGGCCGTACCGCCTTGGCGGTAAGGCAGCCGGCCAACAGGGTGCAGGTCAATGTCTATAGTTCGTATAGGTACCTGTAATGGCAGGAAGGAGGTGAAGGGAACAAGTGAGCCCTAATCTACCCACCGCCCTGTCCCTGCCTACTTGCAACGACCCGCCCTAGGCGACGGGGTACAACTTGGCGGCGGTCCCTACGCTGTCTAAGTGCAAGGGAGACAAACAGGGAACACGCAAGGGAATACAGTAGCCCACGGAACGCCGTGAGGAAACGGAGCGGTGAATGAGCCAGTCAGGATCAGGAAGTAGTGGAGTATACAAACGGGAGCACGGAGCAGAAGCAAGCCAGGGGCAGAGCAACGCAGGATAAACGGAACTGAAGCAAGGCAGAAGCACGGCAGAAGCAGGCTGGAGCAAGGCAGCAGTGGGGCCAGGAATCCAAGAAGAATAACAAGCAAGGAGGAAGAGAAAACGGCAGGTATAAATGGACAGGGGGCGGAGCTAACTCTGACTGACCAGGCCGCGATAGGCTCTCCCACTCCTGAGCCTGCAACCCTGATTGGTGGGAGCAGGTGTCAGTCTCAGAGGTCTGGCCTCAGGTGTCGACTGATTAATCCTGGGAGTATACCCAGACGTAGTGCCTGGCAGATCCTTTACAGTACTCCCCCTTTTATGAGGGGCCACCGGACCCTTACTAAGAGGACCCGGTTTAGTGGGGAAGAGAAGGTGGAACCTCCTTATCAATACCCCAGCGTGAACATCTCGAGCAGGTACCTAAGTCCTCTCCTCCGGCCCGTATCCTCTCCAATGGACCAGGTACTGGAGGGAGCCCTGGATCATCCTACTGTCCACAATCTTGGCCACCTCGAATTCCACCCCCTCAGGGGTGAGAACGGGAACAGGAGGTTTCCTCGAGGGGGACCAGGACGGGGAGCAGCGTTTCAGGAGGGAGGCATGGAAGACGTCGTGTATGCGAAAGGATGGGGGCAGCTCCAGACGGAAGGATACAGGGTTAAGGACTTCAATGACCTTATAAGGTCCAATAAATCGGGGAGCAAACTTCCTGGACGGGACCTTAAGGCGCAAGTTCCTCGACGACAACCACACCAGATCCCCGACGACAAACCGGGGGTTAGCAGAACGTCTACAATCAGCCTGAATCTTTTGTACGCTCTGGGACGCCTCTAGGTTCTTCTGAACCTGGGCCCAGACTGTGCACAGTTCCCGATGAACGTCCTCTACCTCGGGATTATTGGAACAACCAGGGGAAACAGAGGAGAACCTAGGATTAAACCCGAAATTACAGAAAAACGGGGAGACCCCTGACGAGTTACTGACCCGGTTATTCAGGGAAAATTCGGCGAGGGGAAGGAATGAGACCCAATCAAATTGACAGTCAGAAATGAAACACCTTAAATATAGTTCCAGGGATTGGTTAGTCCTTTCCGTTTGGCCATTAGTTTCGGGATGGAAGGCGGAGGAGAAGGAAAGATCAATCTCCAACTTTTTACAAAAAGCTCTCCAAAATAAGGAAACAAATTGTATCCCTCTGTCCGAAACTATATTGACCGGGGCCCCGTGGAGACGCAGAATGTGTTTCACAAACAAAGAAGCTAACGTCTTGGCGTTAGGTAGTTTCTTAAGGGGCACAAAGTGGCACATCTTGCTGAAGCGGTCTACTACCACCCACACCACCGACTTGCCCTGAGATGGAGGCAAATCGGTGATAAAATCCATGGAGATATGGGTCCAAGGTCTCTGGGGAATGGGCAAGGAACGTAGTAAGCCCGCAGGTCGGGACCTAGGGGTCTTGGACCTAGCACAGACCTCACAAGCGGCGACGTAAGCCCTAACGTCTTTAGGCAACCCAGGCCACCAATAGTTTCTGGTAATGAGGAGTTTGGTACCCAAGATGCCAGGATGACCAGATAGAGCGGAGTCATGGTTTTCCCTGAGTACCCTTAGCCGGTATTGCAGGGGGACAAACAGTTTGTCCCCAGGGAGGTTCCCGGGAGCTGAACCTTGATCAGCCGCGATGTCAGAGGCTAAGTCAGAATCAGTGGCAGAAACAATTATACCAGGGGGTAAAATACAAGCAGGATCCTTCTCAGAAGGAGGATTAGCCATGAAACTATGTGACAGTGCATCAGCCTTAATATTTTTGGACCCAGCCCTATAGGTAACCAAGAAATTAAATCTGGTAAAGAACAGTGCCCAACGAGCTTGTCTAGGATTAAGCCTCCGGGCAGATTCTAGGAAAACCAGATTCTTGTGGTCAGTAAGGACCGTTACCTGGTGTCTGGCCCCCTCCAAGAAGTGACGCCACTCTTCAAAAGCCCATTTAATGGCTAAAAGTTCGCGGTTGCCAATATCATAGTTACACTCCGTGGGCGAAAACTTCCTAGAGAAGTAAGCACAGGGGCGGAGATGGGTGAGGGAGCTGGTACCCTGGGACAAGACGGCCCCCACTCCCACCTCGGACGCGTCAACCTCCACAATAAATGGCTCCCTTTGGTTGGGCTGAACCAGCACGGGGGCCGAGATAAAGCACTTCTTGAGGGTCTCAAAAGCTTGGACGGCCTCAGGGGGCCAATGGAGGACATCAGCACCCTTGCGAGTGAGGTCCGTAAGAGGCTTAGCGACGACCGAGAAGTTGGCAATAAATCTCCTGTAATAGTTAGCGAACCCCAAAAAACACTGTAGCGCCTTCAGGGAGGCAGGTTGGACCCATTCCGCCACAGCCTGAACCTTGGCAGGGTCCATGCGGAATTCATGAGGAGTGAGGATTTGACCTAAAAATGGTATCTCCTGTACCCCAAACACACATTTTTCGGTCTTCGCAAACAGATTATTTTCCCGAAGGACCTGGAGGACCTTCCTGACATGCTCCACGTGCGAGGACCAGTCCTTGGAAAACACCAGTATGTCATCAAGGTACACTACAAAAAAATTACCCAGGTAATCTCTCAGAATTTCATTAATAAAATTCTGGAAGACGGCAGGGGCATTACACAACCCAAAGGGCATGACTAGGTATTCGAAATGACCTTCGGGCGTGTTGAACGCAGTTTTCCACTCATCCCCCTCTTTGATGCGGATAAGGTTATATGCCCCCCGTAGATCGAACTTAGAGAACCATTGGGCCCCCTGAACCTGATTAAAAAGATCCGGAATCAAAGGAAGGGGATACTGGTTCCTTACTGTGACCTTATTCAAGTTCCGATAATCAATGCACGGCCTAAGACCACCATCCTTCTTCCCCACGAAAAAGAAGCCAGCACCTACAGGAGAAGTCGAGGGGCGAATGAAACCCTTGGCCAGGCATTCTTGGATATACTCCCTCATAGCTTTACAAAGGTTCAGGACATGAAAGATTAAATATCCTCCCCTTAGGAAGCTTGGCACCAGGCACCAAATCGATGGCGCAATCGTAATCTCTATGAGGGGGCAACACCTCGGAGGCCTCCTTAGAAAACACATCAGCGAAGTCCTGAACAAACTCAGGAAGCGAGTTTACCTCCTCCCGGGGAGAAATAGAGTTAACCGAAAGACATGACATCAGGCAATCACTACCCCATTTGGTGAGATCCCCAGTATTCCAATCAAACGTGGGATTATGCAGCTGCAACCAGGGAAGACCTAATACCAGATCGGACGATAATCCCTGCATCACCAGTACAGAGCACTGCTCCAAATGCATGGAGCCAACACGGAGTTCAAAAACAGGAGTATGCTGAGTAAAATAACCATTAGCAAGAGGAGTGGAGTCGATACCCACTACCGGGATAGGATAAGGTAAATCAATAAAAGGCATTTTTAGAGACATTGCAAATTCCACAGACATGATATTAGCAGATGAGCCCGAATCCACGAAGGCACTGCCAGTGGCAGACCGGCCAGCAAACGAGAATTGAAAGGGAAGCAAAATCTTATTGCGTTTAGTATTAACGGGAAATACCTGTGCGCCCAAGTGACCTCCCCGATGATCACTTAGGCGCGGAAGTTTTCCGGCTGCTTATTCTTGCGCCTGGGACAGGTGTTCAGTAGATGCTTGTCGTCCCCACAATAGAAGCAGAGACCATTCTTCCTGCGAAACTCTCTACGTTGTCGAGGGGACATGGAGGCCCCGAGTTGCATAGGTACCTCCGAGTCCTCCGTGGAAGAGCGAGGAGACGGGACCTCGGGGGGAATCGTAGGGCAGTCAGAGGGGAAAACATTGAAACGTTCAAGCTGACGTTCCCTGAGACGTCGGTCAAGTCGTACTGCTAGGGCCATAACCTGGTCTAGGGAGTCAGAAGAGGGGTAGCTAACCAGCAGATCCTTCAGGGCGTCAGATAATCCTAACCTAAACTGGCACTTTAGGGCCGGGTCGTTCCACCGAGAAGCTACGCACCACTTTCTAAAATCAGAACAGTATTCCTCAACAGGTCTCCCACCCTGACGTAAGGTCACCAGCTGACTCTCGGCTAAGGCAGTCCTGTCAGTCTCGTCGTAAATGAGACCGAGGGCAGAGAAAAACCGATCAACGGAGGAAAGTTCAGGGGCGTCAGGAGCCAAGGAGAAGGCCCACTCTTGGGGCCCTTCCTGGAGTCGGGATATAATGATACCCACCCGCTGGTTCTCGGAACCTGAGGAGTGAGGTCTTAGGCGGAAATAAAGTCTGAAACTCTAGGAGAGAAAAGTCTTACGGTCCCCTGAGAACCGGTCAGGTAACTTGAGGTTGGGTTCTAAAG
Organism: Rhinoderma darwinii; assembly: GCF_050947455.1. Lineage (NCBI taxonomy): Eukaryota > Metazoa > Chordata > Amphibia > Anura > Rhinodermatidae > Rhinoderma > Rhinoderma darwinii. The sequence continues at coordinate 58,130,607 of NC_134688.1, read as the reverse complement.
GTGAGGTGAGGGGTACTACAAAGGCAGCGTCAGACTGATTGACCCTCTGAGCCAGGGCCTGGACCTGTAGGGAGAGGCCCTGCATCTGCTGGGTCAGGGTCTCAAGGGGGTCCATGATAGCGTCAGCGTAGAAGAAATGGTAGACTAGGTAAGGGCTTGTTATTATGTAATGGCAGGAAGGAGGTGAATGGAACAAGTGAGCCCTAATCTACCCACCGCCCTGTCCCTGCCTACTTGCAACGACCCGCCCTAGGCGACGGGGTACAACTTGGCGGCGGTCCCTACGCTGTCTAAGTGCAAGGGAGACAAACAGGGAACACGCAAGGGAATACAGTAGCCCACGGAACGCCGCGAGGAAACGGAGCGGTGAATGAGCCAGTCAGGATCAGGAAGTAGTGGAGTATACAAACGGGAGCACGGAGCAGAAGCAAGCCAGGGGCAGAGCAACGCAGGATAAACGGAACTGAAGCAAGGCAGAAGCACGGCAGAAGCAGGCTGGAGCAAGGCAGCAGTGGGGCCAGGAATCCAAGAAGAATAACAAGCAAGGAGGAAGAGAAAACGGCAGGTATAAATGGACAGGGGGCGGAGCTAACTCTGACTGACCAGGCCGCGATAGGCTCTCCCACTCCTGAGCCTGCCACCCTGATTGGTGGGAGCAGGTGTCAGTCTCAGAGGTCTGGCCTCAGGTGTCGACTGATTAATCCTGGGAGTATACCCAGACGTAGTGCCTGGCAGATCCTTTACAGTACCTGTGGCAGCTAAGACAGCAGTAAGGCAGGCCCAGCTAGGACTAGGCAGCAGGTAGACGTCAGGCAAGGTGAAGCAGATCAGACGTGGGATACAGCACGAATCGACTTTGGCACAGCACAGTGCTCGACCAGGATAGTATGGAATGCAGGGAACAGGAACACACTAGGAGGCCATCACATAGACAAACTTGGGAAACATCAACAATGCTCAGGCATAGAAGCAGGGGGCTGGACCCCTCTTATAGTCCAGGGTACTCACGGGTTCAAAATTCATCAAAAGTCCGGTGCTTCATTGTAGTTCACCCCAAAGCTGTTAGATGGTTTTGAAGTCAGGGCCCTGTGGGGCCAGTCAAGTTCTTCCACACTAAACTCACCCAACCATATCTTTATGGACCTTGCTTTGTGCACTGGGGCACAGTCATGCTGGGATAGAAAAGGGCCGAACCCCAAACTGTTCCCACAAAGTTGGAAGCTACAATTGTGCAAAATGTCTTGGTATGCTGAAGTATTAAGAATTCCCTTCACTGGAACTAGGCCTACCTCTGTAAAACAACTCTATAGCAATATCCCTCTTCCACCGAACTTTACGGCTGGCACAATGCAGTCAGGCAGGTAACGTTCTCCTGGCATTTGCCAAACCCAGACTAACCCATCAGACATCCAGATAGAGGAGCGTGATACATCACTCCACAGAACATGTTTCCACTGCTCCACAGTCCAGTGGCGGCTGCTTTACACCACTCCATCAGGTGCTTGACATTGGGTTTGGTGGCATGAGACTTGCATGCAGCTGTAAACCCATGCCATGAATCTCCTGGCACCCAGTTTTTGTGCGGATGTTAATGCCAGAGCGATGGCGACTTTTATGCACTATACATCTCAGCATTTGGCGACCTTGCTCTGTAACTTCACGTGGTCTCCACTTTGTGGCTGAGTTGCTGTGGTTCCTAAAAGCTTCCACTTTGCAATAATACCACTCACAATTCAGTGAGATCTTAAGAAATACCCGTTCTTTCACAAATGTCTGTAAAGGCGACTTCATGGCTAGTGCTGGATTTTATATACCTGTGGCAATGGGACTGAATGAAACACCTGAATTCAATGATTAAGAGGTGTGTCCCAATATTTTTGTCTATATGGTGTATGTATAGCTTTCTTAGTGTTTTTATTATTGAGAACGGCGGATTCTCTGTATGTCCAAATTCATAATTCGTAATTTCCCTTTCCTCTTTATAGGGGAAATATACTTGATGTAGTTGTGAATGTTTATCGTACCTTTTATATGACATTTAATGATGTTTTTAAGTCTGGTTACAAAAGACGTATATTCTGCAATGATCCAATTAAGTCATTTTTGCCACTGGTTACTCATTAGCATTCAGTTGTTCATCTCACTCCAGTGCGTGATGTGGGTCTGCTGATGTGTTATACAGCAATATACATGGATATCTCACAAGGTCATATTTGTCGTCTGCAGCACAAAGCGAACTGCAGGAAAATGCTTTTCTATTGTATAAGATAAAGTAAAGTGAAAGAAAGAACAATTCCCAGCATATATATATGTGGTAGAACTAGACTAGGCAGCAAGGAGATTCATTTGTCCTTAGCATGCGATATAGAACACATTCAGTTTTACTTGGCTATAAGCTGTGAACAAACCCGAACCTGCAAAATGCTGCTCCTCTCTATAGGCCTTCCAATGTTTGCAAATGGGCAAAGACGAACCCAAGGTTCACATTGTCTTTCTATCTAATGTATGAATAGAGGAAAGAACAAGTTTAACTAATTTTGTGCTTTGGGACATATACAGTTTATTACTGTATATGTCCCTACTATTTTGGGATAGGGGATAGATAGATAGATTAGATAGATAGATAGATAGATAGATAGATAGATAGATAGATAGATAGATAGATAGATAGATAGATAGATAGATAGATAGATAGATAGATAGATAGATAGATAGATATGAGATAGATAGATAGATAGATAGATAGATAGATAGATAGATAGATAGATAGATAGATAGATAGATAGATAGATAGATAGATAGATAGATAGATAGATAGATTAGATAGATAGATAGATAGATAGATAGATAGATAGATAGATAGATAGATAGATAGATAGATAGATAGATAGATATGAGATAGATAGATAGATAGATAGATAGATAGATAGATAGATAGATAGATAGATAGATAGATAGATAGATAGATAGATAGATAGATAGATAGATAGATAGATAGATATGAGATAGATAGATAGATAGATAGATAGATAGATAGATAGATAGATAGATAGATAGATAGATAGATAGATAGATAGATAGATAGATAGATAGATAGATATGAGATAGATAGATAGATAGATAGATAGATAGATAGATAGATAGATAGATAGATAGATAGATAGATATTTGCAGCCTCCACAGAACTTATGAAAAAGTAATGGAAAATATAGTAGATCTGAATCCGTTCTGTATATCCTAAATATATTATTAGACACATCACTAGCCATACACAGGATTTTCCCACACATTATATAAACCTAAAACCCAAGGAGCACAAAGGCCAGTCGTTCATTTGCTCTGCGGAAATTTCCCTATTTTAGTCATTTCACTCTGTATTTCTATGCTCCTTTTTTTTTTCTTGGGAAGAAACGTCCAAGTCATTCTTAATGTTTCGTCTGTAAACAATATGCTGAGAGCCAAGGAAAATAACGGAAGTACATTAATCCCTCTTGATTCCATATGGTGGATTTCACTGAGGAATTTGAGTGACCTTCCATTAAGCTGATACTAAAAACCTTGACGATAAAAATAGGACGTTTGTGTGAATAATGGGGCACAGGCTGAATGTACAAAATGAAGGCAAAAACACACCGAGCTCTGCAGCCAAGAGCCCCAGTCACATAAAGCAAACTGCAAGCTAAAGTGATGTTACACGTTGGTGGTCCGCAAACCTCTGATCTGCACGTCCACTGTCCAGATTTTGTAAAAAAAAAAAAAAAAAAACTTTTGCAAATGTCATAGACACACATATCATCAGTGTGAACACTTATTCCAGATATATCTTTCTAATTTATCTGGTATTTGTGACCCCTATAGCTATACATGGACAAATGAAACATTACCACAACCATTGGAGGCACAATATTTTCCGAAATATATAAGTGAACGGCTCAAACATTCAGTAATATAGTGTTAATAACAGAAAGCTCCTGTCAAGCTCTAGATAGGAGTAAATTACATTAGTGAATTGCTTTTTAAGGCTATGTTCACACAGAGTTTTTTGACGCGGAAACCGCGCCGCAAAACTCGTCAAAAACGGCCCGAAAATGCCTCCCATTGATTTCAATGGGAGGCGGAAGCGTCTTTTTCCCGCGAGCGGTAAAGCCGTCTCACGGGAGAAAGAAGGGACATGCCCTATCTTCGGGCGTTTACGCCTCTGACCTCCCATTGACATCAATGGGAGGCAGAGAAAGCGTATTTCGCTGCGTTTTATGCCTGCGGCGCTCAACGGGCGCGGGCGAAAAACGCAGCGAAAAACACAGCGAAAATCGGCGTGCAGGGAGAGGAAAATCTGACTCAAACTTCCAAACAGAATTTTGATGCAGAAATTCTGCCTGCAAAAAACTCTGTGTGAACATAGCCTAAAGGGGTTTTAATGGGATCAAATAAATAATCTGCTCCTGCCAATCACAGGTGCCAATCATAGGGACGTCTCTATAGCAGGTGACGTGTTATCTATATAGACGATTTGTCATCATGCAGGAGTATAAACAGCGATGCAAAGGGGTTCCCGAACAACAGAGGTGAGGAAATGGTCAAGAATTATACAGGTAAGTATATTTGGAAATGTTTTTTATATTAACATTTTGAGCAGTTTAAAAGGGGTTGTCGCACCAGGACAACCCCTGTCCATCTGCCCATTTAGAGCATATGGATGTCATAGAGGGAAGTCTTTTATAAGCCAGCTGGCAAGCAAAGGCTCTCACTCTGCTGCACTTGAACTGTTAATGTATTAGGCCTCGTTCACATCTGCGTTGGGGTCCCGTTCTGACATTCCATCGGAGGTTTCCAACAGAACGGGACCCTGAACAGACACAAACTGACATGCGTTTCCATAACCATTGATTTCAATGGTGACGGATCCGGTGCCCATGGTTTCCGTTTGTCTCTGTTGTGCACCGGACCCGTAGTTTTGCCGGAAGCAATAGCGAAGCAATAGCGTAGTCGACTACGCTATTGCTTCCGGAAAAACGACGGTCCGGTGCACAACAGAGACACACGGAAACCATGGGCACCGGATCCGTCACCACTGTAATCAATGGTGATGGAAACGGAAACAGTTTGTGTCTGTTCAGGGTCCCGTTCTGACGGAAAGCTAGGATGGAATGTCAGAACGGGACCCCAACGCAGATGTGAACAGAGCCCAAGGACCTGTTCACACTGAGTTTTTTTACACGTTTTTTGACGCGGAAACCGCGTCGACAAACGCGCCAAAAAACGGTCTAAAATGCCTTCTATTGATTTCAATGGGAGGCGGACGCATTTTTTTACTGCGAGCGGTAAAAACCCTCGCGGTAAAAAGAAGCGACATGCTCTATCTTCGGGCGTTTACGCCTCTGACCTCCCATTGACATCAATGGGAGGCAGAGAAAGCATATTTTGCTGCGTTTTTGCCCATGGCACTCAATGGGCGCAAGCGGAAAACGCTGCGAAAAACGCGGCAAACGGCGTGCAGGCAGTTGAAAATCTGAATTCTCTGCCTGCAAAAAACTCTGTGTGAACTCAGCCTAAGGCCTTATTTACACGCAAGTGTGCATTTTGCGCGCGTAAAAAAGTTCCGTGTGTCATCAGTGTTTGGTGCGTGTCGGCGTTATCTTCGCGCGTATGGCATCTTTATGTCGCGCGTTTTTGACGTTTACAAAATGAAATGAAGGAGGTGTTTTTCTTTTCCCCCTCATTTCTTGAGCAACTGTTGCGCAAATCACGCACAGCACATGGATGTGCGTCCGTGTGTTGTCCGTGATTTTCACGCACCCATTGACTTCAATGGGTGCTTGATGCGCATAAAACGCTCAAGTATAGGACATGCAGTGAGTTTCACGCAGCGGACACACGCTGCGTGAAAAACACGGAATGTCTGAATGGCCCCATTGACTTACATAGGTCCGTGCGACGTGCGTGATTTTCCCGCGCGTATCACGGACGTGTAAATAAGGCCTAACATGTGCGCCCATTCATCTGAATGGCCATTACGTCATAGTACATTTCCCCTGCAGTGGCCGCTGAATAATCTTCCCCCAGCATATCAGCTGTTTACCGGAGAACATCAGTTTGACTGAGTTTATCTTTTAATTGTCCCCCATTAGAAGAAAGATAGTTCCATATTGTTAATAAAGTTTGCTGCACCGAAGACAGGAAGTGTTGTCAGTCTGTAATATAATAAACTGATCGCACTTCCTGTCATGGTTTCAATAAACTTTATTTACAGAAATCCGGAGAGCGCTTGAAAGGCCTTTTCAAATAAAGGCATAGGCTTCTGCTCTTCCTGTCCGTAATACCATTAAAGAAGACTATAGTCAGTCAGCCTGAAATGGCTGATAACAGAGAGCAAAAGATTATAATTAACCACACAATCGGGTACCCCTTTAACCAATGCATTCAGCGACGTGCTTAGACATAAAATAAAGAAGAAAGCTCTAATACAAGCCATTATTTTTTTCTAGCTTTCATATGTAGTTCTTGCATGAATATAAAGTGTTTCCCTGGGATCCCCACAGGTCAGTAATACAAAACAGAAAGGAAGTTGGTAATCGCTGCGGCAGTAGCTCAAGGTTTTGATGTCTGTCCCTTTTTTATTGAACGCCTACCCATTCCAGCTTTTGTTTACACCGATTGTCTCATCCTCTGCCATTTTCAATGTTTTCATCAATTACCTAACAATCTGTTACAACAGAAGAAAGCTCCTGAACTCTTTGCGATGCAGAAAATGTATCGGTAGTGCCAGAAAGCCAGCTCACTATTGTACTGCAGACCGTGACTCACGCGTTTGACGTAAAAGATACTTCTGTAATCTCTGATAAACAGCAAATCTCTGCTCCATGTTTAGCTGCCAATTTATCAGTCCTTAAAAGGATTATGCTTCCAGGTTCAGAGATAGTATGTAATGCAGACAGACCTTGATGATCCCAGATACTGTTCTTTTCTTTCTCTATGGCCTCCAACAATAAATCGATGCAGTTTTATGATTTTTCGCTTTACAGCACTGCTGCAAAGCATTGATAATATACGCATACAAGGATTTAATAGCATTGTATATGTTACCTGATTATACTATATGAATTGTAGATAATGTGACGGGAGTAAAGGCCCTTTTACACGGGCCAATGATCGGGCAAACAAGTATTCATATGAACGCTCATTCCCGATCATTGCTCTGTGTAAACAGTACAACGATCAGCCGATGAACGAGCTTAACGTATCGTTTATGCAGCAGAAAATATTATCGTTGTCGGCAGCACATCACAGGAAATGTATAGGAAGGGCCAATTAACCCCAAAAGCGAGCGCAGCATCTATGGTGTTTCCTAGCAGATCGGAACCCCGCAATGCCAATCGCGGGGTTCCGATGGCTGTTCTGGCAGACCGGAGGCCTAACAATGGCCTCCTGTCTGTCAAGTACGGAAGCCTGCTAGGTCCCACCCGGAGGCGGGCCTAAAGTGAATGACTGACAGCTCTAATGCATTGCACTACATGGGTAGTGCAATGCATTAGAATAAATATCAGAGGTGCAGGCACTCAAGTCCCCTGGGACAAAAAAAAGTTCAAAAAAGTTGAATAAAAGTGTAAAAATAAAAGTTTGAAATTAATAAAAAACAAACAGACTTTTTTTTTCCTATGTCTTTTATTATAGGAAAAGAAATGAAAACGTTAAAAAAAAGTACACATATTTAGTATCGCCGCGTCCGTAACGACCCAAACTATAAAACTATAATGTTATGTTTTGAACACCTCAAAAAAATAAAATAAAAAACCATGCCAGAATCGCTATATTTTTATCACCACCCCTCCCAAAACATGGAATAAAAAGTGATCAAAAAGTTGCACGTACCCCAAAACAGTACCAATAAAAACTACAACTGGTCCCGCAAAAAACAAGCCCTTACACAGCTTTTTTGACTGAAAAATAAAAAAGTTATGGCTCTCAGAATATGGTGACACAATAAATAAACCAAAAAAAAGTAATTTTATGGTGCAAACGCTGCAAAACGTAAAAAAACTATATACATTTGGTATCACCGTAATCATATCGACCCGCAGAGTAAAGTAAAATTGTCATCTAGAGCACATGGCGAACACTATAAAAAAAAAGAATAAAACTTTAGAATTGCTGGTTTTTGGTCACCTTGCTTGACAAAAAATTGTAGAAAAAGTGATCAAAAAGTCGCATGTTCCTCAAAATGGTACTAATGAAAACTACAGATTGTCCCACAACAAATAAACCCTCACAATGCTCCGGTGGAGAAAAAATTAAAAAGTTCTGGCTCTCACAATATGACAACACAAAATGTTCAGATAGTTCCAGATAAGTAGAACAAGGGGAGGAAACCTCCAGCTCACCAGCCCAACGCCTGATAGTCCTGCTTCGCTCGGATCTCCGCAACGGTCCACTGCAGCGCTGGATCCAATCCTTTCTATTGGACTAGTTCCAGATAAGATTGGGCACCATTTATCAGTGCGACACTGGCCACATATCTATGAATTATTATTTATTTACTTCATTATTATACCCTCTTATTATGCTCTGATGTACTCTGCCCAGCTTACATATACCCCCATGTTATAAACTGAAATACCAGTAAAATTCCTAACAGAACAACTACCAAGAAAAATCTGCGGACCAAAATGCTGCTCCCTCCCTTCTGAACCCTACAGCGTGCCCAAACTGCAGTTTACATCCAGATATATGGCATCGCCATACCCGGAAGAACCCACTTAAAATTTTATGAGGTATTTGTCTTCAGTGGCACAAAATGGGCATAACATATTGTGCACTAAAATGGCATATCAGCGGAAAATTGCAATTTTCACTTTGCACCATCTGCTGCGCGTTAATTTCTAATGAAAAAACACCTGTGCGGTCAAAATGCTCACTACACCCCTTGAAATGCCTTAAGGGGTGTCGTCTCCAAAATAGGGGTCACTACTTGGGGGTTTCTTTTCCTGTTTGACCTCAGAGCCCTGCAATTGTGGACCAATGGTGTCAAAATCACCAAAATAGACCTCAAATGCGCATGGTACTCTTCACTTCTGAGCCCTCTCATATGTCCAGGCAAATTATAAATGCCTTGAGGGGTGTAGTTTCTAAAATGGGGTCACTTCTTGGGGGCTTCCACGGTACTCTGGTACCTCAGGGTTTTGCAAATGCAACATGGCGCCCCAAAACAAAGCCAGCAAAATCTGCATGCCAAATAGCGTTCCTGCCATACTGAGCCCTGCTGTGTGTCCAAACAGCAGTTAATGACCCCATAAGGGGTATTGCCGTAATTGGGAGAAATTGCTTTTCAAATCTTGAGGTGCTTTTTCTCCTTTATTCCTTGTAAAAAATGGAAAATTCCCACGTTGCGTCAGAAAAAATTTAATTTTCCATTTCACAGCATAATTCCACTAAATTCTGCAAAAAGCCTGTGGGGTCCAAATGCTTACTATACCCCTAGATAGATTCCTTAAGGGGTGTAGTTTCCCAACTGGGGTCAATTTTGGGGAGTTTCCACTGATTTGGTCCGGCAGGGGTTTTGCAAATGTGACATGGCACCCGAAAACCATCCCAGCAAAATCTGCATGCCAAATACCACTCCTGCCTTTCTGAGCCCTGCTGTGTATCCAAACAGCAGTTCATGACCACATGTGGGGAATTGCTGTATTCGGGAGAAATTGCTTTACAAATGCTGGGGGGCTTTTTCACCTTTAACCCTTTGTAGAAATGAAAAATGTCAACATTTCAGTGGAAAAATTGTTGATATTCATTTTCACTGCCTAATTCCACTAAATTCCACAAAAAACCTGTGGGGTCAAAATGCTCACTATACCCCTCGATAAATTCCTTGAGGGCTTTAGTTTCCCAAATGAAGTCACTTTTGGGGGTTTTCTACTGTTTTGGTTCCTAAGGGGCTTTGCAAATGTGACATGGCACCGAAAACCATTCCAGCAAAACTTTAGTTCTGAAAGCCAAATGGTTCTTCTTCTCCTCTGAGTCCTGCCATGTGTCCAAACAGTTTATTATCACATGTGGGGCATTGCTGTAATCCAGAGAAATTGCTTTTCAAATGTTAGGGTGCCTTTTCTCCTTTTTTTTTTTTTAAAAATTGAAAATTTTCACGTTGTGTCAGAAAAAAATGTAATTTTCTATTTCACAGCTTTCAATGCTCACATACTCCTCGATAAAGTCCTTCTGGGGTGTAGTTTCCCAAATGGGGTCACTTTTGGGTGGCTTCCACTGATTTGGTCCCGCAGGGGCTTTGCAGATGTGACATGGCGCCGCAAACCATTCCAGCAAAATTTGAGCTCCAAAAGCCAAATAATGCCTCTTCTGTTCTAAGCCCTGCCGTGGGTCCAAACAGCAGTTTATCACCACATATGGGTTATTGCCGTGCTCAGAAGAGTTCACGTTACAAATGTTGGGGTGCTTATTTCTGCTTTATCTTTTGTGAAAATGGAAAAATCTGAGCTAAAACTACATTTTATTAGAAAAAATTTAGATTTTCATTTTTATGGCCTAATTCAACTAAATTCAGCTAAAAACCTGTGGGGTCAAAAAGCTCACTATTCCCCTCGATAAATTCCTTCAGGGGTGTAGTTTCCCAAATGGGGTCACTTTTGTGTGGCTTCCACTGATTTGGTCCCGCAAGGATTTGCAAATGTGACATGGCACCCGAAAACCATTCCAGCAAAACTTGAGCTCCAAAAGCCAAATGGTGCTTCTTCCCTTCTGAGCCCTGCCGTGGGTCCAAACAGCAGTTGATGACCACATATGGGGTATTGCCATAATCAGAAGAAATTGCTTTTCAAATGTTGGGGTGCTTTTTTTCCTTTATGCATTGTAAATATTTTGTAAGATTTCTAAATTTTATTGGAAAAAATTTAGATTTTCATTTTTACATCCTAATTCCACTAAATTCAGCAAAACAATTGTTGGGTTAAAATGCTCACTATACCCCTTGATAAATTCCTTGAGGGGTGTAGTTTGCCAAATGGTGTCTTTTTTGGGGGTTTCCACTGTTTTGGCACCACAAAACCTCTTCAAACCTGATATGGTGCCTAAAATATATTCTAATAAAATGGAGGCCCCAAAATCCTGTAGGTGTTCCTTTGCTTCTGAGGCCGGTGCTTCAGTGCAGTAGCACAATAGGGCCACATGTAGGATATTTCTAAAAACTGCAGAATCTGGGCAATAAATATGGAGTTGTGTTTCTCTGGTAAAACCTTCTGTGTTACAGAAAAAAATGAAGTAAAACAGATTTTCTGTAAAAAAAAATTACATTTGTACATTTCACCTCCATTTTGCTTTAATTCCTGTGAAACACCAAAAGGGTTAAGAAACGTTCTAAATGCTGTTCCGAATACGTTCAGGGGTGCAGTTTTTTAAATGAGGTGTGTTATAGGCAGAGGCGTAGCTAGGTTCTCCAGCACCCGGGGCAAAGATTCAGTTTGGCGCCCCCCTCCCCCCCAACCTCTTTCCCGACATCTCCTTCCCCCTCGCCGTGTTTGTTTTCTCTACCAATCGACGTGTCATTTATTTTTATGTAACGCGAGCATAAAAACATTTGTACATTTCACAAGCAATATGGTTCTATACACAACACCAGAACCAAGCTCAGTACATAAATACAGCCCCAGAAGCAAGCTCACTACATATATACTACACCAGCACAAATACAGCTCAATTTAGTGCAACCCCTGCCGTATAGGTGTGTACGGCGTAAAACTACAGCTCCCAGCATGGCCCGAACAATGATAAGGATATGCTGGGAGATGCCGTTTCACAAAAAATAAATCCTATCATAATCTTATCACCCATCATCTCGCTGCAGATCATACATTGACTACAGTGCTGATTAGAGGCAAAATAAACATTTACATTAAGTGACTCACCGGTGACGTCTCAGATTCTAGTTCTTTTTCTACATCCGGTCCAGACCTCTATGGTGACTTCTCCCGGTCACAGAACATTTCTGCCGTTTGCCGCTCGCATGTCTTCAGCTTCTCACTTTTCCAACATCATTTCTACACCTATAAATAAATATAAAGTTATCATTATACCACAAACTACACCCCTAAATATAATAGTGCCATACACTGCACTTCTAATTATAATAGCACCATACACCGTGTCCTACACACACACACTGTGCCCCCTGTAGATAGTGCCTGCCATAGAGTCCCCTGTAGATAGTGCCTGCAATATAGCCCACCCCTGTATATAGTGCTCCACTAGATAGTCCACCCCTGTATATAGTGCTCCACAGATAGCCCACCCCTGTATATACTATATACAAGGGTGGGCTATCTGTGGAGCACTATATACAGGGGTGGACTATATGTACAAGGGGGCTATATACAGGGGTGGGCTTTCTGTGGAGCACTATAGGGGGAGCTATTTGTGGGATACTATATACAGGGGTGGGCTATATCTACAGGGGGACTATATCTACAGGGGGACTATATCTACAGGGGTGGGCTATCTACAGGGGTGGGCTATCTACAGGGGGACCATATCTACAGGGGACCATATCTACAGGGGTGGGCTATATCTACAGGGGTGGGCTATATCTACAGGGGTGGGCTATATCTACAGGGGTGGGCTATATCTACAGGGGTGGGCTATATCTACAGGGATGGGCTATATCTACAGTGGTGGGCTATATCTACAGGGGGCTATATACTATATAGCCCCCCCTGTAGCTATAGCCCACCCCTGTATATGGTGCTCCATAGATAGCCCACCCCAGTATATAGCCCCCCTGTAGATATAGTCCCCCTGTATATAGCCCACCCCCTGTAGATATAGTCCACCTGTATATAGCCCACCCCCTGTAGATATGGTCCCCCTGTAGATAGCCCACCCCAGTATATAGCCCCCTGTATATAGCCCAACCCCTGTAGATATAGTCCCCCTGTATATAGCCCACCCCCTGTAGATATAGCCCCCCTGTAGATATAGTCCCCCTGTATATAGCCCACCCCCTGTAGATATAGTCCGCCTGTATATAGCCCACCCCCTGTAGATATGGTCCCCCTGTAGATAGCCCACCCCAGTATATAGCCCCCTGTAGATATAGTCCCCCTGTATATAGCCCAACCCCTGTAGATATAGTCCCCCTGTATATAGCCCACCCCCTGTAGATATAGCCCCCCTGTAGATATAGTCGCCCTGTAGATAGCCCACCCCCTGTAGATATAGTCCACATGTATATAGCCCACCACCTGTAGATATAGTCCCCCTGTATATAGCCCACCCCCTGTAGATATAGCCCCCCTGTAGATATAGTCCCCCTGTATATAGCCCACCCCCTGTAGATATAGTCCCCCTGTATATAACCCACCCCCTGTAGATATAGTCCACCTGTATATAGCCCACCCCCTGTAGATATAGTCCACCTGTATATAGCCCACCCCCTGTAGATATAGCCCCCCTGTAGATATAGTCCCCCTGTATATAGCCCACCCCCTGTAGATATAGTCCCCCTGTATATAGCCCACCCCCTGTAGAAAATATGTTGTAAAAAAGTTGAAAAAAATAAGTTTCATGAAAAAAATACGTTTGAAAAAACACTAACAGCCTTTTTTCCTATAATAAGTCTTTTATGATAGGAAAAACAAAAAAACATAAAAAAGTAGACATATGTGGTATCCCCGCATCCGTAACGACCCAAACTATAAAAATATCACGCTATTTTACCCGTACGGTGAACACCGTATAAAAATGTAATAAAAAACTATTCCAGAATCGCTGTTTGTAAGTCACTACCCCTCGCTAAACAGAATAAAAAAAGAGATCTAAAAGTTGCATGTACCCCAAAATTATACCATTAAAAACTGCAGCCCGTCCCGCAAAAAACAAGCCTGCCTACAGCTTTTTTGACGGAAAAATAAGAAAGTTATGGCTCTCAGAATATGGTGACACAAAAAATAAATTATTTGAAACAAAAGTGATTTTATTGTGCAGACGCTGCAAAGCATAAGAGAAACTATATATATCTGGTATCGCTGTAATGGTACCGACCCGCAGAATAACGTAAAATCGTCATTCATAGCGCATGGCGAACGCCGTAAAAAAAAATTATAAAAAACATCAGAATTGCAGGTTTTTGGTCACCTTGCTTGCCAAAAAAAATGAAATACAAAGTGATCAAAAAAATCGCATGTACCCCAAAATGGTACCAATGAAAACTACAGATTGTCCCGCAACATATAAGCCCTCACCCAGCTCAGGTGGAGAAAAAAAAAATGTTCTGGCTCTCAGAATATGGCGATTCAAAATGTGCAGAGGGTTCCAAAAGCGGATAAGATATGGCACCATTTATCAGTGCGACACCGGCCACATATCTATGAATTATTATTTATTTACCCCATTATTATACCCTCTTATTATGCCCCTAATGTACTCCGCACAGCTTACATATGCCCCCACATCATAAATTGAAATACCAATCAAAACCCCAAACAAAACTACCACTAAGCAAAATCTGCGCTCCAAAAGCCAAATGGCGCTCCCTCCCTTCTGAGCCCTGCAGCGTGCCCAACGGCAGTTTATGTCCACATATATGGCATCGCCATACCCGGGAGAACCCGCTTAACAGTTTGAGGTATTTGTCTACAGTGGCATGAACTGGGCACAAAATATTGTGCACTAAAATGGCATATACCTGTGGAAATTTGCAATTTTCACTTTGCACCATCCACTGAGCATTCATTTATTATAGAAAAAAAAACCTGTGTGTTCAAAATGCTCACTACACCCGTTAATAAAATGCCTTCAGGGGTGCAGTTTCCAAAATGGGGGTCACTACTTGGGGGTTTGTTTTACTATTTGACCCCAGAGCCCTGCCATTGTGGGCTAATGCTGCGAAAATCACCAAAATAGGTCTCACATGCGCCTTTCACTCCTAAGCCCTGTCATATGTCCAGGCAAATGATAAATGCCTTGAGGGGTGTAGTTTACAAAATGGGGTCACTTCTTAGGGTTTTACACTCTACTCTGGTACCTAAGGGAGCTCTGCAAATGCGACATGGTGCCCATACACCAGTCCAGCAAAATCTGTGCTCTAAAAGCCACATGGCACTCCTTCCATTTTGAGCTCTGCCATGTGCCCAAACAGCAGTTTAGGGCCACACATGGGGTATTGCCGTACTCGGGAGAAATTGGGTAACGAATTATGTGTTGTTTTTTTCTCCTATTACCCCTTGTGGAAAAAAAAATTGGGTGCAAAACTACATATTTTTTGGAAAAAAAATTATTTTTCATTTTCACTGCCTCATTCTAATACAATCTATGAAACACCTGTGGGATATCAAAATGCTCAGTACACCCCTAGATGATTACCCTGAGGGGTACAGTTTCCAAAATGGAGTCACTTCTCAGGGGTTTCTACTGTACGGGTACCTCAGGGGCTCTGCAAATGCGACATGGCGCCCAAAAAACAATCAACCAAAATCTACATGCCAAGTAGCACTCCTGCCATTCTGAGCCCTGTGGTGTATCCAAGCAGCAGTTTATGACCACATGTGGGGTATTACCGTACTCGGGAGAAATTGGTTTACAATTGTTGGGACGCTTTTTCTCCTTTATTTCTTGTGAAAATGAAAAAAATTCAACATTTTAGTGGAAAGAATGTAGATTTTCATTTTCACTGCGTAATTCCAATAATTCAGCAAAAAAAACTGTGGGGTCAAAATGCTCACTATACCGCTAGATAAATGGGGTCACTTTTGCCGGGTTTGTACTATTTTGGCCCCTCAGTGGCTTTGCAAATGGGACATGGGGCCGCAAACCATTCCAGCAAAACTTGAGCTCCAAAAGTCAAATGGCGCTCTGTCCTTTCTAACTTCCGCCATGTGTCCAAACAGTAGTTTATTACCACATATGGGGTATTGCTGTGCTCAGAAGAGTTTGCTTTACAAATATCGGGGTGTTTTTTCTCCTTTATCTGTTGTAAAAATGAAAAAATCTGAGCTAAAACTACATTTTATTAGAAAAAATTTAGATTTTCAATTTCACGGCATAATTCCCATAAATTCAGCAAAAACCGTGTAGGGTTAAAATGCTAACTATACCCCTAGAAAAATTCCTTGAGGGGTGTAGTTTCCAAAATGGGGTCACTTTTGGGGAGTTTCCACTATTATGGTCCCTCCAGGGCTTTGCAAACACGACATGGCACCGAAAACCATTCCAGCAAAATCTGCGCTCCAAAATCCAAATGGCCCTCCTTCCCTTCTGAGCCCTGCCGTGGGTCCAAACAGCAGTTTAT
This sequence comes from Rhinoderma darwinii, assembly GCF_050947455.1. Lineage (NCBI taxonomy): Eukaryota > Metazoa > Chordata > Amphibia > Anura > Rhinodermatidae > Rhinoderma > Rhinoderma darwinii. The sequence goes on along the minus strand of NC_134688.1, from coordinate 58,114,322 downwards.
TACCACATATGGGGTATTGCCGTAATCGGGAGAAATTGCTTTACAAATGTTGGGGTGCTTTTTCTCCTTTATTCCTTGTAAAAACTAAAACATTGTACGTAGATTTTCATTTTCACAGACCAGTTCCAATAAATTTAGAAAAAAATCTGTGGGCTAAAAATGCTCAATATAGCTCTTGAAAAATTCCTTGAGGGGTGTAGTTTCCAAAATGGGGTCACTTTTGGGGGGTTTCCACGGTTTTGGCACCACAAGACCTCTTCAAACCTGACATGGTGCCTAAAATATATTCTAATAAAATAGAGGCCCCAAAATCCACTAGGTGCTCCTTTGCTTCTGAGGCCTGTGTTTCAGTCCATTACCGCACTAGAGCCACATGTGGGATATTTTAAAAAACTGCAGAATCTGGGCAATAAGTATTGAGTCGCGTTTCTCTCGTGAAACCTTCTGTGTTACAGAAAAAATTTATTACAAATGAATTTCATTAAAAAAAAAATAGAAATTTGTAAATTTCACCTCTACTTTGCTTTATTTCCTGTGAAATGCCTAAAGGGTTAAAACACTTTCTGAATGCTGTTTTGAATACTTTGAGGGGTGCAGTTTTTAAAATAGGGTGATTTATGGGGACTTTCTAATATATAAGGCCCTCAAAGCCACTTCAGAACTGAACTGGTCCCTGAAAAAATAGCCTTTTGAAATGTTCTTGAAAATGCGAGAAATTCTAGCTAAAGTTCTAAGCCTTGTAACATCCTAGAAAAATAAAAGGACGTTCAAAAAACGATGCAAACATAAAGTACACATATAGGAAATGTTAACTAGTAAATATTTTGTGTGGTATTACAATCTGTTTTACAAGCAGATACATTACAATTTAGAAAAATGAAGATTTTTGCAAATTTTCTCAAAATTTTGGTGTTTTTTACAAATAAATATTGAATTTAACGACAACATTTTTTCAGTATCATAAAGTACAACATGTCACGAGAAAACAATCTCAGAATCGCTTGGATAGGCAAAAGCATTCTGGAGTTATTACCACATAAAGTAACACGTCAGATTTGCAAAAATCGGCTGTGTCCACAAGGCCAAAACAGGCTTAGACACTAAGGGGTTAAACGGGTTGTTCGCTTTGGATAATTAGTAACTCCTCTGGCAGTGGCTTATCTGCTTGCAAACAAAAGGATCAGACATGTTGGAATCCAACATATCCGACTCTTCTCTCCACCGACATTTGCCCCCAGGGGAGAGTCGGTACACCGTCATACACATTAAATGGTCGGCTGGTCCCGCCGATAATTGCGGCTTCGGCTGGCATACATATAATGTGTATGGCCATCTTACGTGTTCAATTTCTCTGCAGCACCACCACAGGGTAAATTAGGCATTATACACTTCCTATTTCAGTCAAGGAGCTATCTGTGTAATGCAGGACAGGTCGTCCAGAGCTCTTTGTTACTGCTCTCTATTCTGCCCAAAAGCTGAGAATCCGTAACAGAGTATCCCCCTATATTTATTCATAATTCCCTAAAAGGGTATATGAAAATGGGTTTTCTAAACTGGACAATTCCTTTAAATTAAAACAGTGTAATGCTATATTTACATTTGGGTGGCACTGCAGGAGAATTAAACACTTGGCACCAGGTTCTAACAAAAAGGGATTGAACCAAGTGGAGAACTCATTGATGTCTGTTACTAATCTAATATGGTAAAACTAAAAAGGTGATTAATGACTTTCTCTGTAACACCTCTGCTGCTGACTGATAGACTTATATTTTCCATTATAGAATATTACTTTTGATTACAAGGCGCAGTGTTGCACTAATTGATACTGTATATTCTCTCCACTCAGTACACAATTAGTCATCAATTATAAATAGAAAGTCCCCCTCACTATTCTTAGTATACATGATGTTTAGAGGGAGTATATAATTTAGATATATCTAAGGGGGGGGGGGTGAACAGTTATTTATTTAACAATGTAATAGTCTTGAGTGAGTTGTTTTGTGTCTTGGTTTCTTAGCAGGCGTCTGTCTCAGCTTTTCCTCCACAAAAGTGCAGTAATTATTGGCTGTAGCACTAAAAGGTCAGTCACAGTCACCAGCAACACAAGAACATTTACAGAATGAGGCGGCTATTTACAGGCAAGCATATCATTAACAATTGGCTCCATACAGAGAAAATATACCCTTTATATAAGTGTCAAGGTGAGTGTGCTGCTAAAGTTGGACCCACTTGAAAAGCAAGACTGAAGTCTAAGGGTATGTTCGCACGGCAAACGAAAAACGGCCGTTCTTGGAGCTGTTTTTCTATTGACCCAATGAAAAACGGCTCCAAAAACAGCTCAAGAAGTGACAAGCACTTCTTTTTACGAGGCTTTTTTTACGGGCCTTTATTTTCAAACAGCCGCGTAAAAAAAACGCCCCGTCAGCAGATGTTTTGAGGCATTCAGCCTCCGTATTTTTAGCCGTTTTTCAGGCATTTACGGCCCGAAAAACGGCTGAAAATAAGCCATGTGAACATACCCTAAGGCTGGGTTCACACGACCTATTTTCAGGCGTAAACGAGGCGTATTATGCCTCGTTTTACGTCTGAAAATAGGGCTACAATACGTCGGCAAACATCTGCCCATTCATTTGAATGGGTTTGCCGACGTACTGTGCAGACAACCTGTCATTTACGCGTCGTCGTTTGACAGCTGTCAAACGACGACGCGTAAAAATACAGCCTCGTCAAAAGTGCAGGACACTTCTTTCAGACGTAATTTGAGCCGTTCTTCATTGAACTCAATGAAGAGCAGCTCAAAATTTACGGCTGTCAGAGAAGCCTCGCAAAATGCGAGGAGCAGCATTTACGTCTGAAACGAGACAGCTGTTTTCTCCTGAAAACAGTCTGTCTTTTCAGACGTAAAAGCCTGCTACCGTGTGCACATACCCTAAGGCTTGTAAAAACGACACGTAAAAAAACGCCCCATAAAAAAGAAGTGCATGTCACTTCTTGGACCATTTTTGGAGTAGTTTTTCATTGACTCAATAGAAAAACAGCTCCAAAAACGGCAGTAGAAAACGCATAAAAAAAGGCTTGATGCTTTAAAAATGGCTGAAAATTGGAGGCTGTTTTCCCTTGAAAACAGCTCCATATTTTACAGCCGTTTTTTGTTGTGTGTGAACATAGCCTTACACTGTCCTATACTGAACTGTATGTGTAATTATGGCCCTACATGGTCAGTTCTGGCCTAATCAGGCAATAGTCAGCCCTGGTTTAGTATCTTATAAAGGGTCTTAGGACGAGCCTTATGTCATGTATGTTCTAACTGCATTTCTGAATTGTCGGCCATTGGTCATGTTCTTTTTGTTCAAAAGATCGAGCACTGACAGAAATTCTGTCCAAAAATTGATCTAATGTGGTAGATTTCTCAGCTGATCGCTGTAATTTCATGTTTATGTCACAAAGGCCTAATTTGTGGCCAATCAGCCTTATATTTGCATCTGACAAATTTTGTCTATGGATTGTTGTTACTTGTAATACCAGGAGCTGCCAGTACTATTGCACAACTGATCGCCAATCTGACTGGTTTGCATCTCATGCCTATGATCTTCTTGGTTTCCTATGTGAATTTTTACATGTAATCATGTCTGACACCACTACTGTCTCTCTTTGGTTTTTATTAATTACCCTTTCAGGCTGAGCCCTTTTTTGGTTTTTAGTTTTTCACTCCCCGCCTTCCAAGAGCCACAACTTTTTTATTTTAATGTCAATAGTTTGGTTTGAGGGCTTATTTTTTGCAGGAGGAGTTGCAGTTTCTACTGGCAGCATTTAATTAAAATACCATATAATGTACTAGGAAACTGAAAGAAAATTATTTGCGGGCTAAAATTGAAAAAAAACTGAGATTCCTCCATTGCGTTTTGGGTTTTGTTTTTACGTCTATCAGACTTTTAGTGCGGTAAAAACAACAATTTAACTTTATTCTGTGGCTCAATACGATTACGGTGATACCAAATTTATATAGTTTTTTTTATATTTTACTACTTTAACAAAGAGAAAACTGTTTTTTTTATTTTTTTGTCTCTTGGCGGTCTGAGGGTGTATTTTCATTACTTTAGAGGAAAAATGGGAAAAGGGATTTTTTTTTACATTTAATATATTTTTTTTGACTACTAATAACTTTATTTAACTTTTTTTTTTTACACATTTTATTAGTCCCCCTAGGGGACTTGAACCAGCGATTACCAGAGCTAATGCCTGCAGACAGTAATATCTACAATCAGGATGCTGAACATAAGAGTTTATTCTCTTGTAAAAAGCAAGGTGATGTGGCATGTGGGAATGTAGAAGAACATTGTTAGAATGTGGGCTAGGTTAGGGAGTGATGGAATGATTTTGTGTGCCTACTGTATTTTCTCTTTGAGGATGTGTCCACAACTCTTTTTTTTGTATTTAGTCCGCTACAGTATTTTATTGCCTCATACATAACTGCATGATAAAACTACAGTGGCTGTTGTTATATCCAATATAATTATGAGGCTTTCCATAGAATTAATCCTAGGAAAAATTCCTTGAACTGCTTCTTTCAAATAAAAATACTGCAAACCACAGTAAATCCATGTTTATTTAACATGTGATTTTGCCTCAGATGCACCCACTGATTTCAGCGTTAAGCTGTCATGTGTGTGCACATGAGGAATAATACCTTTTCTGGCCACTATATGACTTGTATGTGCCAATTTTTAGCAGTTGCTCCCTCTGCGGTCTCTTTCTCTAATTCCAAGTTTTAACAGTTTTTTTCCTGTGGGTGGAGCTTAACGGCTATCATGTTTTATATACATTGCACACCGAGAAAAGAAGAATCCTACTTTTTGTATCTCTTTCTATCACATATATAGAAACAGCAGCAACATGTAGGACATAATACATCAGTAATAAGTAGTGTAGCAGTGAATTCAGCACTGAGGTGAGATATAACACTTACTAGAAGCTGCTGCAGGGTCTCTGTGTGTCTCTCTCCCACTCTCCCTCACTTTGCTTTTGCTCCCTCCTCCCTCCTCCCCTCTTTATAGACTTCTGTGGGCAGCTGTAACATGATTCCTCAGTTTGCTGAGCCTGGGCAGTGCTGCCAGAGAGGAGTACTGAACATTCATGATCTGCCACTAGGTTAGCCAACTCTCTGCTGGCTTACAGATTTCTCGCTATGCACAGTAATAGAGAGACATCTGTCAATCAGCTGAGCTAGAAGCAGCTCATGGACAAGCTGGATTCATCTCTGACAGCGCTGCTTGAGCTCTGCATGCAAGTTCTCCGATACGACAGTGAGGGCAGCAAAATGTGGATGACAGGTTCCCTTTAAGCAGTGTCTGACAGCTGCTTATCCCATTCTCACCATAGTAATAACATGCTCATATGGACAGCAGTTATCTGATGTCTATGGCCAGCTTTAGGGTGCCATGGACATTGGATATTTGTTATCTCACCTACTGACAACACTGCCTCTACCCCGCACGCCGCTAAATGCCAATGCCTTCAAATTGTTTAAAAATCATAGAATATACCCTTAGAATTGCTGCCTTTATAACTGTGCTACAAATATAAATCTAGGTAAGATCCTACAGATTAGTCAGACTGTAAACATTACCAGCAATTTATATTTTATACAGTACTTACAGTGAGCCCTATACACTTCATATGACATGTGCTATTTTTCTTCATACACCTTGTAGGCAATAATAAAAACACAACAGCTTCATAAAGTTATATTATTGTGTCAATGAGCGGCTGAAAAGTGTCAGGTGAAGAGTAGGCGTAAAATCAATTCAGATGGAAAACAACTTTATTTAAATACCGGATTGTAAGAAATGCAATTTTCAAGTTATATCGTTTTTTAAGGGAACGAGAGTGGAATTTCAAAATCAGGTTAATGATGACATATAATCGTGTCTGAAGAACCTATATACAGTAAATGACTGATCTGATTCTGGTGTTGAAAGGTTTTATCCAATGCAACACGTACACAATCATCTAAAGTGTATTTATTTTTAATTTATTTTAAAGCGTATCTAAGTTGTCGTCTATGCAATGATGCATTCAACGTGTGACGAATCCAAACGGTCACCATCTGACCCTATTTACTTTAAAAGGGGTCCGTCAGGGTTTCCGTCTTTTTGACAGAAATACCAGCACTGCATGCTGCCATCAAAAGTGATGGATCCCGTTAAACAGTCTTTGTGATTAGAAATATGTTATGGAAAAATAAGAGGTTGCTCAATCTGATATAAAGAACTGTAAAATCCCCATTAGGGCATATAAGCATTACAAAGGGGGGGGGGGCTCTCTATGAGGCTGATCAGACAGTTTCTGTAAAGAGTTGTGTTGTTGCCCTCAGCGATATTCGACATGCAGTGATCATCTGACCGGCAGGGATATCCCTCCTGTCCTGATGTCTGTGATGTCACAGTTCAGGGATGATGCACCGTTAATTCCCATTCGCGGGACATTTATAAGCCCAACCCTAGATCTGCCAGGAAACACTTAAAAAATAATCACATAAACACACACTTTGTAACATATTTGCATAAGTGCAGCCCCTTTAAGGAGGAAAACTAGATAGGCAACCTCATACAGATGGGTTCTCTACACTATACTTTATACCTGTTCAGGGCCGGCATTAGCACCCGGCAAAGTCGGGCAAATGCGGGGCCCACTGTCTGCTCTGTATATACGTACTCCCTGGTTCTATGGAACACCGCAGTTGCATGTAAATAGGTGAGAAAGGCTTTTGGCTTACTCTATAGAGCACATATATATATATATATATATATATGTATATATGCTTTTATTGGGACATCCTAAATTTCCACAGGGGCAGACCAACCGATTATTTTGAATATGACGTAGAAGGGGTTTACAATTATTCAAGTCTATTCTGCTTGAACACTGCCTACTTACGTTCTCCGAATAAAGCAAGTTATTCGACCTTCCATCCCCTCAATACCATCAGTATTGTCAGGTAAAACATTTTTGTAGGAACAGACTTATTGATCTAAACTGTATAATATCAAATACCCCCTATGTTGACTTGATAGGGAACGGACTCCATAGATTGACTTTATCACAGATATACTAGGTAAGACATGGAAGGATAGGCTGTTCAAAGAATGGATCAGAACCCTTAAAGGGGTTGTCCCAGAATAAACAATTATCACCTATCGACGGGATAGGTGTTAATTGTCTGATCGCTGGGACCCCCACCGGTCGTGAGAACGGAAGTTCCAAAACCCCAGATCCTTCTCACTCCTTCTCATTTTGTGGCATGCAGTTGCTTTCCTTCTTCTTAAGGTATGTTCACAAGTGGCGTTTTTGATGGGGGGGTTGGCGTCCTTTTTCTAAAAAATTTTATCCCCAAAAAAACACAAAAATGTGATAAAAATAGTTGTGAAAACATGACGTGTGAACTTGCCTTTAGAGCCACTTGTGCAATTATTAGTGTATAGTAAGAGGTTGAGGCATGAGCAGTATGGCACTCTGTCAGGCCTTCAAAGGAGACATTAGTATTGCAGTATATGATGCAAGTGATCCAACTGGTTCAAGTCAACTAGGGAGACTAGTAAAAAAAACAACTTTTTCCCTAAAGCAATGTTAACCCCTTCCCTCACCTTGACGTAACTGCACGTCGATGTGTGCAGTAACTTTGTGCAGTTACGTCAGTGCTTTGACAGTTAACTGCCGCGCGACGGTTAACTGTGCAGGGTGTCTGCCCTGCATTCCCCGTTGCCGATCAGCGGCCCATCGCTGCTGATTTCGGCAGTTAACCCCTTAATTGCGGCGTTCGATTTTGATCGGCACATTTAAGTTGTTTAGCGCCGATCGGCAGCCCCCACGTGAAATCACGGGGGCTGACGATGGTACCCATGGCAACCGGATGCCAGACAATGGCTTCCGGGCTGCCATGTACAGAAGCCTATGAGGACCAGCCGGAGGGTGGTCGTCGTAGGCTTCCTGTCAGTGTGACTGTTACGTCACAATGACAGTTGGAATGCATTACACTACATAGGTAGTGTAATGTATTCCAGCAGCGATCAGAGCTGCAAGTCTAAGTGTCCCCTAGTGGGACAAGTGAAAAAAGTAAAAAAAAGAATAAAAATGTTTTAAAAAAAGTGTAAAAATAAAAGTTATAAGTGACATAAACAAGAACTGCTTTTTTTCCTATAGTAAGTCTTTTATTATAGGAAAAAAATGAACTCGTAAAAGTAAAGTACACATATTTGGTATCACCGCGTTCGTAACGACCCCAACTATAAAACTGTAATATTATTTTTCCCGCACAGTGAACACCGCAAAAAAAATAAACGAAAAACAATGACAGAATCACCATTTTTTGGTCACCACCCCTCCCAAAATATGCAATAAAAAGTGATCAAAAAGTCACATGTACGCCAAAATAATACCAATACAAACTACAACCCGTCCCGCAAAAAAACAAGCCCGTACACAGCTATTTTGACTGAAAAATAAAAAAGTTATGGATCTCAGAACATGGGGACACAAAAAATAATTTATTTTCTAAATAAGCTATTTTATTGCGCAAACACTGCAAAACATAAAAAAAACTATATACATATGGTATCGCCGTAATCGTACCGACCCGCAGAATAAAATATAATGGTCATATATAGCCCAGGGTGAACGCCGTAAAAAATAAATAAAAAACATTGTCAGAATTTATGGTTTTTGGTCACCTTGCTTGCCGAAAAAAATGGAATAAAAAGTGATAAAAAAATCGCATGTAGCCCAAAATGGTACCAATGAAAATTACAGATTGTCCCACAACAAATAAGCCCTCACGCAGCTCCGGTGGTGAAAAAATAAAAAAAAGTTCCGGCTCCCAGAATATGGCAATGCAAAATGTGCACTGTTCCAAAAGAGGATAAGATCGGGCGCCATTTATAAGTGCGACACTGGCCACATATCTGTGGATTATTATTTATTTACCCCCTTATTATACCCTCTTATTATGCCCCTGATGTACTCTGCCAAACCTACATATGCCCACACATTATAAACTGAAATACCAGCAAAACACCAGAGCTACTACCAAGCTAAATCTGTGCTCCAAAAGCCAAATGCCGCTCTCTCCCTTCTGAGCCCTACAGCATGCCCAAACAGCCGTTTACGTCCACCGATATGGCATCGCCATACCCGGGAGAACCCGGATAATATTTTATGAGGTATTTGTGGCACAAACTGGGCACAACATATAGTGCACTAAAATGGCACATCAGTCGAAAATGTAAATTTTCACTCTGCACCATCTGCTGCGCTTAAACCCTTCGCGCACCATGACTTAATAGCATGTCGTGGTGTGGGGGGTGATATATGGAGCGTGTCACGCGCTGAGCCCGCGCCATACGCTGCGGGTGTCAGCTGTGTATTACAGCTGATACCCTGGACTAACGGACAGAAACAGCGATGGTGCTGTTACAGGAGCATGTAAAAATGACAATATACTGCAATACATTAGTATTGCAGTGTATTCTACCAGTGATCTAACGATTGCTGGTTCAAGTCTCCTAGGGAGACTAATAAAATATGTAAAAACAAAAGTAAATAGTTTATTATTAGTGAAAAAAATTAAATAAATATTTAGAAACCCTTTTTGTGAAGGATTTGCCTGACACAGCTTCTGTGTCGACGCCCGTGGTTAATCAGCCTGCATCTGTTCCTAGGTCTGCTAGAGTGACTCGATCTGCTACCACTCAGGCTGGTAGGCTGAGGAGTGGGAGAGCCTATCGCAGCCTGGCCAGACGGTTCTAGCTCCCGCCCTTGGTCTACTTATACCTTTGCCTGTGATTCTCTTGTTTCCTGGCTCTACTGTTCCTGCTGTTACCTTTGACCTTGCTTCATATTGACCCTGGCTTGACTGACTATTCTCCTGCTCTGCATTTGTTACCACGTTCACTCCTGGTTTGACTCGGCTCGTCCACTTCTCTGTTGCTTACGGTGTTGCCGTGGGCAACTGCCCCACTTCCCTTTGCTTTTGTGTACCCTTGTCTTGTTTGTCTGTCGTGCACATATTGAGTGTAGGGACCGTCGCCCAGTTGTACGCCGTCGCCTAGGACGGGTTGTGCAAGTAGGCAGGGTATGAGTGGCAGGTAGATTAGGGCTCACCTGTCTGTCTCCCTATCCTGTCATTACACTTTTCACAATTTTTCTCTAAAGTAATGTAAAAAAATAAGAAAATACACAAAATTGGTATTGCTGCGTCCGTAAAAAGTCCAAGCTATTACAATATACCATTATTGAACTCGCATGGTGAACGCCGTGAAAAATAAAGAATTTTAAACTGCAAAATCTCAGTTTTTTGGTCACCTTGGCTCTATTAAACAATGTAATAAAAAGTGCTCAAAAAGTCTTATGTACCAAGAAATGGTACCAATAAAAACTACAGCTCGTCCCGCAAAAAATAAGCCCTCACACCACTCTATTGACGGAAAAATAAAAAAGTTGTGGCTCTCGGAAAGCGGGGAGGAAAAAAGAAAAAGCAAAACATGGATCAGTTCGGAAAGGGTTAATTACTTTCTAATGAAAAAACATTTATGACCACATGTGGGGTATTGCCGTTCTCGGGAGAAATTGCTTTACAAACGTTGGGGTGCTTTTTCCTCCTTTATCCTTTGTGAAATTGAAAAAATTATAGTGGAAATAATGTTGAAATAAATTTTCACGGCCTAATTCTAAGAAATTCTGCAACGGACATGTGGGGTCTAAATGCCCACTATACCCCTAGATAGATTCCTTAAGTGGTGTAGTTTCCCAAATGGGGTTACTTTTGGGGGGCTTCCGCTGTTTCGGTCTCTCAGTGGCTTTGCAAATTCGACATGACACCCAAAAACTATTCCAGCTAAATTTGAGCTCCAAAAGCCAAATAGCGCTCCTTCCCTTCTAAGCCCCAGTGTGGGTCTAAACAGCACTTTATTACCACATATGGGGTATTTACGCAATCGGGAGAAATTGTTTTACAAATGTTGGGGTGCTAAATCTCCTTTATTCCTTGTAAAAATTAAAAATATCTAAGTTTTACAGAAAAAAAGTAGATTTTTTACCTTTACAGACTAATTCCAATGAATTCAGCAAAACAACTGTGGGGTCAAAATGCTAACTTTACCCCTTGAAAAATTCCTTGAGGGGTGTAGTTTCCAAAATGGGGTCACTTTTGGGGGGTTTCCACTGTTTTCATCCCTCCAGTGTATTGCAAACGCGACACGGCACTGAAAACTATTCCAGCAAAATCAGAAATCCAAAATCCAAATGGTGCTCCTTCTCTTCTGAGCCCTGCTGTGGGTCCAAACAGCAGTTTATTACCACATATGGGGTATTGCCATAATCGGAAGAAATTGCTTTACATATGTTGGGGTGTTTTTTCTACTTTATTCCTTGTAAAAATTTAAAATTTCTATGTTTTTTCACAAAAAAAGTAGATTTTCATCTTCACATACTAATTCAAATAAATTCAGCAAAACAACTGTGGGGTCAAAATGCTAACTTTACCCCTAGATAAATTCCTTTAGGGGTGTAGTTTCCAAAATGGTGTCACTTTTGGGGAGTCTTTGCTGTTTTGGTACCACAAGACCTATTCAAACCTGACATGGTGCCTAAAATATATAAAAAGGAGGCCCCAAAATCCACTAGGTGCTCCTTTGCTTCTGAGGCCTGTGTTTCAGTCAATTACCGCACTAGGACCACATGTGGGATATTTATAAAAACTGCAGAATCTGGGCAATAAATATTGAGTTGCATTTCTTGGGTAAACCTTCTGTGGTACAGAAAAAAATGTATTAAAAATGTATTATTTGTAAATTTCACCACTACTTTGCTTTAATTCCTGTGAAACGCCTAAAGGGTTAAAACACTTTCTGAATGCTGTTTTGAATACTTTGTGGGGTGCAGTTTTCAAAATGGGGTGATTTATGGGGACTTTCTAATATATAAGGCCCTCAAAGCCACTTCAGAACTGAACTGGTCCTTGAAAAAATAGGCTTTTGAAATTTTCTTGAAAATATGAGAAATTGCTGCTAAAGTTCTTAGCTTTGTAACGTCCTAGAAAAATAAAAAAATGTTCACAAAATGATGCAAACATAAAGTAGACATATGGGAAATATAAAATAGTAAGTATTTTGTGTGGCATTACTATCTGTTTTACAAGTAGATACATTTACATTTAGAAAAATGCTAATTTTTGCTAATTTTCTCTAAATCTTGGTGTTTTTTACAAATAAATATTGAATTTATCGACCAAATTTTTTCCCTAACATAAAGTACAATATGTCACGAGAAAACAATCTCAGAATCACTTGGATAAGTAAAAGCATTCCGGAGTTATTACCACATAAAGTGACACATGTCAGACTTGAAAAATCGGCTTCATCCTGAAGGCCAAAACAGGCTAAGTCCTGAAGGGGTTAAAAAAAAATAAAAGTTAACATAACTGGTATTGCCGCGTCTGTAAAAGTCCAAACTATCACAATATAGCGTTGTTTAACCCGCTCAGTGATCGGCATAAAAAAAAAAATATATAAAACATGCAAATTGTTGTTTTTTTGGTCACCTTAGCTCTCCTCCAAAAAATGGAATAAAAAGTGATCAAAAAGTGACATGTAACCCAAAATGATATCGGTGAAAACTACAGCTCGCCATGCAAAATTTAAGCTCTCACACCACTAAATTGATGGAAAAATAAAAAAGTTATGGCTCCCAGAATATGGCGACACAAAACATTTATTTTCCTTTAGCAAATAGTTTTATTTTTCTAAAAGATGCAAAACATAAAACAAAACATATAGGCCTCATGCACACGACCGTGTTTTTGCGTCCGCAATTCCACCGCAAATCCACGGGTTAATTGCGGACCCATTCATTTCTATGTGGCCATACCCACTATCCGTGTTTTCACGGCTCTCCGCATGTCCGCACATCCGTGCCGCAGAAACTCCGGACATGTCTTATTACGGGCCGCAAATGCGCTGCGGACATGCCAATAGAAGTCAATGGGCCCGTGGAAATTGCGGATGCACCTCCGTGTGTCATCCGCAGTTTGCGGATTTGCGGAAATGTTGCTAGGCGACGACCGGGAATGAGTTCTGTCGTCATCCTGTTTTACCTAGGCTTTTTTTTTTTCATCCGCATTTTGCGGATTACATACGGATGAACTGCGGATTACATACGGATGAACTGCGGATTACATACGGATGAACTGCGGATGACATTCCACGGAACACGGTCCTGGAATTTGCGGACCAGAAAAACACCACGGTCGTGTGCATGAGGCCATACATTTGGTATAGCTGGTCAATATGTAGTTTTTACCTCCTGATGGATGCCGTAAAAACAAAACCCCCTCAAAAATGTCGCAATCGCTGTTTTCTGCCCATTTCACCCTATAAATATTTTTTTCAGCTTCCCAATACATTGTGCGATACAATAAGTGGTGCCACAAAAAAGTAAAATTTGCCCCGCAAAAAACAAGCCCTATGTAGACAAAGAAATAAAAAAGTTATGGCTTTTGGAAGGTGTGGAAGAAAACACAAAAACGAGAAAACTCAAACTGACCAGGTCTTTAAGGGGTTAAAAACAGCCTTGCACAGGTATAATGAGTACATGACCAAGATGGAGGCAGTCACCAACCCTAAAAGGATATCCACATCATAAATCATCAGTATATGATTGGCGTTTTTCCGACATGCAGTAGTTGGAGCAGATGGCTCTGGTCATGGAATAGCGGCCCAGCTGCAGTACAGCAGCTCTGCTCCTATTCAAGTGAACAGGAGCAGAGCTGCAGTTCTGCAGAACGGCTGCTATGCACTGGTCGGAGCCATCTGCTCCAACTACTGCATACCCTTAAAAACACCCCGCGCACAGAGGCAGCCACAGCAGCTGATCGGTGCAGGGTCCGGGTGTCATACCCGGACTGATCATATACTATATCATATACTGATTGATCATATATCATATACTGATAACCTATCCTGCGGATAGATCATCAGTTGTCCGGTCATGTGCACACGAGAAGTGGCTTTTACGTCTGAAAAGACAGACTGTTTTCAGGAGAAAACAGTTGCGTCGTTTCAGACGTAAAAGCTCCTCCTCGCATTATTCGAGGCGTCTTTGGCGCTCGTAAATCTTGAGCTGCTCTTCATTGACTTCAATGAAGAACGGCTCAAATTACGTAGCAAAGAAGTGTCCTGAACTTCTTTGCCGAGGCAGTCAATTTACGCGTCGTAGTTTGACAGCTTTCAAACGACGACGCGTAAATGACAGGTCGTCTGCACAGTACGTCGGCAACCCCATTCAAATGAATGGGCAGATGTTTGCCGACGTATTGTAGCCCTATTTTCAGACGTAAAACGAGGCATAATACGCCTCGTTTACGTCTGAAAATAGGTCGTGTGAACCCAGCCTTAAAGAGGCTCTGTCACCAGATTTTGCACCCCCTATCTGCTATTGCAGCAGATCGGCGCTGCAATGGAGATTACAGTAACGTTTTTATTTTTTAAAAACGAGCATTTTTGGCCAAGTTATGACCATTTTTGTAGTTATGCAAAATCATCCACTTCTCTTCAGAACGCCCAGCTTCTGGCAGTGCAGACACAGCGTGTTCTCGAGAGATCACGCTGTGACGTCACTCACTTCCTGCATCGTGTCAGACCAGCGAAGACCAGGGGCGTAACTAGGAAAGACTGGGCCCCATAGCAAACTTTTGACTAGGGCCCCCCCTCTGCTGGGTATCACGCAACCCCCCCCCCCCCTTTGTAGATAGTGCCTCCCTATAGATTCCACCACACAGCGCCCCCCTATAGATAGCACCATACACAGCCCCCTGCAGCAGCATCGGCGTTAGCAGGTAAGTCGATGTAGCTACTTACCTGCAAACGCTGATGCTGCTGCAGAATCAACTGTAGCCTCTGGTGCCGGTGTCCTCGCTCGTCTGACACGATGCAGGACCTGTGAGTGACGTCACAGCGTGATCTCTCGAGAACACGCTGTGTCTGCACTGCCAGAAGCTGGGCGTTCTGAAGAGAAGTGGATGATACTTCTCATCAGAGCGTCCAGCTAGTAAAAGTATTAAAAACGCCCCGATGTACGCACCTAATACACGCCCACTTGGACTTTTGCAAGCCTCATTTGCATAACTACAAAAATGGTCATAACTTGGCCAAAAATGCTCGTTTTTTAAAAATAAAAACGTTACTGTAATCTACATTGCAGCGCCTATCTGCTGCAATAGCACATAGGGGTTGCAAAATCTGGTGACAGAGCCTCTTTAAGGCAGCTGTGGCGAGCCGCAAGATCATGTCACGTTGAACTTGTCTTATAAAGTCTATCTGGGCTGTATTACTTTAGACAAAAATTCGACAGGATTACTGAAATGCCTGGCACACGCTGTGGTAAGTATGAATAAATACTGAATGCATCACTAGTTGGCACCGGCTTATAATACTAAACTCCTTTATAAAAGGTAATGGAAATAAAAGTAAAGGCGCCTTAGGCTCTAAACTATAAAATGTTTGGACATCAGTCAATAGCCTGACAAAACAGAAACATAGTTGTAGGTTTATAGAAAAGCCAGCTACATTTGGTTCTTAACCACTATGGTATTTATATTTAAAAAAAAAAAAAAGATTTAAAGTCATAAAAGGGGTTTCCATATTCCGATACTATTAGTTTACCTGTAAGTATTTGCTATTGTGAAATCTATTGTACAGCACAATTCTGACTATAGTCCAGAAACCTACCAGCCTGTGCCCAGATGTAGAAATAAAAGCAAACTTAAAGAGGCTCTGTCACCAGATTTTGCAACCCCTATCTGCTATTGCAGCAGATAGGCGCTGCAATGTAGATTACAGTAACGTTTTTATTTTAAAAAAACGAGCATTTTTGGCCAAGTTATGACCATTTTTGTAGTTATGCAAATGAGGCTTGCAAAAGTCCAAGTGGGTGTGTTTAAAAGTAAAAGTCCAAGTGGGTGTGTATTATGTGCGTACATCGGGGCGTTTTTAATACTTTCACTAGCTGGGCGCTCTGATGAGAAGTAACATCCTCTTCTCTTCAGAACGCCCAGCTTGTGACAGTGCAGATCTGTGACGTCACTCACAGGTCCTGCATCGTGACGGCCACATCGGCACCAGAGGCTACAGTTGATAATGCAGCAGCATCAGCGTTTGCAGGTAAGTCGATCTTACCTGCAAACGCTGATGCTGCTGCAGAATCAACTGTAGCCTCTGCTGCCGATGTGGCCGTCACGATGCAGGACCTGTGAGTGACGTCACAGATCTGCACTGTCACAAGCTGGGCGTTCTGAAGAGAAGAGGATGTTACTTCTCTTCACAGCGCCCAGCTAGTAAAAGTATTAAAAACGCCCCGATGTACGCACATAATACACGCCCACTTGGACTTTTACTTTTAAACACGCCCACTTGTACTTTTGCAAGCCTCATTTGCATAATTACAAAAATGGTCATAACTTGGCCAAAAATGCTCGTTTTTTAAAAATAAAAACGTTACTGTAATCTACATTGCAGCGCCGATCTGCTGCAATAGCAGATAGGGGTTGCAAAATCTGGTGACAGAGCCTCTTTAATGAAGCTTAACCCCTTCCCTCTTTGGCCACTTTTGACCTTCCTGACAGAGCCTCATTTTTCAAATCTGACATGTTTCACTTTATGTGGTAATAACACTGGAATGCTTTCACCTATCCAAGCGATTCTGAGATTGTTTTCTCGTGACACATTGCACTTGAAGTTACTGGAAAAATTTGCTCAATATGTTCAGTATTTAATTGTGAAAAACACCAAAATTTAGCGAAAAAATTGCAAAAATGTGCATTTTTCGCAATTTAAATGTATCTGCTTGTAAGACAGGCAGTTATACCACACAAAATTGTTCCTAATTAACATCCCCCATGTGTCTACTTTAGATTGGCATCGTTTTTAGAACATCCTTTTATTTTTCTATGACATCACAAGGCTTAGAACTTTAGCAGCAATTTCTCACTTTTTCAAGAAAATTTCAAAAGGCTATTTTTACAGGGGCCAGTTCAGTTGTGAAGTTGCTTTGAGGGCCTTATATATTAGAAACCCCCAAAAAGTCATCCCATTTTAAAAACTGCACCCCTCAAAGTATTCAAAACAGCATTTAGAAAATGTCTTAATCCTTTACACATTTCACAGGAATTAAAGCAAAGTAGAGGTGAAATTTACAAATTTCATATTTTTTTGCAGAAATACATTTTTAATACAATTTTTTTTATAACACAGAAGGTTTTACCAGAGAAATGCAACTCAATATTTGTTGCCCAGGTTCTGCAGTTTTAGGAATTATCCCACATGTGGCTCTAGCGTGCTACTGGACTGAAGCACCGGCCTCAGAAGCAAAGGAGCACCTAGTGGATTTTGGGGCCTTATTTTTGTTAGAATAAATTTTAGGCACCATGTCAGGTTTGAAGGGCTCTTGCGGTGCCAAAACAGTCAAAATCCCCCAAAAGTGACCCCATCTGGGAAACTACACACCTCAAGGAAATTATCTAGGGGTATAGTGAGCATGTTGACCGCACAGGTTTTTTACAAAAATTATTGGAAGTAGGCAGTGAAAATTAAAATCTAAATTTTTTCAAAGAAAATGTAGGTTTAGCTAATTTTTTATCATTTCCACAAGGACTGAAGGAGAAAAAGCAAAATGTGTAAACCAATTTCTCCCGAGTAAAACAATACCCCACATGTGGTAATAAACGGTTGTTTGGAGACACGGCGTGGCTGAGAAGGGAAAGAGCGCTATTTGGCTTTTGGAGTTCACATTTAGCAGGAATGGTTTGCGGAGGCCATGTCACATTTACAAAGCCCCTGAGGGGAGAAAACAGTGGAAACCCCCCACAAGTGACCCCATTTCGGAAACTACACCGATTGAGGAAATTATCTAGGGGTATAGTGAGTGTTTTGACCCCACAGGTTTTTTGCATAAATTATTGGAAGTAGGCCGTAAAAATGACAATCTAAATTTTTTCAAAGAAAATGTAGGTTTAGCTAATTTTTTCTCATTTCCACAAGGACTGAAGGATAAAAAGCACCATAAAATTTGTAAAGCAATTTCTGCCGAGTAAAACAATACCCCACATGTGGTAATAAACGGCTGTTTGAACACACGGCGAGGCTTAGAAGGGAAAGAGCGCTATTTGGCTTTTGGAGATCTCATTTAGCAGGAATTATTTGCGGAGGCCACGTCACATTTGCAAAGCCCCTGAGGGGACAAAACAATGAAAACGCCCAAAAAGTGACTCCATTTAGGAAACTACACCTCTTGAGGAATTCATCTAGGGGTGTAGTGAGCGTTTTGACCCCACAGATGTTTCATAGAACTTATTAGAATTGGGCAGTGAAAATAAAAACAATCCTTTTTCTTCAATAAGACGTCGTTTTAGCGCAAATTTTTTCATTTTCTCAACAAATAAAGGAAAAAAAGAAACCAACATTTGTAAAGCAATTTCTCCCGAGTACGGCAATACCCCATATGTGGTCATAAACTGCTGTTTGGGCAAACGGCAGGGCTCAGAAGCGAAGGACCGCCATTTGGAGTGCAGATGTTGCTGGATTGGTTTCTGGGCGCCTGTGGGCCCAAAACAGTGGAAACCCCCCAGAAGTGACCCCATTTTGGAAACTACACCCCTCAATGCATTTACCAAGGGGTGTAGTAAGCATTTTAACCCTGCAGGTGTTTTGTAGAAATTAGTGTGCACTCAATGTTGCAGAGTGAAAATGGGATTTTTTTCCATAGATATGCCAATATGTGGTGCCCGGCTTGTGCCACCATAACGAGACAGCTCTCTAATTATTATGCGGTGTTTCCCGGTTTTAGAAACACCCTACATGTGACCCTAATCTTTTGCCTGGACATATGACAGGGCTCAGGAGTGAAGAGTACCATGCGGAGTGGAGGCCTAATTTGGCGATTTACAAAGTATTGGTTCACAACTGCAGAGGCTCAGATGTGAAATAATAAAAATAAACCCCTGAGAAGTGACCCTATTATGGAAACTGCACCCCTCACGGCATTTATTAAGGGGTGCAGTGAGCATTTTCACCCCACAGGTCTTTTCCATAAATGAATGCACTGCGGATGGTGCAAATTAAAAATTAATATTTTTCCCTAGATATGCCATTCAGTGGCAAATATGTCATGCCAAGCTTATGACGCTGGAGACACACCCCCCAAAAATTGTTAAAAGGGTTCTCCCAGGTATGACGATGCCATATATGTTGAAGGAAACTGCTGTTTGGGCACGCTGTAGGGTTCAGAGCCGAGGGAGCACCATTTGGCTTTTGGAGAGCGGATTTTGCTTGGTACTATATTTGTTTGAGTATTGCTGGTGTTTCCATTTATAATGTGGGGGTACATGTAAGCGGGCCGGAGTATATAAGGGGCATAGTCAGGTGGTATAATAATGGGGTAAAAAATAAATAAAATAATAATCCATAGATGTGTGTTACGCTGTGAAGCAATCCTTTCTGCACAGGCTGGTGTCGCACTGATAAATGGCGTCCTTTCTCATCCCCCTTTTGGTCCACACTCCGCACCTTTGTAGTTTGGGGAATTTTGCTGGGAAAGCGATACCTAATTTATAGCACTTTTTTATGTTTTACAACTTTTTGCACAATAAAATAACTTTTGTAAAAAGAATGTATTTTTTCTGTCGCCAAGTTGTGAGAACCATAACTTTTTAATTTTTTTATCGACGGAGGTGTATGAGGGGTTGTTTTTTTGCGGGACGAGCTATAGTTTTTATAGGTACCATTTTTGGATACGTGCAACTTTTTGATCACTTTTTATTCTAATATTTGTAGGGCAAAGTGACCAAAAAACAGAAACTCTGGTAAAGTTTTTTTTTACGCTGTTCACCGCGTGCAATAAATAATATAATATTTTGATACCTCAGGTCGTTATGGTCGCGGCTATACCAAATACATATGGTTTATTATTATTTTTCAATAATAAAGGACTTGATAAGAGTAAAAGGGGGATTGTGTTTTATTTGATTACTTGAAACTTTTATTGTTTTCAAACTTTTATTTTTTTCACTTTTTTTTACACTTTTTTATACTTTTTTACACTTTTTCTCAAGTCCCACTAGGGGACTTGAAGGTTCAACGGTCAGATTATTTTTTTTCTAATACATTGCACTACCTATGTAGTGCAATGTATTAGATCTGTCAGTCATTCACTGACAGCAAGCCGACTAGGCTTCGCCTCCCGGCGGGGCCTAAATCGGCTTCCGTAATGGCAGAGCAGGAGACCATTGTGTCTCCTGTTGCCATAACAGCAGTCGCCAGTCCTGATTGCCTGTCAGGGCTGGCGATCTGCTAGTAACCGCTACGATGCAGCAATCGCTTTCGATTGCTGCATCGAAGGGGTTAATGGCAGGGATCGGAGCTAGCTCCGGTTCCTGCCGTTACAGGTGGATGTCAGCTGTACAGTACAGCTGACTTCCACCGCTGATTACGCCGGATCAGCTCCAAACCCGGCGCCATCTTGCCGGCAGCTACGGAAGCCGATCAGGCTCCGCCGCCGGGCGGATCTTGACCGGCTTCGGTGCTAGGCAGACCAGGAGGCCAGTATTAGGCCTTCAGTTGCAATTGCAGCCACCGGAACCCCGGCAATTTCATTGCTGGGGTTCCGATGAGCAGCAAACACCTTAAGTGCAGCGATCGCGTTTGAGCGCTGCACTTAAGGGGTTAATGGCGGGGATCGAAGCTAATTTCGGTCCCCGCCATTACAGTCGGATGTCAGCTGTAAGATACAGCTGAGATCCGACGATGATGGCACCGGCTCAGCTTCTGAACCGGTGCCAAACATTTGCCGTAAATATACGGCATTTTGCGGGAAGTCAATGCTTTCCATGACGTACATTTACGGCAAATGTCGGGAAGGGGTTAAGGGTCAATGCACACATAGCGTATTACATGCAGATTTGCAGTGTGTATTTGCGTGCAGCAAAACAGCGGCGTAATACAGTACTAGCTTAGTCAATGAGATTCCAGGAAATCTCATGTACACGCTGCAGTATTTTTCTGCACGTAAATTGACCTGCGATGCAGATTTTTAAATCCGCAGCATGTCAATTAATCTTGCGTTTCCGCTTGCGAGTTGTATCTGCCTAAGGGCTTATTCAGACGAACATGTAATACGTCCGTGCGACGCGCGTGATTTTCACGCGCCTCGCAAGGACCTATGTTAGTCTATGGGGCCGTGCAAACTGTCCGTGAGTTTCACGCAGCGTGTGTCCGCTGCGTAAAACCCACGACATGTCCTATATTTGTGCGTTGTCCGCGCATCACGCACCCATTGAAGTCAATGGGTGCATGAAAATCACGCGCAGCACACGGAAGCACTTCCGTGTGACGCACGTGATTTACTCAACAGCAGTAAAAGAATGAATGTAAACAGAAAAGCACCACGTGCTTTTCTGTTTACAAACATACAAACAGAGTGTCATAATGATGGCGGCTGCGCGAAAATCATACGCGGCTGACACATGGAGCTTTTAAGTACCTTTTGTGCGCGCAAAACGCACACGCTCGTGTAAATCCGGCCTTATGCTGAGGAAAATTGCACCAAAATCTGCAGCATGAAAACGCGCAGAAAAACGCGTAAAAAAACACACCGAAAAACGCATCGAAAAATGCACAATTATGTGCCTTTTTTACCTGTGAATTTCCTACGTATTGCTGCGGTTTTTGTGCGTATTTTCTGCAGCAAAATACGCACAGTGTGCATGTAGCATAAAGGGGATTTCCCATCTCAGACATCGCCACAAGATATATCATATATGTATGATAGGTGGGCGTCTCAGCTCTGGGACTACTGTCTATTGGGAAGTGGGGGTCCAAAAATGGAAAATCCTCCTTTATAATAATCAAAATCTTTTTCTCCCTACTATAATAAAAAAAAACATTTCAGGACAATTCTTCAAACAAACCTGCTAGTTATGGGGCAATACATACTACTGCTTAATGTATTGTATCTACCCTCACTTTCTATATCCTTCCCCTTTGACTTGTAGATTGTAAGACCTCGTGGGCAGGGTCCTCTTTCCTTCTGTACCAGTCAGTCATTCATTAACCCCTTCAGGACCAAGCTCATTTTGGCCTTCAGGACAAGCCCCATTTTCTCAAATCTGACGTGTCAATTTATATGGTAATAACTTGTAAATGCTTTTACCTATCCAAGCGATTCTGAGATTGTTTTCTCATGACATATTTTACTTTATGTTAGTGGAAAAATTTGGTCGATAAATTCAATATTTATTTGTGAAAAACACCAACATTTCGAGAAAATTTTAAGAAATTATGATTTTTCTCATTTTAAATGTATCTGCTTGTAAAACATATAGTAATACCACAAAAATAGTTACTAATTAACATTTCCCATATGTCTACTTTATGTTTGCATCATTTTTTTGAACGTCCTTTTATTTTTCTAGGACGTTACAAGGCTAAGAACTTTAGCAGCAATTTCTCACATTTTTAAGAAGATTTCAAAAGGCTATATTTTCAGGGACCAGTTCAGTTCTGAAGTGGCTTTGAGGGGCCCATATATTAGAAACTCTGATAAAACACCCCATTTTGAAAACTCGACCCCTCAAAGTATTCAAAACAGCATTCATAAAGTGGATTAACCCTTTAGGCGTTTCACAGGAATTGAAGCAAAGTAGAGGTGAAATTTACAAATGCCATTTTTTTTTGCCAAAATTCACATGTAATAAAAAAAAATCTGTAACACATAAGGTTTTACCCAAAAAATACATCTCACTACTTATTGCCCAGATTCTGCAGTTTTTAGAAATATCCCACATGTGGCCTTAGTGTGGTAATGAACTGAAACACAGGCCTCAGAAGCAAAGGAGCACCTAGTGGATTTTGGGGCCTCCTTTTTATTAGAATATATTTTAGGCACCATGTCAGGTTTGAAGAGGTTTTGTGGTACCAAAACAGTGGAAACCCCCCAAAAGTGACCCCATTTTTGAAACTACACCCTCAGAGAATTTATCTAGTGGTATAGTTAGCATTTTGACCCCACAGGTTTTTCGCTAAACTAATTCAAGTCTGTTAAAATGAAAATCTACTTTTTTTCTGGAAAAACTTAGAATTTTCCAATTTTTGCAAGCCATAAAGGAGAAAAAGCACCCCAACATTTGTAAAGCAATTTCTACCGATTACGGAAACATCCCATATGTGGTCATAAACTGCTGTTTGCACCCACGGCAGGGCTCATAAGGGAAGGACCGCCATTCGGATTTTGGAGCGCAGATTTTGCTGGAATGGTTTTCAGTGCCATGTCGTGTTTGCAATGCACTGGAGGGACCTAAACAGTCGAACCCCCCCCCCCCCCCAAAAGTGACCCCATTTTGGAAACTACACCCCTCAAGGAATTTTTTTAGTGGTATAGTTAGCATTTTGACCCCAACAGGTTTTTTGCTGAATTTATTAGAATTCGTCTGTGAAGATGAAAATCTACTTTTTTTCTGAAAAAACATAGAATTTTCACATTTTTATAAGGAATAAAGGAGAAAAAGCACCTCAACATTTGTAAAGCAATTTCTCCTGATTACGGCAATACCCCATATATGGTAATAAACTGCTGTTTGGACCCGCGTCAGGGCTCAGAAGGGAAGGAGTGCCAATTGGATTTTTCAGCTCAGCTTTTGCTGAATTGAAGTACCGGTCCTTGGGCAGGACCTAATAGGATTCCGTACCTGGCATCCAGGAAGCCGTTGCTAGGCTTCCTGGTTGCCATAGCAACCATCGGCACCCCGCGATTTTTCATGGGGGGCCAACGGGGTACAGAGGGAGCCCCCTCCCTCTGTGTCAATCACTTAAATGCTGCTGTCGCTATTGACAGCGGCATTTAAGGGGTTAAATGGCGGCGATCGGAGATAACTGTATATTACCGTCAACACCCGCTGAAGATGAACCGCACACAGCTCCTGTGCCCGCTTCATCCTCAGGGCATTAATGTACGCCCATTTGCAGGAACGCACTGCTAAAAAGGTCATACACTATCGCCCATTTGCGGGAAGGGGTTAATGATTGCTCGCACCTTGATTAAGAACAGGGGTCACGACCCATGTTTTGCCTCTGCTGCCGTTAACCGCAGATTATAGGCAGGGACTAGTGGAGAGGGGGTCGCGCTTGCTTGGCTGTTTACCTAACTCCCATAAAGTAGAATGGAAAGAGATGGGACCCGCATCTATCAGACATTTATGGCATACCATTTAAGCTAATTTTTATTGTCCTTATTGTTTTTATTGTCTCATGTTATGCACTTAATATCTTAAGGGCATGGCCAATTTTTTCCTTGAGGACAGAACAATTTTTGGATATTTTCTTCATTGCATCTCGGCGCTTTTATTTTTTGTTCGACGTAGCTGTATGAAACTTTGCAGGACAAGTTGTACTTTATGTAGGTGCCATTTTTGGGTACACTTGCATTATTGTTTAATTTATATAAATTTTTATTTTGTCAAAAATGTAGGGAAAAAAAGCAGTTCCGCTGCATTTTCCATCTTTTTTTTTTTTTACAGCATACGCTGATCGTCATAAGTGATGCTATAAAATTGTTGTGCAGGTTATTACATTTGTGGCGGTACCAATTATGTATATATTATTTTATGTTTGGGGACTTATATTTTATAAAGTTTATTAATCGTAAACTATTTCATTTGTGTGTATTTTTTTTTTACAGATTTTTGTAATAATTGAATTTTTTTTTTTTATCCCATGGGGGAGTTTTCATTTTGATTTTTTAACTATAATGTACTGACATATATTAGCATGCATACTGATAGTACACGGGCAGTTGTTAGGGCAAACCTAAGTATGTCCAACAACAGGAAATATGGTCAGATAGCCCTGGAGTCATTAAATGGACCCTGGGCTGCCTGACTATATAAGGCGATTTCCTGTGATGCGATCAAAGGGGGAGGTCCCCACCTTCGCATTTGCCTATGAATGCCGCAATCAGCAATTACAGCCATTGCCCCGCTCTTAATCTTGCGGGTGCACATGTTTAGCCTGCCAATCAGAATGACGTTTATGCTCGTCATGATGCGGCAACGTTTAGACGCTCATGACGAGCATAGGCATCAAGTTTTGCCAACAGGTTAAACCCTATTTGTTTTTTATATGTACAGCGCACTGGAATTAATGGCGCTTTAAAATAAATAATACAAATAATAATGTGGCTGATTTAACTTTTAGGAGTCACGGTAGCTTGATGACAACACTTTTCACAAAGCTCAGTGACAACACTTCTAACTCTGTAGTGGCAGCCACTTTAGTTGTCAACCAGGTTTTATGGAAAATAAATTATAATACAAATAAGAACATTTTAAATAACAAAATAGGACAACTCATATTTACTGATTAGTTTTTGATATTAGGAGAAATACTTTTTAAGAAAAATCGACTAAATATGAAATTACCATCGCATCCCTTGATTACAGACAAATCTCAGTTTAGAAAAAAAATATTGAAATATTCCATTTCCATTTCTCACACTGGCCACTACAGCAGTCACAGTATGCTGATGCTGCCTGTTTTCCCTAGCTCACTTTGCAGCTTTGCTGTATAGACTGGGAGTGAATGTGCAGGGTCATCTCATTATCATTAGAAGGTGGTCGGGTTAATGACAGATAAGACAGGATAGCATCACTCATTACTGCCCCCTATATTTCACTTGTAGTACTACACTTGCACACACACACTATTATTTCTTACTACACATCCCATGCACCACACACATCACTCCCCTCAAGACTAGTGGGAGTGGCTATTATTATTTAAAGCACCTGCTCACTCTCCCTCATCAGCGTTTCTGACCTGGCTGTGTCCATTTGTAAGTATGGCCTTTCTCGTGTTTTTGTATATGTCCCCTTGTTTTTATCTGTTTAGGATAGCAACACTGTAGACTATATTATACACAGATAAGGCTCTGTATGCAGCTCTCCTGTCACTTCCTGGTCTCTGGGGGAAGGGGCTGTACGCCATCACTTCCTGGTGACTGTAATAATCGATTACATTTCTCTGTCAATTGACTTCCATTCATTTCAACTGCCATAAAGCCCACAGCATACTGGAAGGAAATGTGTGTGTGTCCACTATGACCGCCCCCATGAAAGCTTTTACAAATAATAAATAAATAGCTACAATATTATTTCTTTTCTAAATACTTATATCTAATGGAACTAAAATTTAATACGTGAGACACTCCCATTAAGATGTTAGAGGATTTAAATTATTCCAAAACAACACAGTTTCTGTCTAGAAATCTGCCCCCTACTGACCTGAAGAAATATGAATAACTGTGCCTATTGTGGGACTTTTATATTGAAAGCAAAGTTTTCAATACAAAAGTTTGAAAGAGTTTGGAAGAAGAGACTTTGGGTTTGGGTAGCTCTATTCCTAATATGGAAATATGTGAAGGTTACAAAAATATCATACATCTAAAGTTTGGCTGCGTGACCTAAAAACATGCACACTCCCTTGTTGGTGGTTCTTAGGAATCCAGTTTTGAGTTTACACACAAAGCTTCAGGAAACAAGTATTATATGGGACAAATAAACAGAGTATTGTTATTAGTACGTGTTTATGCAGACTGGTTTTTATTCCTTCTTCCATGAATATTGCGCAATAGAAACAGCAGCTGGAAACACTGAGCAAATGATCTTAATATTTTTTTTAATGGTTTCGTTTTATTCCAGTGCAAGTACATTTCTTGCATGTAGATCAATTCGCTGCCATAAGGGCACTTCAGACGTGGTGGAATACCGCTATGGACAGTCCGCATTTTTAGGTAACTTAGTCCAGACGTTGCGGAAAATAACAGTGCAGAATTTAGGCTGCGGTGCAGAATTTCCCCTCCGCAGCATGCACATTATGTTGCGGAGAAGCAGCGGAATTTCACTGCGGATTTCAGCCTTTGCAATGCAAAAACTGAAATCTGTGGTAAGTCCGCTGTGATATCCACAACATCTCAATTATCTGTCAAATATAAAAATGTTGCTGCAAATTCGCAACGAATCTGCAGCAACATTTTCTGTGAAAAAATTCTGCAACGTCTGAACATGCCCTAACAAGGATAATCCTACTTGTATTTAAATACCCCGGTCAAAGCAGAGTGGCTTGTTGGCACCCACCCAGCACCCGGGGATATGCCCAATCAGACTACTTTAGCTTCGCCCCTGTTGACACCGCATTTTTTTCAATGACCACAGGTATCACAAAAGTTTCCATTGATGAAATCGGGATGTTGCTTTGCACAAATTTTGAGTGAATTCAATGTGACAATGCGCTTCTTTTTCAATGGTCAGGAAAATGTTTTGCAAAGTTTTCCTGTCTAGAGCAAATTTACTTTTATGAATCTATTATTTTTTACCATCCTTTTTTTTTCTTCATTAAGGCCTTATTCCCACGAACGTGTGCGTTTTGCGCACGCAAAAAATGCAGGGTTTTGCGCGCATTGCCCTTCCGTGTGTCATCAGTGAATGGTGCGTGGCTGCGTGATTTTCACGCATATACCATCCTTATGAAACGCGGTTTTGCCGTTTATAAAAATAAATTAAGGAAGTGCTTTTATTTTTTCCTTCATTTCTTTATCTACTGTTGCGCGAATCCCGCGCGTCACACGGAAGTGCTTCCATGTGCCGTGCGCGAAAAACGACCAAGTATAGGACATGTCGTGAGTTTTACACAGCAGACATACGCTGCGTGAAAATCACGGATTGTCTGAACGGCCTTATTCACACGAAGGTGTTTTACGTCCGTGATATGCGCGTGAAAATCACGCACGTTGCACGGACCTATGTTAGTGAATGGGGCCATTCAGACAGTCCATGATTTTCACGCAGCGTATGTCCGCTGCGTAAAACTCACAACATGTCCTATACTTGGCAGTTTTTCGCGCATAACGCACACATTGAAGTCAATGGGTGCATGATAATCGCGCATGGCACACGAAAGCACTTCCGTGTGACGTGCGTGATTCGCGCAACAGTAGGTAAAGCAATGAAGGAAAAAATAAAAGCACTTCCTTCATTTCTTTTTCTAAACTTCAAAACCAGGTGTCATAAGCATGGCATATGCGTGAAAATCCCGCAGCCACGCAGCCAACACTGTAGACACACGGAAGTGCAATGCGCGCAAAACGCACACGCTCGCGTGAATAAGGCCTAAGGGCGGATTTACACTAACGTGCTATACATCCATGCAACCCGCGTGGTTTTCACGCGGGTCGCATGGACCTATGCAAGTCCATGGGGCAGTGCAGACTGTCCGTGAGTTTTGCGAGGCGTGAGTCCGCTGCGTAAAACTCACGACATGTTCTATATTTCGGCCTTTTTTGCGCATCACGCACCCATTGAAGTCAATGGGTGCGTGAAAATCACGCGCACCCCACGGAAGCACTTCCATGGGACGCGCGTTATTCGCGGAACAGCAGTAAAAGAATGAATGTAAACAGAAAAGCACCACATGCTTTTCTGTTTACAAACATCCAAACGGAGTGTCATAATGATGGCGGCTGCGTAAAAAGCACGCAGCCGCGCATCCATATGAACAGGGCACACGGAGCTGTCAAGTGCATTTTGCGCACACGCAAAACACAGCGGTTTTTGCGTGCGCAAAACGCACACGCTCGTGTAAATCCGCCCTAAAGCTGAGGATTAACAAATTAAAAAATGGATGTGATCACGAAAATAATCTGTTGCATCCACTTCCTTCATTCTACTAAGGGGAGATTCACACGAGCGTTGCGTTTTTGCGCGCGCAAACAACGCGGCGTTTTGCGAGCGCAAAAACCATTTGACAGCTGCGTGTGTCATGCGTGTCTGATGCGCGGCTGCGTGATTTTCGCGCAGCCGGCATCATAGAGATGAGGCTTGTCGACGCCCGTCACTGTCCAAGGTGCTGAAAGAGCTAAATCTTTCAGCACCCTTGACAGTGAATGCCGAACACAACAGCGAAAAACCTGTTAAAAAAAAAGATAAAGTTCCTACTTACCGAGAACTTCCCGGCCGTTGCCTTGGTGACGCGTCCTTGGTGACGCGTCCTTGGTGACGCGCCTCTCTTGACATCGGGCCCCACCTCCCTGGAAGACGCGGCAGTCCAAGTGACCGCTGCAGCCTGTGATTGGCTGCAGCCTGTGCTTGGCCTGTGATTGGCTGGAGCTGTCACTTGAACTGAAGTGTCATCCCGGGAGGTCGGACTGCAGGAAGGAGACAGGAGTAATCGGTAAGTTAGAACTTCGTTTTTTTTTTACAGGTTCATGTATTTTGGGATCGCAAGTCACTGTCCATGGTGCTGAAACAGTTTAACTCTTTCAGCACCATGCACAGTGAATCTCTCCCGACGTCGCGGACCGGAAATTTTTTTGCCGGGTTCGGCCAAAACGAGTTTGGCCGAACCCGGTGAAGTTTGCCTCGGTTGTCGGGGTTCGCTCCTCGCAAAGACACTCCGTTTGGATGCTTGGAAACAGAAAAGCACGTGGTGCTTTTCTGTTTTCATTCATCCTTTTCACTGCTGTTGCGCGAATCACGCTCGTCCCACGGAAGTGCTTCCGTGTGGTGCGCGTGATTTTCACGCACCCATTGACTTCAATGGGTGCGTGATGCGCGAAATACGCAGAGTTATTGAACCTGTCGCGCTTTTTGCGCAGCAGACAAACGCTGCGCAAAAAGCACGGACTGTCTGTACTGCCCCATAGACTTGTATTGGTCCATGCGTGCCGCGTGAAAACCACGCGGCCCGCACGGACCGAATACACGCTCGTGTGAATCCCCCCTTACTTCAATGCAGTTTGTGGGGAAGAAAAAGAGATGGATGAGAATCAGGATAAATGGTGATCATCAATTGTGGTTGTTTCATTATAAAAAAAAACAAAACACAAGGACACATCATCTATTTCTGCCTTCAAAAATTACTACAAGCTGGTCCTGCAATCCAGCTAATAATAATCACCTCTAAGTTCATGAATTTAGATGTGATCGTAATAAAAATCCATTTAAAAGTTGTTTCAAATCACATTAAAAAAAAAAAGTTTGCTTTCAAAGGTGTAGGTGCCCCTCATGCTGCCAAAACATCTTCGACTCGTCGAGGCATGGGCTCTATTAGCCTGGGTTCACACGACCATGTTACGTCCGTAATGGACGGAACGTATTTCGGCCGCAAGTCCCGGACCGAACACACTGCAGGGAGCCGGGCTCCTAGCATCATAGTTATGTACGACGCTAGGAGTCCCTGCCTCTCCGTGGAACTACTGTCCCATACTGAAAACATGATTACAGTACGGGACAGTTGTCCTGCAGCGAGACAGGGACTCCTAGCGTCGTACATAACTATGATGCTAGGAGCCCGGCTCCCTGCAGTGTGTTCGGTCCGGGACTTCCGGCCGAAATACGTTCCGTCTATTACGGACGTAACATGCTCGTGTGAACCCAGCCTTAGACTTCTGAAGGTGTCTTATGGTATTTGGCACAAAGACATTAGCAGCAGATCCTTTAAGTCCTGTTAGTTGCAATATGGGGCCTCCATGGATTGGACTTGTTTTTCCAGCACATCCCACAAATGGATGGATGGATTGGATTGAGATCTGGTGAATTTACATGCAAAGTCAACAAATTACTCTCTCAACCAGTTTCCCTTCCCTGGACACTTTTGGTAAATACTAGAGATAAGCAAATTTTGGAAAATTTGTTTCGGGGAGAATTTAATTGAATCGGCTGTTCAATTAGATTCGGTCCAAATTAGTTGGATACAGTTCTAGAAGATATCAGTCAAACAGGGGAATCGGGGCACCCCTAAAATCAGAAAAATAACATGCTCAGCTCTCCTAGCCTCCCATAGTGACGTGTCCCCGCCGGATTCCTGGGATGACATAGTCATCTCAGGAGCCTGGCAGGTGAGTATCGTATATTTTTTTTATCCCCTGTTCTCTCTTTCTTTTTAGAAAATCTATAATAGTGGACGCCATTTTGCCGATTCATGCGCTGTGAACCCCAAAAATGTTAAATTTTGCAGAAGCTGAAACTTTTGGCAAATTCGGACCGAATTCGATTACTTTAGAGTCTAATTGCTCATCTCTAGTAGATCACAATTTGGCTCTTGTCAAAGTCTCTCAGATCCTTACGCTTCCCTATTTTTTCTGCTTCCAACACAGGCATCATTGTAACAAGATAATCAACGTTATACAGTTAAACTGTCAGTGGTTTTAGACTGGTTCCACACTGTGAGTTTTTGTTGTATTTTTAACATGCGTTTTTTTTGTTTTGTTTAATTCACTCCTATTGACAGACATGGGAGTTTATCTACCACAACAAAAAATTTGCATTTAGCAATTCAGTTCTGCTACTTTCCCTTCTGCAGACCTCTCTTTTTTTAGCTCTCATCAAAACTGTCATATCACCAATAAGATCTAATAGGATATTTGTGAATCATTTATAAGAAATAGACCCTAGTGGCAAGTGATTGGCTCCAAATGGGGTTGTCTTCTGCTTGACAATTGTGCCCCTGTTGTATGGAACCTATTAGGGCATGACCAGACGTGGCGGAATTGCTCTTGAATTCCGCTGCGGACAGTCCGCAGCGGAAATCCGCAGCGTACGCGTTTCTCCATTGCCTTCCACAGCTTTTTAGTAGGGTTCGTTTACATGTTGCGGACAATTCCGCTGCGGAGCATAGGCTGCGGTGCGGAATTTGGTGTCCGCAGCATACACTGGTTATTGCGGACGTGTTGCGGACTTGTTGCGGACTCATTGCGGAATTTCTCCATTGACTTCAATGGAGAGTCAAAATTCCGCAATGAAGTCCGCAGATGTTATGTGTGCTGCGGAGCGTATTGGTTTTACTAACATGACATTTCTTCATTCTGGCTGGACCTATATATTTCTAGGTCTACAGCCAGACTGAGGAAGTCAATGGGGCTCCCGTAATTACGGGTGACTACGTGTGTGCACCCGTAATTACGGGAGCGTTGCTTAGAGACGTCAGTAAATAGTCACTGTCCAGGGTGCTGAAAGAGTTAAACGATCGGCAGTAACTGTTTCAGCACCCTGGACAGTGACTTCCGATCACAATATACATCAACCTGTAAAAAAAAAAGAAGTTCATACTTACCGAGAACTCCCTGCTTCCTCCTCCAGTCCGGCCTCCCAGGATGACATTTTAGTCCAAGTGACGGCTGCAGCGAATCACTGGCCAATCACAGGCTGCAGCGGTCACATGGACTGCCGCGTCATCCAGGGAGGTCGGGCTGGATGGCGAAAGAGGGTCGCGTCACCAAGACAACGGCCGGGTAAGTATGAATTTCTTTGACTTTTACTAGGGAAAGGACTATCCCTTCTCTCTATCCTGCACTGATAGAGAGAAGGGAAGCCCTCTTCCCCTGAATACGCAACGGCTAGTCCGCATCAATTTAATGCCCATTTTAGGCAAAGCCGCAACAGAATCTGCAACGCAGATTCTGTGCGGCATTGATGCGGACAGTGGCGGATGAACTCCGCCACGTCTGGGCATGCCCTTACTGTGCCATAGAGTCTGTGCCCACTGCAGGGTACTCTGGTAATCTGATGAGCCTGTCCGACGGTGTTGTCTATTTTAAAATATCTTTTAACTTTGGTAAAATTCACTTTGTAACTTTGCTATGGGTTCATATTGTATTATTTCAGACCAATTCCCGATATTATGACGATATTATGTTTAGTAAAATCTTTACATGAGCAGCTGTTACCAATGACTCAGGGATCTGAATAATGAAATATTTATTCAAAGGCTAGTAATTGAGTGGGGTATGGTAGAAAATGATGAGTATTCATCTACATCGATGGTAGTAACTAGATTGTAAGCCCGAAAAATTAACGTTTTCTTGTGAAAAAAAGATTTGCTCATCAGCCAGCTGAAGAAAAGATGCTGTCTGCTACAGTTCCAGAATACACCCACTACCCACAATTATTTGGCTTATGCACAGATCCTTCCTAAGAAATGCTAACATTTCAAAAGACCTTATATTTACTGCTTGTACAAACAATGTATCCCTCAGATTAAAAATCTCCTGGGAATTTCACATTTGCAAACCATTTCTGTGTGCAGGGATTTCTGAGAATAGCATTGTTGGCATTGTGTGCCCAGGCATAATGTCTCATGGTCTAATGGCTCTTTTGTCTTCCACTCTAAGGCTGGGTTCACACGACCTATTTTCATACGTAAACGAGGCGTTTTATGCCTCAATTTACGTCTGAAAATACGGCTCCAATACGTCGGCAAACATCTGCCCATTCATTTGAATGGATTTGCAGACATACTGTGCCGACGACCTGTAATTTACGTGTCACTGTCAAAAGACAACGCGTAAAATGACTGCCTCGTCAAAGAAGTGCAGGACACTTCTTGGGACGTTATTTGAGCCGTTTTTCATTGAATTCAACGAACAGCTCTAAATTACGCCTGTAATTGACGCCTCGCAAAACGCGAGTACGAGCAATTACGTCTGAAATGCAGGAGCTGTTTTCTCCTGAAAACAGCTCCGTAATTTCAGATGTAATGGTCGTTATCGTGTGCACATACTCTAAGGGTCAGTTCACACGTTGCATAAATACTGCGCTTTTTCCGCAATGGAATTTGTTGCGTAAAATTCGCAGCAAATACAGTAGCAGCAAAGTGAATGAGATAAAACAAATCTCATCCACATGCTGCGTGAATGCCGAGCAGAAAAAACGCTCAGAAATTGACCTGCCGTGCGGAATTTTATTCTGCAGCATGTCAAATGTATTTGCGTAAACACTGCTTACTTGTTGCAGGTTTTCCCCATTGAACTCAATGGGAAGGTAAAACCCGCAACAAATAGCAATTTCTGCCGCAAAAATACAACTCTGGTAAAAAAAAAATCATATACTTACCCAGAATTCTGTGTTCATCCCTCCAGCGCAGCCTCCTGGAATGATGTTTCCTCTCATGTGACTGCTGCAGGCTGTGGTGGCGGTCACATGGAATGAAACATCATCCCAAGAGGCCGGCCTGGATGATGTCAGAGGGCCCGCCTCCTGGGATGATGCTTCATCCCATGTGACCGCCGCTGCAGCCAATAACAGGCTGCGGAGGTCTCCTGGAATGAAACGTCATCCAAGGAGGCCGGCCTGCTAGAAGGTCGGCTAAGTGCTGCAGTTTTCTTCAGCAGACATTCTGGACGAAAAACTGCACCACAGTTTGGTGCGGCTGTTTGCCTGGAATTCCCTGCGGCGCACAGGGCGGATACGCTGTATGCTTTCATGCAGCGTATCCACCCATGTGAACTCAGCGTAAGGGCTTGTCCACATGTAACAGAATTGCTGCAGAAAATTTCTGCAGCATTTCCGATTAAACTTCCAGAAACCATAACTTTTTAATTTTTCCGTCGATAGAGCTGTATGAAGGCTTGTTTTTTTGCAGGACGAAATGTAGTTTTTCACGGCACCATTTATTGTACCATATAATGTATTAGGAACCTGGAAAAAAAATCTTTGTGGGTGGAATAAGAAATAAAACTGCAATTACTCAATCTTTTGCGGGGTTTCGTTTTTATTTTCGTTTCGTACAGTAAAAATGGCATGTTAACTTTATTTTACCGGTCAATACGATTACGGCGATACCAAATTTATATTTTACTACTTTTACATGGAAGAAACTAATTGTTAAAAATATAATTTGTGCTTTGTCGCCACATTCTGAGAGCCATAACTTTTTTATTTTTCCAGCGATTGAGCTGTATGAGAGCATTTTTTTTTTTATGCGGGGCGAGCTGTAGTTTCTATTGGTATCCTTTTGGACTACATGAGACTTTTTGATCACTTTTTAGTTAATATTTTGTGGTATGTGAAGTGACCAATAAACAGTGATTCTGGCGGTTTAATTTTCTTTTGTTTTACAGCGTTCACCGTGCGGGTAAAATAATGGTATATTGTAATCGTTTGTGGACTTTTAAGGATGCGGAAATACCACATTTTTTTAATTATATTTTTAATATTTTTTTTACACATTTTATTAGTTCTCCTAGGGGACTTGACCCAGCGATCACTGGATCGCTGGTGGAATACACTGCAATACTAATGTTAAGCCCTGCCAAAGTGATCTTTGATTCTGCCCGTTGCAGTGAGGCGTTGGCTGTATTACATAGCCATCACCCGTGAGCCTGCCCCATACTACCCCTTAACAACAATCATGTACATGTACTTGACGTCATTAAGGTGTTAATATTTAAATTTATATATATATCTTAAAAAAACTTTGTTTAAGTTTTTGTACTAGTCCCTTTAGGGGTCTAGAACCAGCAACCATTAGATCAATTGCATGATATACTGCAATGCTAATGTATTGCAGTATATCGTTATACTGACAGCCTCCTATGAAGACATGCTGGAGGCTGGGCTTTATAGGAGTACAAATATGGCAGACCTGGGGGCCTCCATTAGGCTCCCAGGCTGCCATGCCAACCATTAGCACCCCGCGCTCGCATCACGGTGGGCCGATGTAACGTCACATGGGGGCCGTCCCCTTGTTCCTAATGGTTTCGATGCTGCGATCGCTTTTGACTGTGGCATCTTAGGGGTTAAACAAACGGGATCCTGCTCGTTACACTGAAGTGTCGCTGTTACACACCGCCCGTGGGCCCGCACCATACTCCCCCACCCGACCTCCGCTGTATATGAACAGCGGATGTCTTAAAGTAAAAATTTGACTAGCCATTGCAAATGTGTAGTCAACATACCTGGTGCCCACCTCCTGAACTGCCTTTTTACTGGAGGGTCGCTTTAAAAAGAAGATGGAACAATGAACACAATGAAGCAGCAGCCACTAGATCCATTACGTATGCATTATGACGATTATGTATACCAAAGACAAGTGTCATAATGAAGCATAAGTCCACCAATAGCAATGTACAATCAAACAAGTACAACTATAACACTGGGAAATATATTTCCTGAATGGTTACAGATTCAACTAAATATAAATGTGGAAAAAAATTCTAAGCATATAGACCAAGATGGGAAGCGTGTGCCCAACGCATGTTTCGCCGTTTCTTTTTCTGGGGGCAGCAAGGCAAAAATTTCTCATGAAATGAAAGAGTCCCTAAAAAAATATACCAACAATTATGTTTCCCGAGCAATAATCCCATTAGTCCTAAGGGTAAATTCACACGTAGCGTAAATACTGCAGATTTTCTGCAACTGATTTTGTTACGTAAAATCTGCAGCATGAGACTAGATTCACACGAACAAGTGCAAACTCGGATGTGAAAAACGTCCGTTTTTCACGTCAGAGTTGCACCCGTGCGGGTCCCGTTTTCACAGATCCCAATAGACTTGAGTCTATCGAGGGATCCGTGAAAACGGAAGAAAATAGGACATGTTCTAATTTTCATCGGACACTTCACACAGTCCGTTGAAACAACAGCCGTGTGAACGGCCCCATTGAAGTACATGCGTCCTGGTGACGGCCGTTGTTTTAATGTCCGTCACACGGACGTATTCTATGGTCGTCTGAATAAGCCCTAATACAGTAGCAGCAGAGTGGATGAGATTTGAACAAATCTCATCCACAGGCTGTGTAAATTAAGAGTGGAAAAAATGCTCAGAAATGTATCTGTGGTATGTTTTTTAGTCTGCAGCATGTCAATTGTATTTGCGTAATCGCTGCTTTTTTGTTGCAGGTTTTCCTGGAGGTGAAACCTGCAACAAATAGCAGATGTTGCGATTTTTGTGGCAGAAAAGCTGCGATTCCGCCCAAAAAATTGCAATTTAGAAAAAAATATCTTATACTTGCCCAGAATTCTGTGTTTCCTCGTCCAGCCTGGCCTCCTGGGATGACGTTTCATCCCATGTGACCCCTGCAGCCAATCACAGGCTGCAGCGGTCACATGGGATGAAACGTCATCCCAGCAGGCCGGCCATGGCTACGTAAGTATGAAACTTTTTTATGTACAGTTTTCAGCAGCGGACATGCTGGCCAAAAAACTGCACTACAATTTGGTGCTGTTTTTCGGACGGAATACCCTGTGGCACCCTGGGAAGATACACTGTGTGCTTTTATGCAGCGTATCTGCCCTGTGTGAACATAGCCTTAAAGTGGTTGCCCTCCTTGGACAACCCTTCCCAATGTGTCTATATTTCAGGATTGGCTATAACCCATCTATGCTTCCATATATCATATTGTGTAGTCCCTTCTTTAACTTTACATCATCTCATACTTCTCATTACATAACATAAATTCATTTGTGGAAATTGGAATTCAATTTACTCCCAGAATGTACAATGCTACAACATTCCATGCAGTGAAGATTCGTGGAAATCCGCTATAGAGTAGAAGGATTGTTAGTATGGAAATGTCCTGGTTCTTACATAACATGCCCAAGAGCCTTTTTCCTTCATTCCTCTCATTTCTAGAAACTGTCTGACGCACAATGTAAACCACAGGCTTCTTTAATATTTAGGCCAGTATCACACACTCCAGTTTTTGGTGCAGTTTTTGGCTCCGTTTTTTGGAGCCAAATACAGGAGTTGACACGAACGGAGATTATCAGTCTTTTCTTTATACCTTTCTTTCCTTTTTAGATTCACTTGTGGCTTTCGCTAAAAAAACTGCACAAAAAACGGCATCAAAACTGTGCTTGTGACCCTGGCCTTAAGTCCATATTACTTCATGTTAATTTGTCTTGTTTACATATTAAGTTAGGAATTAGACTACTTGTTAAATTAACGTATACGCCCAAAATCTGAGGTACAAGTGAAAGCTCTCCAAATAGGCCACCTCTTTGAGAAGACCACCCTCTTATGCAAACCAAATTTCCAGCGAGAGATTTTCATTTCCACCATATACTATGCATACTACCCATTTTCTATGAGAAGACCACCCCCCAGAAGACCACTTTTCAATGCAATTTTGGGTAGTCGTCTCAAAGAGTTTCACTGTATATGAATTTATCTACATTAAAAAAATTATATAAAAAATTATTGTCTATCATTAATCAGTTCCGACTCATAGAATAAAGGTGAGATGTTACTAATGCCACACAGTGAAAGGCCTAATTTTAAATTCACAAAACTATTGTAGAATTGCTGTTTTTTTTAATTCCCCCTCAAAAAAAACTTAATAATAGTTAATCAATAACTTATATGAATGCCAATATGGTACCAAAAAATACAACTCGTCCTACAATAAACAAGCCCTGATACAGCTCCATTGACGGTAAGGGAAAAAAAAGTTATGTCTCTCAGAATGTGACGACACGAAAACAAATTAATTTTTATTTTTAATTTTTTTTACATCTCCCAAAAAAAAAGCTAATAGAATTTTGGTTTTTAATACATTATGTATCTCACAATGGTACTATTAAAAAAACTACAACTTGTTATGCAAAAAACAAGCCCTCATACGGCTACGTCAATGGAGCAATTAAAAAGTTATGGCTCTTGGAACACAGTAATGAGAAAACGAAGAAAAAACATCTCTATCCACGATAAAGATAAAATTCAGTCTGCCTGCAGCCACCACTAGAGGGAGCTGAGGAGCTTACTGCATACATTTATGCAATTAATTCAATAATTAACAGTATGCCCTAGTGGTAACTGCAGGCAGTCTGAATTATATGCAGGGTACTTGAATCTGTATTGAGAAAATTTAGCTCCTACTTAAAGATATTTTAGGAAACTAAAAGCAGAGAACAAAGGAACCTAAAAATAACATGATGATAAAAGGTGAAGATTCACTTTAGAGCCCAACTAGTCAAAAATAAAAACTTGACTTTGTTTACAAATCTTTATGTGCAGTTGCTGTGTATAGTCTTTCCCTTGTAAGTACAGCTGCTTATGTTCCAGACATTTCCTGTTCAGTATCTAGGACAGGAAGTAACTGTCTGCAAAGCTTGCAGCCATATTCGTTCTCATAGGACAAATTTTTCTGTCATTGGTCACTGCATTCTCCTCCCACTCACTCCCTAGGAATGAACCAAATCTATTTCACTGCACTGACACATGCTCAATTGAATCTATGCTTATAAAGTCTGAAACTCGATCGGGTATCAGTGACCAAATGTTTATGTGTCCATCAGGGACAAATACAGACTACAAGCTCAAGAGCTTTAAAGTAGACTTCCAGTGACCAAGAAAACACTAGTGGACTATATAATAAAAGTTGTAGCAGGGCCCCAACCTGCAAGGTGCTATTTGTAATACTGGAGTCATCTTATGTGGTAGAGGGTCCTTTGGCCCCTTCAGGCATTTTGGCACGGGGGTGACTGCTACATCTGCACCCCTTCAACTACGTCCCTGAGCACTGGAAAGTTTTAATTTTTGGCCAAAGGTACATTTTAGGCTATGCCTCTCTTATAGTCCATAAGAATACAGAGGCTTTTCAAGACAACAAACTGACATGGCCCCTAAAACATGAAATCACCCCCATGAATCTGCCTACTGATAACCAAAGAAATATTGCATCTGCTTTATAGATTGTTTTTAAACAGCTCTACCCACAAAACAACCAATGAACTGTAATAATCGATTTTCCATGTCTTGATATCTTTGACTGACAATTTTTCCGGAAAGGATGAGCAAGTGTCAGAAGTTGCAAGTATTAGGAGTTACATTAATTTATGGTAAACAGAATTATAAAAATAAAGTAGGTAACGTCACTATGTCTGCAAATACCCCAAAATATGGGGTACTGCTGGATATAATTATCGCTTTTCTAAAAACATTCCTCTGACATATGCTGGTCATTCACTTGAGATAAATGTCAACTAAACCTGCAAATTTTGGCAGGATCAACCGAACATCTCATGATTATGGGGGCAGCCTGTTTCTTTGACAGCAGATGTCGGGGTAAAGAGTGATCGGGCTTTTTGGATTTAAACATGACCAATTCTTTGTTCCCGTGGTAGATATGCCACTGCCCGAGATGTGTCCGGCAGTAGCTTAATCCTCTCTTTTTGTACATGTTAATGGAGGAATTGGGAGAAATAGCTGTCGGCCAAACTAGCGTTTGGCCGACAGCTATCTCATTTGTATGCTATACTCTGACACTGCCCCATGTGCCCTTGACTGGGATTGTTTCTGATCTGTTTCTGGCAGTCTGTACTCTGTATCAGTTTTTGATGGTAGGATAAATCTGAAGGCCACAATCTGCAGGTGACACACTGATAATACCAATTCTTGATGTGGGAAAACGTATTAATACAAATTGCATCTTACGTCCTAGCGGAAAGTCCATATCTGTGCTTGTAATATCCTTATAATAATTAGGGAATTACAAGAACCTTAATTACTTAGAGTTGATGAGTAGCTGATGTGTGTCACGGCGCGGGGTGTGGACCCACTGGGCCGTACCGCGTAGCGGGATAGCAGCTGGCCAACTAGGTACAAAACAATGTCTATAGTCCAGAACGGGTACCTGAGGCAATGTAGACAGTAGCGGAGACACAACTTGACTTTCACTGTAGATGGCACAGTAGATGCAGCGGAAGACACGACTTGACTCTCACTGTAGCTACAATAGCATGGGATACAAACTTAGGTATACAACAACGCTCAGGCAAGGATCAAGTGGGCAGAGCCCTTTTTATAGTCCAGCAGTATTCTGGGCTAATTATTGAACAATGACAGCTGGACGCAAACTGGCCCTTTAAGGCCGGGCACGCGCAGGCGCGCGCGCCCTGCGGTAAACAGTCCAGAACCCGGAAGTGCGTGCCGGCGTCTCCCTGGAGGGAGATGTCGCCGAGAACACAGATGTCCATTGCCAGGGTCGTCAGAGGGTAAGTCTGAACGACGGCCCTCGGCCATAGACGTTACAGACGGCATGATGCCAGTATACAGAAAGCAGCAAACAATGGGATATTCTTCTGTAATAGACTACATTACATTATTATATTACATTATTCTCTTTACATTCCTTTGCAACACAGTAGAAAAAAAATATCTCCTTTTTTTGTTGGCATAATACACAACACAACCCATGTTACCACAAGGACATAAGTCTACTATGGTCAGCCTCCATTCTGCTAAACTAAGAAGGAAAATTAATTTTGTTGAATCTGATTCCTAGCTATGAGTTTTGGTTTTCTGTTTCGGCTTTGATGAGGGTCAATCAATATAAAATAATGGCTGCTTACTTTTCTTCTTTTCTTTGCTGGGTCTCTTAGGTTACTACAGACTTCACTGTAGTTGGTGCAGTTTGTAAATGGCAGCAAACTAACCAAAAGTAATTGATGGATGTCTCCTTCAGCTTTTTCTCTGCATAGATTATTGGTTGGACCTCCAGAATTCATAATTTATTGTATATCCTATCTATATGCCATGACTTACTGCAGTGCGGAAACCTTAAAATACTCCACTCGGAGCGGGGTGATACAGAGGCGTAACTTAAAGCTCCTAAGACACAATGCAAAATCTGTAACGGCCCATCTACCATGCGTTATTTCTAATAATGGTGGCTGATCGGTTTTTAGATGTGGCTTCTATGCATCCACTTTGCATAGAAGCTGCAACTCAGCATTTTAACCCGAATCCATCAGTTTACGGTTAAAGAGGTGATATGCGGCTTCTATGGAAAGTGGATCTATAGAAGCTGCATTGTAAAAGTGATGCAAAATTTTTAATAAATATATATATATATATATATATATATATATTCGAAAAATATTTTTTTAGCCCAAAATACAGTTTTTGCAAAAAAAATGTTTAGGAAACGTTTACATAGCCTTTAATATAGTAAAATTCTACAAATACTTGACTAAAAAGCAAATTACTTAGACTTCCTGTGATATGTATTTATGCAATATGCATAGACATTGCATGTACCCCTCATTTTTTCTCTCTTCAATGTTTTTGGATCATTTCGTAAAAATCTGGCATGTTCCATCAGATGATGTATTAAAGCATCTTCTGTGCCGCAAACGCTTTGGCGCTGGCAAGACTGGGGTGTGGAGTCTAAGGAATCCCGCCGTTCTTCAACCTTAACCCCCGTAAGGAGGTGTGAACTTTCCTGTCAGATTCCCATGTCGTGATCCACAGAACAGTCACTGATTGTCAGTGTAGTCAGGAGTCAGGCCAGGAGTGGTTGCCAGCAGTAGAACCACAGGAATCAAGTGATAAATCCAAAGGGCGAGAACAATAGCCTAACAAAGGATGTACCTTGATCTGCAGACAAACTGCCTAGCTTGGAGTCTTCTTTAAATAATTCAGGAGGGATTGTTGCCCCAGGAATCCAATGCTGTCATCCGTGCAGAGGAGGAGGGCCACAGCCAGATTTAGCTAGCCGCAGCTGAAGATAGGAGCGGAAGAGTCCGGTTGCCTAGTATTCAGATGTGGCCATCGACTTGAGCTGCAGACGCTGGAGGGAGACGTGCTGCTGGAACCAGGCGTAGTGAATAACACAGAGGCACATGGAGTCTCCACATTCTCTGCTAGAATTATTTCCATTGCTCCTAGGGCAGAATATCTAGTATGGTGCTGTGCAGGTGCACAAATCAGCAACACCATGAGTACCTACGGCTACATAATATGGAGCTGTGGAGACTCCATGTGCCTGTGGTTAGGCTTCATTGACATGACCTTACAATTATACTCCCTATCAGGAGATGGAAATCGGTACTGGGTTATGCACACGGGCATGTTACTGCTCTGTACACCACCAGAACAAAATTGTGCCATGCTCCATTGGATTTAGTATGTACGGAGGTATTCTCTCCTAGAAGCCATGCTCCAGAAGGAGTCTGTACGACAGCACTCGAAGGCCGTAGAGGTCAGTACTAGGTCTCGTATGCATGAGCCCTTATGAACAATTTAAGGCCTTGTCATTTTTTCTACTTAAGTATTTCAACTTCTGCAATCCATGTAAACATTACTTGCAGAGGTTGTAGAACAGACACAAAATGTTGCTGAGCTACCAAGAAAAAATAAAAAAACAAGAGGCAGATGTTGGATTTTATCATTTAGTATTCGTACTGTTTAACGGTCTCTTGACAAATTACTTCTGGTGTATTGGTGGAATATTTTTCTTTCTTAGTTATAGAGAACAAATATTTTTGGTAAAACATTGGGAGTTGCCCAGAAACAGCACTATGGCACGTAGATTATAAGAAGAAAATTTACGATATCCTTTTTATCACTTGAGAAGATGCGTGAAGGAATGTGTTTCACAACAAAAGTAATGTTTTTCATTTCACAATATTTCTATCTTCGTGTTGCAGCCAACTTTATTATACCTTGTTTATTTAGTATAATGTGTAACATTTCCCCCAATAATGCAAACACTAGGCACCAGGTAGATGCCAACAGAGACTTCACTTAATTCTTGTCTTTTTTAAAGAGATATTCCCAGAATCAACATTTATCACCGATCTACAGAATAGGTTATAAGTGTCTGTTTGCTGGGACCCCCACCGATCACGAGAACGTGGGTACCAAGCCCCCTCTTTTCTCCTCACT
Source organism: Rhinoderma darwinii (assembly GCF_050947455.1). NCBI lineage: Eukaryota > Metazoa > Chordata > Amphibia > Anura > Rhinodermatidae > Rhinoderma > Rhinoderma darwinii. The sequence continues at coordinate 58,070,794 of NC_134688.1, read as the reverse complement.
GCACAAACACAGTGAGGAGGACTTTGAATGGAACATGAGCAAGATAGGTGTTAAATGTTTATTCTGGGAATACCCCTTAAGGCCTAGTTCACAGGCAGAGTTAGACCTGCCGGAAAAACATTTGCCATGTTTTCTGCTGCGTTGTTCGGCCGCGGCTGTTGAGTGCCGCGGGCAAAAACTACCGCGACAAACTCTCTCTCTGCCTCCCATTGATGTCAATGGGATGTCAGAGACGGAAACGACTGAAGAAATGACATGACACTTTTTTTTTCCGTAAGCGTTTTATTCCGCTCACAGGGAAAAAAACGCCTCCGCCTCCCATTGAAATAAATGTGAGGCGATTTTGGACGTTTCTTGGTGCGGTTCCCAAAGCGGTTTCCGTGTCAAAAACAGGTCCAGGTCCAGGCCATTTTTCATTTTATCATATTTGTTTTCTCCTCCCTGCCTTCCAGGGCATAACCTTTTTTATTTTTTCCGTCGACATAGGCGAGCTTGTTTTTTGCAGGATTAGTTATGGTTTCTAATGGCATCATTTAATGTACTATATAATGTACTAAAAAACTTGAAAACAATATTTTGTAGGGTGGAATGGGAAAAAACAGCAATTCCTTAATTGGTTATAATTTTACAGAGTTCAACGTGCAGTAAAAATGACATGTTATATTTATTCTGTGCCGCAATACGATTATGGCAATAGCAAATTGATATATTTTACTACTTTTACAAATTTAAAACAATTTGTAAAAATAAACGATTTGGTTGGTGTTGCAATATTTTTTGGTCAATGGAGCAGTTTGAGGACTTGTCTTTTGAGGAGCAAGCTGTAGTTTTTATTGCTACCATTTTGGGGTGCATACGTCTCTTTGGTCACTTTTGATTCCATTTTTTTGGGGAGGTGAGGTGACCAAGAAACAGCAATTCTGGCATTTATTTATTTTTACATGTATTCTGCATGTGAGATAAATATTGTTATACTCCTATAGTTCAGACTAGGGACTTGTACACACGTAACGGAATTGCTGCAGAAAATTATGTTTATTTTTTATTGTTTACGTTATTTCACAGAAAAGAGTAATTGTTACTACACTGGTACTTAGCGTAACGGTTACAGAGTTGGCAAACAGCTTGTCGATTACAGTCTTTGAAGGGCACTTAGCTTAGCGGTTAGAGTTTCTAAAAGGGCACTTGCTGTAGATTGGCGGTTCCCTTTAACGTATAGAACATTTCCCAGAATTATGAAATTCACTTGGTTTTTATTTTTCCAAAGTACAATACAAAAGTATACAACATCCCAATGATAAAGTCTCACAGTATTGTATACAGAACACAGAAAAAGCTTGCACCTTTAGCTATCAGAAACGTGCCTCGGACGTTGACATACTGATGTAGTAACAGACAAACAAACATAAAAACAGACATACAAAGAGTGGTGGTGATAAATACAAGCAATTATACATACGAGATGTCAAAAAGGAACAGGATGATACAGGATACGAAAACCATGTATAAGTTAGCACAGATACATTCACAGAGTGACAGAGTTCTTACGGAGCAGAAGTTGAACATGGGGTAACTCCGTCCAAGGGGCCCATTGAGACAAACACTTCTGCCTATAACCTTTAGATATAGCAAAGTGCAATTCGTAATAGAAGTGAAGATAAACCCTGTCTAGCACCTCCGAGAGATTCAGAGACTCAGCTGTTTTCCATCTCTTGGCTATATGGAATCTGGAAGCGATAAGAATATGGCTTATTGGCCACCTATATTCTAGAGGGATCTCATCCATCTGCATATCCAATAAAGCCAATGCAGGGGAAGGTAAAAGTTCTGCTCCCGGGCGTGGTCTCGGCATGTGAGGAAGAAGGACGCATTCTTAGGAGCTCCCGCCGACCGTGACTTAATCTGTGACATTTACGCTGACAGCGACTTGCAATCACCCCGCCACCTCGCGTTATGCCCCGAGGGAAGCCTTTGAAGACCTCAGACAAAAATATTCTGGCATCCTCACTGTCTCGCGTCCTACGGCCACGTGTCTCACAGAAGCAGGAAGAAGCCAACATGGCGACCGCAGCTCAAGGTGGAACTCCTCAACGACCGGGAGCGACTACATCAGCCCGTTCCAGCGCTCTATCAGGTGTGTCTACTCCTTCTAAACCCCTAGAGAATGCCCCAGCTATCAGCCCAAGCCCAGAGAGATCCCATGATGGAGGTTCTTGGTCCCCGGGCCCTGTCTCCCCACCCTTCACTGAGACGCCATTAACTCCACTGACTCGATTAGATCTGGCGGAGGCCCTTAAGCATCTCCCGTCCCAGAACTTTTTTGACACCATGTTAGATAGAATGGAGAAAATGCAGCGTACGTGTTTGGAGGAGGTGAACCGCACTGTGGAGCAGATGTGCTCTCGGGTCTCAGCCATTGAGCAACAGACATCTTCTCATTGCGACAGACTAGATAGGTTGGAGGACCAACTGCGCTCACAACATGCACAAATACAAGCTATGACTCTGGACCATGATGATCTAGAGAACCGCAACAGGCGCAATAATGTCCGTATCAGGGGATTGCCAGAAGATAAGGAGGGCCATAATCTCCGCACAATAGTTGTAGAACTGTTTAACGGTATTTTGGGAGATCCACTGAGCAATCATATCGAACTGGACCGAGTGCACAGAGCGTTGGGCCCGGTGTCTGCAGATCCGGATCGTCCACGGGACATTGTATGTAGGATTCACTACTTTACAGTGAAGGAAAATGTAATGCGTAAAATGCGCACCATGGGCCACGTGAAATTTAGAGGGGCTGAAATTCATATCTTGCCTGACCTATCAGCTCGTACATTGCATATGAGACTGGTGATGCGACCGTTACTGGATATCATCAGAGAGGCTGAAGCGACATATATGTGGGGTTTCCCGTTCCACCTTATTGTCAAGAAACAAGGCTCAGTGATTGCTATACATTCGCCACAGGACCTACCCGCCCTTTTTGTCTTCCTGGAAGTCCCACTGAGCGCCATTCCCGATTGGATTGCGGCATCCTTGAATTATCGCCCAGCTAGACGCGGCAGGAACTGCCCTATGGACCCTCTTCAACCCAGACCGCAGCGCATCAGACCGGCGAGGCAACAATTGCCATAGACGGGAACCCAGGATCTGTGATAATCTTGCCTTGCTGTGGAGTCATGATTACATATGACACTGGACTCCCTGCTTACCATGGTTCATATGTTTGGTTTCCTGATCTAGTGACTAGATGGCCAGATAATGTATCCTTATAAATTGAGCCACACTGAAGTGCTGAGTAATGATCCCCTAAAAATGTTTTCTAGTGGTTAGATATTTCTTTTAGAACGAGTCACGAGATGGGCCACTTGTGTTTAAGGAGAAAGAGATAGACCAACACACAGCTGGATAATGTGGGCCTAATGGTTCATAGTGCACAAGTTAAGGATATCAATTTCATTGTACTAGTTGCTCTAGGCCTTATGATCTAGAGGGGGATTTGACTGTGTTTTTTCAGTGTATTTCTCTGATATTGTTACACGGGTTACGTCGGAGTCTGATAGATACGGAGCTCGGGGCAAGGGTGGGGTTTGCCCTTTTGTAGACATTTGATGGGACATACACAGGACTATTCCAAACAGTTTAGTTAGGACTTGTTAGTTGGGACTTATTGAGTAGTGATATGATGTTTCTGAGTAGCGGATTGCGCTTCATAACACCCTCTGGGGGCAAGGGAATTTACAGGATTCCATGGAGAAGGGTGGAGGGGCTTTATCTTATCACGAGTGTCGCTACAAGGGTTCGTACATAGGGTAGGGCTCTTTATGGAGTTTATGGGCCTATTTGCGCGAGCGGTCTAACCAGGGCTGGGGATTGGTTTAGGATCCTTTCGGGGCAGCGCTATACCTTTATAGCTATAAGTTTTGAATTAGTATCACTCATCCGATCTCCCTGGTAAATTTTTGATAGAACTCTGGGGTGGGTGTTTGTGATCGCTGAAAGTGTACTATTTACAAATAACTACACGGGAGGTGGACTGCACTTCCTTAGATTCCTTACTAACTCTCCCCTTTAGGAATTCCCTCCGAGGTGCCTCGCTGGCTGAGTCTCCTCAGTTTCTTTAACCTTCCTTAGAGATTTCCCTGTTCTTCTCTATATACTTACCTGTTTTCGATCTCTCTTTTTGTTTTCTTTTCTTTCCCTTTTCTTCTTCCCTCCCTTCGGTTTCTTCCCTCGCAGCACTCGGGAACCATGAACACGGACACGAAAATGCTCTCCTATAGCGTCCGAGGCTTGAGAACGCCGGAGAAGCTCTCCATGATTCTTGCTGAACTGTGGAGACTTAAAACCCAGGTGGCGTTTCTTCAGGAAACGCACTTCAGGAAAGATAAGGTACCTAGGCTCTCCAATAGACGCTTTCCATATTGCTATCATGGTTGCTCAGAGGACTCCAGATCTAGGGGTGTGAGTATTCTCATTGCACAAAATGTACCTTGAATCCTCATTGATTCTCAAGCTGACCCTCAGGGTAGATTTCTGTTTGTCAAGGGCACTCTATTCTCACAGGTAGTCACACTAGCTAACTTATACTTACCGAACACGGGACAATCAGCTGCTATAGCTGCATACCTGGAACAGATCCAGACTTTTGGGGAAGGCATGATTGCAGTGGGAGGAGATTTTAATGTAGCAATGGAACCTCATCTGGACGTCTCAAGGGGCGCCTCTCATCTTCCTTACTCTCAACTCAGTTCCATTAGAAAAATTATTCATGACCACCAACTAGTGGACGTGTGGAGGACTCTGTACCCGGTATCTCGGGATTACTCGTATTACTCAGCAACTCATGATATGTTCTCCAGAATAGACTATTTTTTCATCAGTCACTTCCATCTGGATAGAGTAGAGGGGGCGGACATTCACTCATCTCCTTTGTCGGATCATTCGTCAATTGCGCTCTCTCTCTCTCTCTTTCGCTCCGCCCTCACAGACACAAGGCCGGTGGAAACTTAACGAGTTTTTACTTCAACATCCTGAGGCTCAATCTGAAATTCGCCGCGAGATGTAGCTCTACTTTTCTACCAATAATGGCTCAGTAGCAAACCCGCTCATCTTATGGGAGGCCCATAAATGCTACATAAGAGGTTTTTTCATCAAATGGGGGGCGCGGCTCAAGAGAGAGAGAGTGGCAAAAACGAGTGACCTGTTGACTAAGATTAGCGAAGTAGAGGTCAAACATAAACATTGTCAGACATCAGAAACTAGGGGAGTCTTGCTGTCCCTTCGGGAAGAACTTAGAGCACTTTATGAAGTTAAAGCTAAAGCCACATTAGTTAGGTGCCGGAGAATATTTTATGAGTATGGAAATAAACCGGGGAAAACACTGGCAAATGCTTTAAGAACCCAGAGAGCTTCAGCATATGTTCCTCATATTACTTCCCACACAGGGGTAAAGGTAACTTCTCCGAGGGAGAATGCCCGATCCTTTCGGGAGTTCTACTCCTCCCTATACCAATTAGCACCTCATTCTCCTCCCACTAAGGTAGCTATACAGGAATATATATCCTCCTCAGGTTTCCCACAACTACCTGATTATGCATGCAACACATTGGATCATCCAATCACCCATGACGAACAAGGGTAAGGCCCCGGGCCCAGATGGACTGACGGTTGGTTACTATAAAATGTTCTTAGATCAGTTAGCAGATGGCTTTTTGGGGGCTCTTAATGCGATATCAACGGGCAGCTCAGTTCCTTCAGATTAATTGAGGGCTACCATAGTGGTTATCCGGAAAGATGGCAAGGATCCTTTCTCCTGTGCTAGTTATAGGCCGATTTCTCTGCTCAATGTAGATCTGAAATTGTTTTCTAAAATACTGGCGAATCGGCTAGCCCCATTGATGACCACTGTAATCCACAAAGACCAAACAGGCTTCATTCCGACTAGGGAAGCGAGAGATAATACGACTAAGGCTCTCAATCTTGTCCATTGGGCCAACTCACAGAGGAGCCCTGCCGTCATCTTATCCACAGACGCGGAAAAGGCTTTCGATCGAGTCGGGTGGCCATTTTTATTTGGAATTCTGGAACATCTGGGTTTAGGACCTAACATGCGCTCCTGGGTTGGGGCACTCTACTCGTCGCCTTCGGCTTCTGTGAGGGTGAATGGTACTTACTCTTCCCCGTTTATGATTCATAACGGTACAAGACAGGGATGTCCCCTTTCACCCCTGCTTTTCGCCTTTTTTTGTGTAAGATCAGAGGCAATGTTAACGTGAGTGGCTTAACTTTAAAGGGTAAAGTTTTCAAGGTGGCGGCTTATGCAGATGATCTGCTATTTTTTGTGACCTCTCCTCACATTTCTATGCCCAATATCATGAAGGAATTTCGAGAGTATGGCCTATTGTCCAACCTGAAAATCAACTTTCAGAAGTCGGAGGCGATGATGTTACATATTCCACATGACCTAGAGAGTTCCTTACGTGCTAGTTTTTCCTTTAGATGGGCGCGTGACTCGATCACATACCTGGGTATCCAATTGCCGGCCGGTATAGAGCGGACATTTCAACTAAACTTCCTACCTCTGTTACAAACATTGAGGAATGACTTGGCTCGATGGACAAGGGGGACGTTCTCATGGTTTGGGAGGGTGAGTATTATCAAGATGAACGTGTTACCCAGATTTCTATACTCGATGCAGGCATTACCAATTAAATTACCTCCGTCCTTTTTTAAAACTGTATATCAGTACATCACTTCCTTTGTATGGGCGGATAAACCTCAGAGACTACAGAGGAGAATTCTGGTGCTTGCCAAGCGTCGTGGAGGGATTGGGCTGCCTGATGTAGAGCAATATTATCATGCCATACACTTGACTAGAGTAGTTGACTGGTGCCGCCATGCTTCTCTTAAAGATTGGATAGCTGTGGAACAAGGCTTTACGGATCTCCCATTGAAATGTTTGCCATGGATACCTATGACTCATTGGAAATCCCTGAGGGATCACCCTACTATATACCCAACACTACAGGTGTTCAGGAACATGCGGAGACGGGAAGGGGTTTCATCGACCCCTTCACCACTCACGCCGGTCCTGGGTACACCAGAGTTTGGACCAGGATTATCGGAAGTGACATTTAAGAACTGGCTTCAACAGGGCCATTTTAGAATTAGTCACTTTCGTAGGGATGCTGTTTGGCTACGTGAGAGGGAACTTTCTGGGCCTGAGGGCTTGCCCGTAGCATCACAGTGGCAGACTTTACAGCTAACTCACTACTTGGCTCATATACCTGCCCCTGCTACTTATGATCGCAGACTAACCCAGTTTGAAACGCTGTGCTCCCAGATGGGACATGTGAAACGAGCATTGTCTAAAATTTATGGTTTACAGATTTCTCCTGCAGAAGATTTCACTCCACCGTTTATCGCAAAATGGGAGCGAGATCTCCAGATCTCCCTAACGCAAGTACAGAAAGAGAAGGTCATGCTCCTTTCACATAAAGCATCTATTAGTAATGCTTATAAAGAAACTAATTATAAAATACTATCCCGTTGATACAGAGTCCCACATGTGCTTCACAAAATGTTCCCTGATGTTTCTCATCTCTGTTGGAGATGCGGCAGGGAAGAAGGTACGCTACTACATATATTTTGCGGTTGTGAAAGTCTTCGCCCCTTTTGGGCAGAAGTCCAAGACGTCATATTTGAGATTACGGGACTCACCCTGGGAGATGACCCGGCGTGGATTCTGTTACACCATCATGACATCTCCATAGGGACATATAAGAAGTCGTTGGTGAGACACTTATTAAATGCGGCTAAGGCATGTATTCCAGCGAAATGGCAGTCCTCTGAGCCTCCATCGATTAGACAATGGTTGAAGCGGGTACATGACATTCGGAGAATGGAGGAGCTGCTTCATTTCTCTCCTGAACAAGCATGTAGATTCCGGAAAACATGGTTCTACTGGCTTGAATTCTGTGGATCAGACAGATACAAAGGGGCTATGGGCGAACAAAATGAGAATGATGTTGGGAGTTCTTAGAATATCTGGTTCTTTGGGGTGCGCTGCGGGGGGGGAGAGAGCTGGGAGAGATGACTCCCCTCTTCCCTCATATTTTTTAATCTTTTCTGTTTTCCTTTTTTCTCTCCTTTCTACCGTACTTTTTCTGTAATTTGTTTTCTGACTATCTAAACGGATAGTTTACTGCTGTGGGGTGACAATGGGGGTCTGGGAAATGTCGGATAGAGGCGTTGAGTTATTGTGCAAGTCTCTCCATATTGACACTGGATAGACGAGAGGGGTGTCTCACAATATTGGTGTTATTGGAAACAGACTTGCTGAATTAATTGTAGATATGTCGCATTGTGATAAGATTTTTTGTACCCACGTCACCCTTTTTTCCTTCTGTATCCTTACTTTCTTTGTTGAAAATAAACATTTTGAAATACAAAAAAAAAAAAAAGTTCTGCTCCCATTAATTCTGATATGTAGCGGAAGATTCGCTTCCAGAATGGGTAGACTGATTTACATGTCCACCATAGATGTAATAATGTGCCCCTTGCTCCACATTCCCTCCAGCACAAAGGAGAAGCCCCGGCTTGCATATATTGTAGCCGCACAGGTGTGAGGTACCAACGAAACGGAATTTTCCTAACGGCTTCTATATGATTGACACATTTGGATATCCTATGTGAGTGATGTAAAGCAGCCCTCCAGTCCTCCTCCGAGAACTCCCGACCCATATCCACCTCCCACTGAGACATGTATTTCAATTTGAGAAATGAGCTGTGGGTGTTTAAGGACAAGTAAGCTGAGGCCAAACCTTTCAGCGATGTAATATCCGAATCCAAGAATCTTTGAAACACTGAAGCCGGTCCAGAGGCCTGGAGAGCTGCTGAACCCCTCTGAAGAAAGTGCCTAATTTGCAGAAACATAAACAAGTGAGTATTCGGGATATGGAATTTAGCCTGTAAGTCTGCAAATGAGCTTAATTGCAACCCATCAAACAGGTCAGATATCTGCTGTATGCCGGCTTGGCACCACACCGAGAGGTCTAAATTAGGTATCCAGTGGGAAAGATATATGAATGGGCATTTCATTGGGGAACAATTATACACTTTATATACCTTAACCGCTTTGCTCCACATCTGAATCATATGCCTAGTCGTAGGTAAAGAGCTGAGGTCAGTTCGCGAACTTACTAAAACATCCAGTAAGGCAGCTTTAATATCTGATTGAAAGGTATGGACACTCTCTATTTGTGTCCACTGAGTTTTAACCTTTGGGTCCCAACAATACCTAACCGCCGCCAGGGCAGCGGCCATATAATACAGATAGATATTTGGTACACCTAAGCCACCTCTAGACACATGGGTGGTCATTAAAGATTTAGAGATACGAGCTCTTTTATTTGCCCATATAAATTTAAGAAATGTGGATTGTAAATCAGTAATAACCCTCAATGGTATTTGTAGAGGGATAGTTCTTAAATAGTAAAGAATCTTCGGCATGAGCCACGACTTTACTAGGTTTATCCTACCCACCCATGATATAATAACATCAGAGATCTTTAAAGTTAAAGGCAACCATATCCACTGATTTAGCCATAGTTTGCAGAACTGTCAATTATCCTGAAGTCCCACCCCCTGTCCACTATGCTCTTTCTACACTACCTTTTCTTTCTGTGCCGGCTTCCTGCTTAAACAAAAGTAGAGGGAAAATCCTAGGTCTGCGGCACATGTCTTCAGGAAAGCAGCATATAATCACCTATGTCTTAAGTGATGTATCAGATGGTGGAAGTTATAGCTTCTCCACCAATAGACTCCTCCCAGTTCTCGTTTCAGCAGTGCTGTATGTAAAAGGAAAAGCTGTAGAATTAAGAAAAAAAAAAGTTAGAAACTATCACAGCGATTTACAGAGGTCTTCAATAATTTCTACCTTATGAACCACTTTTAGATATAAAGGTGGTCTTGAGCCACACTGGATATTTACCACTTGGGGCCATCTGCTGTATATTTACGGCACTGGAGCCAGGTGATTCTCACGGGTTGCGAGTTTGCATATTTTGGCCAAAATATTAATTATTATCTCATGTTTATCATTTTTGCCCGAATTGCTGGTTTGGTATTAATAAATCCTACAGCTCGCTCCAAAAAAAACAAGCCCTCACACTGCTTTGTTATCGTCGTAATCGTACTGACGTACAGAATAAAGTTAACATATCATTTATACCATATGGTGAACGTCGTAAAAAAAAAAAGAAAAACACAAAAATAGCGGAACTGCTGTTTTTCTTCCCATTCCCCACAAAAAAATGTTAGAAAAGTTTCCCAATACATTTTATGTACCCCAAAATGGTGCCTATAAAAAATACAATTTGTTCTACAAACAAAAACGCTCATATGGCTACGTTGATGGAAAAATTAAAAAGTTATCATTCTCAGAACGCAGTTATGCAAAAACAAAAAAATAAACGTGTCCTCAAGGCCCAAAATTGCTGCGACTTCAAGGGGTTAAAGCAACAACCTTGTGACCCTTACGTTGGGGACATTATAGACGGCACTTTGGAGCAGGTGTTAATCAGTAGGTGAGATCATACCTACGAGTGTAGTCCAAATTTACTGTCCTCACCGGTCGGGCCCACATTCACCTCAGGACTACATATCGCATCACGGGTGCGGCTTGACCTAGACACTGCTGACCCAGGGTCCTTTTCGTTCCCTTCTTCTCAAAATTAATTTGTCCTGATCCCAGCTCTCACACTGTTGTCATCTCCCCTTGCAACACTTTCATAATTTTTCACTCTAACATGGTGTAACGACTGTCTAGATGCATCGCTGATGTGTGTCAGCTGGGGGGAAACACTGTCAGAAGCGGAACCTGTTGAGTTTATTCCATATGGTTAAAATCGGTTAAAACAGGCTCAGGTCCCAGTGGTTCCAACAATCCCACACTCTCACAAGGCGACCTAGATACATTTTTAACAAAGGCTCCTTCATCTACCTCTGGATCAGATCTACCCCCGCTGTCTACGCTGTCTAAGCTCTTGAGAAGTCCCGCTTTGCTTCAGGTGAGAAGATGGATGAGGACATGGCAGCCACTGCTGCAAGTAATGATTTACCAATCTCCCGCTCTTTCATCACACAAACCTTGTCCAAAGCACTCCACCCAGTAATGGACGAATTGGCGGACATTAAATGAGAGGTTAAACAGATAGGTAACAGAGTTGATTCTCTGGAAAATACGCAATCGGAAATCATCTCTTATGCCAAAGCTGCCTCAGAAAACCTATCCTTCTGTCACCAGCAAATTAATCGCCTTCAGGACTATATCAAAGATCAAGATAACCGAGGTAGGCGGAACAACATACGCTTGAGAGATGTTCCGGAGACTGTTGCTAATGAGGCTTCTGCTAAAGTAGTTGAAGAGATCTGCCAAAATCTACTAGGCCCATCGTATACTGATCCATTGATACAAGAAAGAGCGCACAGAGCTTTCCGCCCGTTCCGAAACCTTCCGAACTGCCAAGGGATATAATTTACAGGTTCCTGAATTTTCAGCAAAAATAATTAATAATGAAGAAAGCGAGGGAGTCTTCTCACATTTCCTATGAAGGTGCTCCCATCTCTCTTTTCCAGGATTTAGCCAATGTCAGGGATCATTACCATGTATATTGTTTGCAAAAATATTATCCTTTTATATATATATATATATATATATAATATATTAGTATATTCCACAAAGAACTCGAATGTAACAAAATGGAGCCTGAATCAGGAACACACCTATGGAGACACCGCCCCTGGAATGCAAGAGGAGTGTACAGATGAACTTACAGCTGAATAGAGCCAATAGGGCTTAAGCACGTCCCACCTTCCTACAGAGAAGATTTTTTTGTAAACTCTTTGTTCAATAAAGAAAGTTAGTTGTCCTTCCTGCTTCACTGAGGGAGGATCTGTACCAACACTATTCTGCCTGGTATATTTCTTCCATGAATGCACTCAGTTTCCAATTTACAGAGGTGGTTATTCGGTGTGGAATAACAGGGAGAAGGAAGTTTACCCTGACAATTGGCGACCAACGTGGGGCTGCATTCGAGGGGATCTCGGAATCCGGACAACCGACAATCACAGGGTGAAACAGACGACCCAGGACTGCCCACTGAAGGAGCCTGATCACCTCCACAATAACACGGTAAGTCAGTTGATTTTATAAATCTTCGACTTATCTGTGTTAGTGGACGGTCTTGTGGTGGTCTGTAGAACCCTGGTCGATTGCCTGGATTAGCTCCGGAGACAGGAGCGACATCCCCGCTGTGTTGTCACGTACCCGTAAGAAATTAGTCGCGCCCGACTAACCATCCTCTGGGTAATTAGGGACTAGATAGAAAATATAACCTGTTTTATACAGGGGCACGATAAGATGTGTGATACGTCGTGAGTAATATTCCAGCCAGACTTAATGAGTTGCAGACTGAGGAATTGTAATATTCCAGCGAGACTTAATGAGTTACAGACTGAGGAATTGTAATATTCCAGCGAGACTTAATGAGTTGCAGACTGAGAAATTGTAATATTTTGGCCAGACCACGATGAACCGGTCACTAGAGGGTTGCAGATCAAAAGATGTTATATAAATTACGTGAAGAATATAGACGGTTAGAATGGATGGTCCATATTCAAATCATCAGGATCACCCGTACCCGGACGATTCGTATGATTTGGTGAAGCGAAGGGAAGGGAAACCGTATGTGAGTAAAATGAAGAAATTGATGGAAGTGTGCGCGATGCATAGGGGAGGGCGGCTACAAGCCGGAGACTGGGCAAAAGGTATTCGAGAGAACAAAGGGAAGTTGGAAATAAGAAAGGCATTGTATGTTATATGTATTATAAACCACAGGACCAGCCACCGCTCTATAATGGCGGCAGTCCCTCATGTTGGGTGTGTCCTCATTGTGGGCAGCAAAACCCCCCTCACAGCTGAGAAATGTGCTTCCTGTGGGAGAGGCTGCCCCCCACCCCCTGATAAGGTCACACCCGGCCCAATCAAATCAGTATGAAATGATAGCCTTGTTAATCTTGTCATTTCCCTCAGTAAAGAGATGACAGTAACACATGCTGCACTGTTTTCTTCTATTCTAGATTCCGTCCCAGGGGTGCAGGACGCTGTGCACTGGTGAAAAGACACGTCATCATCATATAGAGATGGTGGCCGACAGATTGGACACTGTTACAGATTACGTGTTTGATGTTTTGAACGTAGATAATTCCTATACAATAGTGTGATGAATGATTGTAGATACGTACGTTATCTTGTGTTGTACTGCAGATGTGTGACTCTTGGAGGTTCATTGTATGGGAGAATTTTTGCCGGCATTGAAATTGTTAAGATTGTGAGAACAGAAGCTGTGAGGAGTGAGTGTGTGACCCCCTCCTGTAGAATGTGATGACTGATATCGATTGTGTGGGGGAGGGGGGCTGTGTGAAGTCTGAAAAGCAGACTGGTATATAGAGCGTGGACTGATGAGACAAGTGATTACAATATTGCACTGATTTTAGATCTATATCGTATGCTCTTATTTTTAACAGCAATAATGTCTAAAAAAAATAATAATTCTTAGTGTTTTGTGTATGGGATTAAAATCAGTTTATTTTTTCCTGTGTAAAGGAAAGTTTCTTATCTTTGCGCATGCGCTGTTGTCCGTAACTTGCGAGAAAAATATTACAGACCGCTGGATTTGTCTGCAAAACGATAAAAGTTACGCTGCATATTTATGTGTTATGATGTGATAAGATTTAATGTGTTTTGATGTTAATTGAAATGAATTAAAATACAGGTATTGTGAGACACGGGGTCTTGAAAATTTATGTGCCCCCACTGTTCCCTATTCTTATATATAGTTTATTGGTTTGCAGTAATTCATATTAGCAGATATATATTATTTTCCGTTTTATTGGATAACTAATTACAATTGTTTTGTTTTTGTTTTCACACATGAGGCACGTGCTATAGTGCTGCCTAAATGTTATTTTGGGAAATGTGAGATGTTTTACAGGTAAGTCATTTTAAAGATATAATGTATTTTTGTCAGGAGAAAGTCATTTTTGTTCCAGGCTGTTGTGTATTACAGGGGGTTAAACTAGTGCCCCCCATATAGAGTGCCTGTTCTTATTATGTTGACATGTAGTTTTGAACCCTGCTACATTACTTTCGCAGAGTCCAAAAAGGGGGAATGGTGAAGGGACTGATCAGGTACAATTTTGGTTTGTTTTGAATTAATGAATTTGGTTCCAGGAGATCTACAAAATGTGTAAGAGACCATCCCCCTCCAGCAAATTTACACAAGAGGCCGAGGTCACTCACAGATGAGCCTTTACAGATTTAGTAGGGAAGGAGGTGAAAATGATCTGAACATTGTTCATTTTATATAAAGATTTTTGTAATTTTTATTTGTTTTTGTATTAATCAAGTATTTACAGAACCTGATAAAAGTGAGATTCTCAAAGTGTTCTGGATTATCAGATGAGTGTGGAGAAGTGTATAACATTTGTTTTTATTCTAAAGAATGAAGATGCCCCCCTTTGAAATGTTCTATCTACATGTGACATGGGTTTTTAATGTAAATTTGTAATGTAGAAATACTTCATCATATACAGTATGTACAAGACAGGATACGAGGCACAAGGTAAATCATCCAGGAACCACTCTCACCTTCTTGTTCATCTCAAGGAGCGAAGCTGGAGGTGCTCGCTGTGGCTGTAACCTGGCAGATGGTAAGCCGGCTGACATTTACACTGACTCTAGGTACGCCTTTGGCATCGCCCACAATTATGGGCCCATTGGTAGTAGGAACTTTATTGGATCATCGGGTAAGCCAATTGAGAGAGCAAGAGAAGAAAGAGCCGGCAAATAGAGTATGTGCAGTCAGGTGTCAGTAAATTGGCTTGTCCCTGGATACAATAATGCCACCACTAGGTTTGTAGCAGCCTGCATGATGTGTGCACGGCATGACATAGGTAAAACAGCAAAGGTACCTGTGAAAAGTGCAGCCCGGCCAGATTACCCGTCCCAGCGACTGCAGAACATACAACTACCTGAGGTAGAAGTGTATGAAAAGGTGCTCGTATGTGTAGACCTGTTCTCAGGGAGGCCTGAAGCCCGGCCGGTATCTTCCCCACTGCAGACGTTGTGTGTAGTGACAGGGGAACAGTGTTATCCCAAGTATTGAACTGGTGTTTGTACAATGATAAGATGCCAGCAGTTCTCCAGATGTTATTCCAAAGTTAGTTTGTTTAATAACGATATTCAAAAAGTGTTGTGGGAATATTAAATATTGAGGTTAAGTTTTATGTAAAGTTCTGGATCAGCCTTAGCATTGGACTATTGGAGGCATGCGTCAGTATTATGTTTGTGTAGATGATAACTTCTCAGTGCAAGTAGATTCCCATTTGAAAATATTTTTGTTGTGAAACGAAAATTTTAGAGAAGAGAATTCTGTGCAGTGTATATGTGTATGTTGTGAGACAGTGACAGGTAAAGTCATTGAGGGAAGGTACATTTCCACTAGAATCCTGTCATATGTATCCTAGGCTCCAGGGAATGAGTAGTTTTTGCAATAGAAAGCTCTAGCTTTCCAATCTCGGCTTAAGGAAAAGCCAGAAAAAGGGCCTGGAGTTGGATTGGGGAAGAGCAGGGCGGGTTCCCCAATCCCTAGTCCATCTCTGCTTGTAGGACAAGGCTGCTGCTCAATTAGCTGCACCTGCAGCCTTTGTATAAAAAGGTGCAGACACAGTGTGTGAGTCTCACCCCTGACTCAGACTGGAGACTACTAAGTCTGGAGTAGCCTGTATTCTATGTGAGTAAAGACCTGTGTTACTTTGTGTCCAGTGCCTGGTAGGAAGGCACTTGGTATAGTTAGATAATATCTTGTTTAGTTAGTGCTCAGACGAGCAGGATTTATTTTGTATTTTGCCTTGTTGTACAAGAGGCTGTTTCTTTGACAAGAATAAAACACAGGCAAAGCCCTGTTATGAACTTTAATGCATGGTGTCCCTGTCTCTGGCTACAAAGAAACCGCTGTACCAACCTCTCCTGATGATAAACCCTCACATATGGTGGCCGATGCGGGCACGGTCTTAAAGAGACATACACCTATTTAAAAGGACTTTTGCTGCTCCAAGTGGAAAATCGTTGCTAGGGGCAACAACACCATTTTTTTTCGCCCCGAGAGTGCTTGGAAGTGTATGTCTTGGGTGAAGGCGGCAACAGGGCTAGAAAAAGAGACTGTTAAAATGGATGAAATACTTAAACAGCTGATTCTGGCTAATATCAACCAGGGGAAGATAAGCACAGCTTTACAAGAAGCCAGCGCGACTAAGCGAATGGTGCATGAGGAAGCCATGCGTGCACAGGCTGAAACCAATATTCTGCTGGGTGAAGCCCACAGACTGGCCTTAAAAGAACAGCAGCAAATTAATCGCCATTTGCAAGACCAAATTCAGGCCTCAGTGGAGAGGTTAGCGGGGCCTCATGGTTTGTGCCAAACCACTCGTGCAGCGGTACAGACATCTCTGCAGAAGATGACACCCACCGACGACGTTGAGGCCTATCTCATGGTGTTTGAGCGAGTGGCAATGAGAGAAGTTATCTTCAGATCAGTGGGCAGCAGTGGTGGCACCTTTCCTAACCGGAGAGCCGTAAAAGGCGTACTTTGATCTCAATGAGCAGGATGTCAAGGATTACTCCAAGCTGAAGGGTGAGATCCTTGCCCGTCTGGGTGTTAATATGAATGTGCGTGCTCGACGGGTGCACAACTGGACTTTCGTGGAACACCTACCTGCGCGATCACAAATGTATGATCTTGTCCATCTTGCAAGGAAATGGCTACAGCCAGAGGAATCAACCCCTGCGCAGATCGTGGAGAGAGTGGTGCTTGACAAATACATCCGCTCCTTACCACCGAAGGTTCAGCGTTGGGTCGGTCAAGGAGATCCTACAGATGCGGAACAGCTGGTAAACCTGATTGAAAGGTACAGAGCTACTCAGGATCTACTCCAAGAAGTACCGCCTGGATGTTCTAACCCCAGGAACAGCAAATCGTGCGGAGCACCCGGTAAGACTGTTCCATTTACTAGAGGGGTGAGAAATGTCTTTAAGGGAGGTGGCTCAGAAGGGGAGCAGACGGAGGGAAGAAATCCCAGAGAGACACTGAAGGCCAGACCAGGGTCTCAAGTTGGGGACTGGGGCCGCATACAGTGCTGGCGGTGTTATGGACCTGGGCATATTGCTGCTAATTGTCCCCTGACTACTGAGCCAATGGAGTGTGATGCAGCAAGGCAAATATCCTTGTTTGCACGTCCTGTTTGTTCTGCTGAGACGGTTTATGAGACTGAACAACAAATGTGTGTCGTAAAAGTGGAAGGGTGTACTGTGAGGGCCTTGCTGGATTCTGGGAGTCTGGTTACCCTGGTGCATGCCAGCCTGATAGACCCTGGAACATTCAGAGGACATAGTATAGGGGTCCTGTGCATTCATGGGGACACTAAAGAATACCCCACCGCTTTGGTCACTCTAGAGACTTCCTGTGGAACCGCTTGCCATGAATTGGGTGTGGTTAAGTCCCTGATGCACAGTGTGATCCTGGGGAGAGACTTCCCAGTGTTCTGGGACTTGTGGAGGAAGAAAGATGTAACCTCCCCTGTAAATGTTAATGATGGTATTAATGTGTGCGCTGTGATTAGCCCAGAACCCTTTAACGAGGATGCTGAGGTGCCAGCAGTAGGGGTGACCACTGAGCCTGATAAATTTCCTCTGGCTGTTTTTGCTGGTGAAACAGATGAGCAGGAGGAAATTTCTAATATACCAGAGTTAAATGTATCACGTAACAATTTTGGGACTGCTCAACTTAGCGATCCCACATTGGTAAAAGCCAGGGAAAATACTAAGGTATTAAATGGAGTGCCTCAACATCCAGGGGCTGATAAGGTGTTTCCACACATGGCGGTTAACCAGGATTTGCTGTATCGGATAGATAACGTACATGGGGAGGTTGTTGAACAGCTGGTGATACCCCAACCGTATCGTAGAACGGTGTTGGACCTGGCTCATAAACACGTGCTGGGTGGACATCTAGGTTGCGAAAAGACCAGAGAGCGTATCTTACAACGATTCTTCTGGCCGGGGGTATATACGGAAGTTCAGAGGTATTGCGAGTCCTGCCCGGAGTGTCAGATGACGGTTCCTATGCCACATTTTAGGAGTCCGCTGGTGCCTTTGCCTATCATTGGGATCCCTTTTGAAAGAATTGCCATGGATCTGGTCGGCCCTTTAGTCAAATCCTCTAGAGGACATCAATATATCCTAGTGGTGTTGGACTATGCCACATGCTACCCTGAGGCAGTCCCTTTGCGAAATTCCTCTTCAAAAGCCATTGCAAGAGAGTTGTTTTACATGTTTTCCCGTACTGGTTTACCTAAGGAAATCCTTACCGATCAGGGAACTCCCTTTATGTCCAAAATCACCAAGGAATTATGTAAACTGCTGAAAATTAAACACCTGCGTACCTCTATATATCACCCTCAAACTGATGGTCTTGTCGAAAGATTCAATAAGACATTAAAAGGCATGTTGAGGAGGGTGGTTAGTAAGGATGGGAAGTATTGGTACTGTCTTCTGCCCTATTTGATGTTCGCTGTACGTGAAGTTCCTCAATCATCCACAGGGTTTTCTCCTTTTGAACTTGTATACGGCAGACAACCCCGTGGTCTCCTGGACATAGCCAAGGAAACCTGGGAGCAAGAGTCCACACCTTATAGGAGTGTAATTGAGCATGTCACGTTGATGCAAGACCGAATCGCTGCGGTCATGCCGATAGTTAAGGAACACTTGGAGCAAGCTCAGGATGCTCAGAGCAGGGTGTATAACCGAACTGCTAAAGTTAGAAATTTTAACTCTGGTGATCGAGTGTTGGTCTTAGTGCCAACCGTAGAAAGCAAATTTCTTGCTAGATGGCAAGGGCCGTATGAGATAATTGAAAAGGTGGGGGATGAAAATTATAAAGTTTACCAACCAGGTAAAAGGAAGACAGTGCAGTTATACCATGTAAACTTAATTAAGCTATGGAAAGAAAGAGAATCCCTTGTGGCAGTAAGTACCCCCTATAGTCTTAACCCAGATGTGTATGTGTCAGAATCCCTCGCAAAGCCACAGAAACAGGAGACAAAAGAGTTTGTGCAGAGAAACACAGACGTGTTTTCAGAACTGCCAGGACAGGCTAGTATAATAAAACATGACATTGTGACTGAGCCTCAGGTTCGGGTCCACTTGAAACCCTACAGAGTCCCTGAAGCTCGTAGACAAGCCATATCTGAGGAGGTCAAGAAAATGCTAGACCTTGGGCTTATTGAAGAGTCAAAAAGTGAGTGGTCAAGTCCCATTGTATTGATTCCGAAACCAGATGGGTCATTACGTTTCTGTAACGACTTCCGCAAGTTAAATGAGATGTCAAAGTTTGACGCATACCCAATGCCAAGAGTTGACGAGTTAATAGAGAGACTGGGCCATTCAAGGTATTTTTCAACACTTGATTTAACCAAAGGCTATTGGCAAGTACCCCTCACGGAGGGCGCCAAAGAGAAAACTGCGTTCATCACCCCGGATGGTCTGTTTCAATATATTCATTTACCATTTGGGCTACATGGGGCTCCAGCGACCTTTCAAAGGTTAATGGACATAGTACTCAAACCCCATCGTCGGTATGCTTCGGCATATCTGGACGACATTATAATCTTTAGTGATGACTGGGAAAGCCACTTACCAAAAGTACAAGCAGTACTAAACTCCCTCAGAGCCGCGGGGTTAACAGCAAACCCAAAGAAATGTTCCTTAGGCTTGGAGGAAGCACGGTATCTGTGGTACATAATTGGGAGAGGGGTGATAAAGCCACAGGTCAACAAAGTTGAGGCTATCCAAAACTGGCCCCAGCCCTCAACCAAAAAGCAGGTCAGAGCTTTTCTAGGAATTGTAGGTTATTACCGCAGGTTCATTCCAAACTTTGCCAGCACAGCAGCGCCCCTGACAGATCTTACCAAGGGAAGTAAGTCTGTCATGGTCAAGTGGGACACGAAGGCTGAAAGCGCCTTTCAAGAGTTGAAACTGGCCCTATGTAACCAACCAGTGAACATCCTGTGACCTATTTGAGCAGAAAGCTTACCCCGGCTGAGAAAAACTATAGCATAGTTGAACGGGAGTGCTTGGCAATTAAGTGGGCACTTGAGTCCCTGAGATATTATTTATTGGGTCATCGGTTTAGGTTGGTTACAGACCACTCTCCTCTTACGTGGATGTGTCAAGCTAAAGAGAGAAATGCAAGAGTTACACGGTGGTTTCTTACTTTGCAGAACTTCAAATATACTGTGGAACACAGAGCAGGAAAACTGCAGGGCAATGCTGACGCTTTGTCTAGGACACACTGCCTTGTAGCTAAATGTGTCCGATCCCACGGGCTCGAACAGAGGAAGAGGGTATGTGAGACAGTGAAGTCATTGAGGGAAGGTACATTTCCACTAGAATCCTGTCATATGTATCCTAGGCTCCAGGGAATGAGTAGTTTATGCAATAGAAAGCTCTAGCTTTCCAATCTCGGCTTAAGGAAAAGCCAGAAAAAGGGCCTGGAGTTGGATTGGGGAAGAGCAGGGCGGGTTCCCCAATCCCTAGTCCATCTCTGCTTGTAGGACAAGGCTGCTGCTCAATTAGCTGCACCTGCAGCCTTTGTATAAAAAGGTGCAGACACAGTGTGTGAGTCTCACCCCTGACTCAGACTGGAGACTACTAAGTCTGGAGTAGCCTGTATTCTATGTGAGTAAAGACCTGTGTTACTTTGTGTCCAGTGCCTGGTAGGAAGGCACTTGGTATAGTTAGATAATATCTTGTTTAGTTAGTGCTCAGACGAGCAGGATTTATTTTGTATTTTGCCTTGTTGTACAAGAGGCTGTTTCTTTGACAAGATTAAAACACAGGCAAAGCCCTGTTATGAACTTTAATGCATGGTGTCCCTGTCTCTGGCTACAAAGAAACCGCTGTACCAACCTCTCCTGATGCTAAACCCTCACAATGTATAGATATATATAGAGAGAGAGAAGAAGAATCAGTTTGTATATATCAGGTTAGTTACTGCCCAGTGAGAACGTTTAACATAAATCCGTCATTGTTAATGTTTTTCTTCAAATTAATTATCTGATTAAGATCAATTACTGATTATGCGATGAAAAGATTGTTCTCCACAGGAAGTGTCCAACTGGGAGCGGAAGGCGTTAGAACCAGATTCTAACCGAATGTGGATGGATAAAGGAAGGTAAACCGGTAGCACCCAAGGCACTCTTGATGGCACTTGCATTGATGGTGTATGACCTCACATATGCCCCAAGACGGCAAGGATCGATGTGGTAAGATCTAATTGGTATGTCTCAGGCTATACAGCTGATGCTGCTAAATTCTGTTAGAGCTGTTTGATTTGCCTACAGAACAGTCCTGGCAGACCAGTGCCAACCTTATCATACCCGCCTAGCACAAAGAGAACAGACCTTGAGAGGCCTTCCCCGGTAAAACGAACCAGAGTAGGGGGAGAAAAATTGGTTTGAGACGCTTGTCAGATAAACATGTGGAATCCGTGTATATTTCTGTGAGTAGGAGCTGTTCCAGGTAATCAGCTGAGAATAAGATATAAATCCTGCTGGAAAGTGTAACACCAAGTTCAAATACAATGTACCCAGTAATTACACATCTTCTAGGTGCCCTGTCCAGTGGAACAGAGACGTTTTTATTACATAAAGTTGTTGGTTTGATGTAGGATAAGGGCCTGCCATTGTTATTGTATGTACTTAGAACAACGTTTATAATGAATGCAGATGATGTTATAACCAGATTAGCATTTATTTTAACAATTGACAAGGTTTGGGTCCGCGGCAAGTGCCAGTAAACATGAACTAAAAGACTTTTAATATGATGAACTCCATCACTGAGATGCGGCAGGCGCAGCCTGAACCAGTACAACGCGTTTATCATGAACTGACGGCAGTGTCACAATTCTAAGCAGCCGCCCAGACAAGTAACTTACCGGAGGAAGAGGACAGATGCAGAGGGTTTGTGGTAGTCACAATAAAACTCCACTACTCCGTCTACGTGGGATCTCACCCCAGGCTCACAGCATGAGGTGCTATGTACAGCCCGGTGACGTATACTCTGACAGATGAGAAGGACCAGACCAAGTCCTGATGACATCAGCAAAGATCAAAGTAAAGACCAAAGACCTGGGTGAATTCGTCAGCAGTATCAAGTGTTTTAATACGTAAGTGACCAGGAGGAGGATAGTAATAAATCCACCACTAGACACCACTGTGCAGTCTGACTCGACAGAAGACAGAAGACAGGAGAAGAAGAGGACAATGATGTACAGGACTGGCAATGAACTGATGGGACCCAAAACCTGAGGGTGATAGAATGAGATTGGTGATAGCATTCAATTATTAATTGAGGCCCTATTGTTTATATTGTCTGAGGTTTATAATTATAATGTGTGTAAATATGCCGCGGCACTGCAAATTACAATCTGAGGAGTTTTATGTGGAGGTGTGAGGTGAAGGTCACTGGTTGTTGTCACTTATATGTAAGAAGTACATGGCAGCAATGAGAGCCCGGAGGTTATGTTACCCGGGTGTCTTTAGGTTTGGGGAAGATGCTGCCCATGACCTCTTATATCTGCAGGGGTAAAAGTCCCATTAGGACAGTAAGTGACAGTGCGACAATTATTACCATTAATAAAAATGTCGACTGGATTAATTATATATATTACAACCAGCAGCGGTTTGTAGATTATACCAAGACAACCATCCTGTATCCTGAGGAGAATAGGGAAAGTTAGGACCACTCCGAAACCTTAGAAGTCCAGGTACAAAGGGGGGTTACTCATAAGGAGTAGCTCGTCTCAAGCTGGTGAAGAAATCCAAAACCCCTACCCGCCTGGTTCGAGTGGTCAGTTGTAGGTTGATAGGCAAGACTCAGGGATAGAGTAATAATATTTTTAGGGGGGACTGTCAGGGATCATTACCATGTATATTGTTTGCAAAAATATTATCCTTGCATATATATATATATATATCAGTATTTTACACAAAGAAATCGAATATATGGAACAATGGAGGCTGTATGAGGGACACGCCTATGGAGACACCGCCCCTGGAATGCAAGAGAAGTGTACAGGTGGACTTACAGCTGAATAGAGCCAATGGGACTTAAGCACATCCCACATCTCTAGGGAGGAGACTTGTGATTCTTTCTTTGTTCAATAAAGTTTAGTTCTTACTTCCTACTTCACTGAGGGAGGATGTCTACCACCATTTGTCTGTTTGGTACATATCTTCCATGCATGCGCTCAGCTTCCAATTTACAGAGGTGGCTATTCGGTGTGGAATAACAGGGAGAAGGAAGTTTAACCCTGACAACAGCAGGAACAGCAGAGCCAGGAAACAGGAGAATCACAGGCAAAGGACAAGCAGCAAATGAAGGTATAAGTGGACCAAGAGCGGGAGCTAGAACCGTCTGGCCAGGCTGCGATAGGCTCTCCCACTCCTCAACCTACCAGCCTGAGTGGTAGCAGATCGAGTCACTCTAGGAGACCTAGGAACAGATGCAAGCTGATTAACCACGGGCATCGACACAGAAGCTGTGTTAGGCAAATCCTTCACATTAGGGGGGAAATTTACAAATTTCATATTTTTTTGTCGAAATTCATATGTAATAAAAAAAATTCTGTAACACAGAATATTTTACCCAAGAAATGCAATCAATATTTATTGGCCAGGTTTTGCAGTTTTTAGAAATATCCAGCATGTGGCCTTACTGTCCTAATTTACTGAAACACCGGCCTCAGAAGCAAAAGAGTACCAACAGAATTTTGTGGTCTGCTTTTTTTTAGATTATATTTTAGGCACCATGTCAGGTTTGAAGAGGTGCCAAAACAGTGGAAACTCCCCAAAAGTGACCCCATTTTTGAAACTACACCCCTCAAGGAATTTATCTAGGGGTATAGTTAGCATTTTGACCCAACAGGTATTTTGCTATATTTATTGGAGTTAGTCTGTGAAAATGAAAATCTACTTTTTTTTCTGAAAAAACATAGACATTTTTAATAATTACAAAGAATAAAGACGAAAATGCACCCCAACATTTGTAAAGCATCTTCTCCTGATTACAGAAATACCCCATATGTGGTAATAAACTGCTGTTCGGACCCACAGAAGGGCTCAGAAGAGAAGGAGCGCCATTTGGATTTTGTAGCGCAGATTTTGCTGGATTGGTTTTCAGTACCGTGTCGCGTTTGCAACGCCCTGGAGGGACCAAAACAGTGGAAACACCCCAAAAGTTACCCCATTTGGGAAACTACACCCCCTCAAGGATTTTTTCTAGGTGTATAGTGAGCATTTATACCACACAGGTTTTGTGCAGAATTTAGTGAAATTAGGCCGTGACAATGAATATCAACATTTTGGGTCCACTAAAATGTTAAATTTTTTCATTTTCACAAGGAATAAAGGAGAAAAAGCCGCCCAAAGTATCCCGAGTATGACA
The DNA here is from genome assembly GCF_050947455.1 of Rhinoderma darwinii. NCBI lineage: Eukaryota > Metazoa > Chordata > Amphibia > Anura > Rhinodermatidae > Rhinoderma > Rhinoderma darwinii. The sequence continues at coordinate 58,046,166 of NC_134688.1, read as the reverse complement.
ATACCCCACATGTGGTAATAATTAATTTTTTTAATAGAAATTAATTAACCTTTGCTGGACTGATCCTTTTTTGCTTTTCCAGTTTAGTTTTTCACTCCCCGCCTTCCAAACGCCTTAAAGGGAATGTGTTGCCAGCAAAACATGTTGTTTTTTTTTTAATTAAACATTTAGTGTGTAGGTGATTAAACATTGTTCACATTTTTTTTATTTTTTTCACAAGTCAGGAAATATTATAAATTAGATTCTAATTTATAATATTTCCCATTGCTGGTCACTAGCTGGAGCTATTCCCAAAATTGCAGCATTGCATGTGGTAAAGCAACCACATTGCTTTTTGCTGCAAAATTGGGAAAAAAAGCACTCGCTCTAGTGAGCTCTGAGAATCCCCCCCTCCTTTATCCTGGCTAGTGCCGGGATAAACGAGGGGATTGAACGGTCTAACCTCCTACACTGTGTGTCGCCATTTTTTGAGCTAACACACAGTGTAGTAGGTTTACATACAGTAGTAAACACACACAAACACGAACATACATAGAAATCTCTTACCTGCTCCTGCCGCCGCGGCTCCCTCCGGCCCGTCCGCTCCGTCTGCTGCCGCTGGTCCAAGTGCACAAGTCCGGAAGCCGCGACCGGAAGTAGTAATCTTACTGTCCGGCCGCGACTTCCGGTCCACAGGAAAATGGCGCCGGACGGCGCGCATTTCAAATTGGACTGTGTGGGAGCGGCGCATGCGCAGTTCCCACACAGATGGCGTACACAGAAGTGGATGGGACGGGAACCGTTCGCAGTCCCTATGGGACTGTGGCTGCCGTATTCCATGTCTGTATGTGTCATTAATCGACACATACAGAAATGGAAAAAAAAATGGCAGCCCCCATAGGGAAGAAAAAGTGAAAAAATAGAAAAAAGTAACACACAAACACACAAATAAATAAAAACGTTTTTAATAAAACACTAACATTAAACTGACATGAAAAAAATTTTTGTGGTGACACTGTTCCTTTAACTTTTTTATTTTTCAGTGTGAGGGCTTATTTTTTGCGGGAAGAGTTGTAGTTTCTATTGACATCATTTAAAGTACCATATAATGTACTGGGAAACTGAAAATAAAATTATTTGCTGGGCAAAATTGGAAAAAACTGCGATTCCTCCATTGTTTTTTGAGTTTTGTTTTTACCGCTTTCACTGTGCGGTAAAAATGACAACTTAACTTTATTCTGCGGGTCAATATAGTTACGGTGTTATAAAATAATTAATTTTCTGTGTCACCAAATTCTGAGAGCCATAACTTTTTTATTTTTCAGTCAAAAAAGCTGTGTAAGGGCTTGTTTTTTGCGGGATAGATTGTAATCTTTATTGGTACTATTTTGGGGAACATGCGACTTTTTGATCACTTTTTATTATATATTTTGGGAGGGGTGGTGACCAAAAAATAGTGATTCTGGCATTGTTTTTCATTTATTTTTTTTGCGGTGTTCACCGTGCGGGAAAAATAACATTATAGTTTTATAGTTTGGGTCATTAACGCGGTGATACCAAATATGTGTAGTGTTTTTTAACGTTTTAATTTTTTTCCTATAATAAGAGACTTATTATAGGAAAAAAATTTATTTTATTTTTACACTTTTGTAAAACAGTTTTATTAACGGTTTTTAACATATTATTTTTACACTTTTCTTTTTTGACCTGCAGCTCTGATCGCTGCTAGAATACATTACACTACCTAGTAGTGTAATGTATTCCAACTGTCAGTGTGACGTCACAGTCACTATGACAGTAAGGGTATGTTCACACAGTGCGTTTTCGGACGTTTTTCGGGCCGTAAACGCCTGAAAAACGGACGAAAAATCTGAATCAGAATGCCTCCAAACATCTGCCCATTGATTTAAATGGGAAAAACAGCATTCTGTTCCGATCGGCTGTTTTTTTTACGCGGCCATTTTTCATAAGAGCCGCGTAAAAAAACAGCCTGTCGGAACAGAACGCTGTTTTTCCCATTGAAATCAATGGGCAGATGTTTGGAGGCGTTCTGCTTCCGATTTTTCGGCCATTTTTCGGGCATTTACGGCCTGATAAATGGCCAAAAATAGGCCGTGTGAACATATCCTAAGGGTGTCTTCACACACTAGACTAAAAACGTCTGAAAATACGGAGCTGTTTTCAAGGGAAACCAGCTCCTGATTTTCAGACGTTTTTTAAGCCACTCGCGATTTTCACTGCGTTTTTTACGGCAGTTTTTGGAGCTGTTTTCAATAGAGTCTATGAAAAACAGCTCCAAAAACATCCCAAGAAGTGACCTGCACTTCTATTTCGCAGGAGTTTTTTTACACGGCCATTTTTCAAACAATGGGCAGATGTTTGGAGGTGTTCTACTTCCGATTTTTCGGCCTTTTTTCGGGCATTTACGGCCCGAAAACGGCCGAAAATAGGCCGTGTGAACATACCCTGAGTCTATGAAGACCAGCTAGAGGCTGGTCCTCAAGGGCTTCAATTCATAGCGGCCCTGGAGGCCATTGCCTGGCCTCCGGATGCCATCACAAGCATCAGCAACCCCCACAATTGCATGGAGGCTGCTGATGAGCTACAAACCCCCTAAATGCAGCGATCGCAATTAAGCGCCGCATTTAACGGGCTAACTGCCAAAATCAGCGGCGATGAGCCGCTAATCGGCAACAGTGGAGTGTTAGCTGTCGGGGACAGCTGACTTCCCCGTTCCTGATGCACACTGTCACCGACAGTGTGCATCGGGAACGACACAGTGACTTCCTGTCACTCTGACAGGAAGTCTATAAGGAGGCTAATCCTGATAGACTTCCGTACATGGTAGACACGGAGGCCATTACTTGGCCTCCGGTCGCCATGCTAGCCATCTGTATACCTCCCGATTTCATTGTGAGGTCTGCCGATGTGCTAGAAAGCCCTAAAATGCGGTGATTGCAATCGATCGCCGCATTAAAGGAGTTAATTGCCAAAATCAGTGGAAATGAAACGACAGTGTGCACCGGGAACCGTACAGTAACTGTACGTCCTCGTGCGCTAAGACACTGGCCACCCGGACGTACAGTTGCGTCGTGGTGCGCCTAGGGGTTGAAATAATAAAAATAAAGTGATAACATATATGTACCCCAAAATGATATGTGCAGAAATTAAAACTTGTCCTGCAAAAAACAAGACCCCATATTGCTGTCTTAAAGAGGCTCTGTCACCACATTATAAGTGCCCTATCTCCTACATAAGGAGATCGGCGCTATAATGTAGGTGACAGCAGTAGTTTTTTAGCGATTTTAGCTTTATGCTAATGACTTCCTTAATGCCCAACTGGGCGTGTTTTTACTTTAGACCAAGTGGGCATTGTGGAGAGAAGTGTATGACACTGACCAATCAGTGACCAATCAGCGTTATACACTTCTCTCCATTCATTTACCCAGCGCATAGGGATCCTGCTAGATCAGTATGTGCTGCCTTAGGGCGGATTTACACGAACGTGTAATACGTCCGAGCAACGCGCATGCTTTTCACACGCGTCGCACGGACCTATGCTAGTCTATGGGGCAGTGCAGACTATCAGTGATTTTTGAGCAGCGTGAGTCCGCTGCGTAAAACTCACGACAGGTCCTATATTTCTGCGTTTTTCGCGCATCACGCACCCATTGAACTCAATGGGTACGTGAAAATCAAGCATGCCACACAGAGGCACCTCTGTGGGACGTGCGTGATTCGCGCAACAGCAGACAAACTATGATTGCAAACAAAAAAGCAACACGTGCTTTTCTGTTTACAAACATCCAAACAGAGTGTCATAATGATGGCGGCTGCGCGAAAAGCACGCAGCCGCGCACCATATGACCATGACACATGGAGCTGTTAAGTGCCTTTTGCGTGGGCAAAACGCCGCATTTTTTGCGTGCACAAAACGCACACACTCGTGTAAATCCACCCTTAGGGCAGATTCACACGAACGTTGCGTTTTTGCGCGCGCAAACAACGCGGCGTTTTGCGAGCGCAAAAACCATTTGAAAGCTGCGTGTGTCATGCGTGTCTGATGCGCGGCTGCGTGATTTTCGCGCAGCCGGCATCATAGAGATGAGGCTTGTCGACGCCCGTCACTGTCCAAGGTGCTGAAAGAGCTAAATCTTTCAGCACCCTCGACAGTGAATGCCAAACACAACAGCGAAAAACCTGTAAAAAAAAAAGATAAAGTTCCTACTTACCGAGAACTTCCCGGCCGTTGCCTTGGTGACGCGTCCTTGGTGACGCGTCCTTGGTGACGCGCCTCTCTTGACATCGGGCCCCACCTCCCTGGATGACGCGGCAGTCCAAGTGACCGCTGCAGCCTGTGATTGGCTGCAGCCTGTGCTTGGCCTGTGATTGGCTGGAGCTGTCACTTGAACTGAAGTGTCAACCCGGGAGGTCGGACTGCAGGAAGGAGACAGGAGTAATCGGTAAGTTAGAACTTCGTTTTTTTTTACAGGTTCATGTATTTTGGGATCGCAAGTCACTGTCCATGGTGCTGAAACAGTTTAACTCTTTCAGCACCATGCACAGTGAATGTCTCCCGACGTCGCGGACCGGAAATTTTTTTGCCGGGTTCGGCCAAAACGAGTTTGGCCGAACCCGGTGAAGTTAGCTTCGGTTGTCGGGGTTCACTCCGTTTGGATGCTTGGAAATAGAAAAGCACGTGGTGCTTTTCTGTTTCCATTCATCCTTTTGACAGCTCGTGCGCTGTTCGCACGGAAGTGCTTCCGTGCGACCTGCCTGGTTTTCACGCACCCATTGACTTCAATGGGTGCGTGATGCGTGAAATACGCAGAGTTATTGAACCTGTCGCCTATTTTGCGCAGCGAACAAACGCTGCGCAAAATACACGGACTGTGTGTACTGCCCCATAGACTTCTATAGGGCATTGCGTGCCGCGCGAAAACCACGCGCCCTACACGCTGCCAAATCACGCTCGTGTGAATCCCCCCTTATACTGACACATTAACGTTACTGAAGTGTTTAGACAGTGAATAGACATTCCTTCCAGCCAGGACAGGATGTCTATTCACAATCCCGACTCTTCTCTAACGTTTGTGTGGGACTTACAGCAGAGCAAAGCGTAATCTCGCTGTAACCTGTCATTTACAGCGTGATCTCGCGAGATTACGCTTGCTCTGCTGTAAGTCCCACACAAGCATTAGCAAAGTGTCGGGATTGTGAATAGACATCCTGTCCTGGCTGGAAGGAATGTCTATTCACTGTCTAAACACTTCAGTAACATTAATGTGTCAGTATAAGACAGCACATACTGATCTAGCAGGATCCCAATGCGCTGACTAAATGAATGGAGAGGCGTGTATGACGCTGATTGGTCACTGATTGGTCAGCGTCATACACTCCTCTCTGTACAACGCCCACTTGGTGTAAAGTAAAAACACGCCCAGTTGGGCATTAAGAAACTCATTAGCATAAAGCTAAAATCGCTAATAACGTGGTAAAAATAGATCATTTTTATAAATAAAAAGCCCTGCTGTCACCTACATTATAGCGCCGATTTTCTTATATAGGAGATAGGGCACTTATAATGTGGTGACAGAGCCTCTTTAATGCAAAAATTTATTTAAAAATGCAGAGATGAAAATTTAATATTTTGAGTGGTCCTAAAGCCCAAAATGATGCAGATCATTAAAAATTTTGGTCATGAAATCATAAGATTTCTAAGATCACACAGGGTTTCAGTTAAAAAAAATAAATTTGATAGCTTTGGTTTAGATAATGGCACAAATAAGTGGGTGCTGTGGGTTTTGGGCATGGGTACATGTCGAATTGTGGAAGCTGGTTGGGACAGGTCTACAAAACTTGTCCAATGCAGAGACTGCAGCCTAAGGCTGGGTTCACACGACCTATTTTCAGATGTAAACGAGGCGTTTTAAGCCTCGATTTATGTCTGAAAATACGGCTCAAATACGTCGGCAAACATCAGCCCATTCATTTGAATGGGTTTGCCGATGTACTGTGCCGACGACCTGTCATTTACGCGTCGCTGTCAAACGACGACGCGTAAAAAAGACGGCTCGTCAAAAGAAGTGCAGGACACTTCTTGAGACGTAATTTGAGCCGTTATTCATTGATTCCAATGAAGAACAGCTCCAAATTACGGCCGTAATTGATGCCTCGCAAAACGCCAGTACATGCAATTACGTTCTCCTGAAAACATCTCCTTTAATTTCAGACGTAATGGTCGTTATCGTGTGCACATACCTATAGAGTGACGGTCTGGGTTTGTAAAATAAAGACCTATAGTAAAGATTCATGAGAAGAAGAATGAGGCCAATGGTAGATTAACAGGGGTATTGATATTACGGCTGTCAAAACATATTTGTTGCACTTTTTACATAGGTTCATACACCTGACATTTGAGATGAGTGGTGCTTGACCCTACCTTGGTACATAGCAATGAAGATAATGAAGTGTCACTTGTCCTTATGTCTAGAAGAGGATGAGTTACATTTAGTGCATTCATTTCTACAATTTATAAAACTCTTGTCCAGTAGTTTACTCTGTCACATTATGTCCAAGAAGCAGAATGTTTCCATTTTCCTCCACATAAGGGATCCACGCTAAACGATCGCAGATATACTTAAGCAGAAACAGCTTTTTCGTTTCTTGCTCGCTGATTTGGAAAGATGTCACTTCACTCCTCTCTTTTCAGCAGACTGTGCTCTGGAGGGCGTCCATCAAATTTGTAGTAAGTGAAATGTGTGCACACTCCACTGTACGAGAGAGAGACGATTGCGTGTGTTTACCAGATTGAGGATACAGTCTGTACTCCGATGTCTCCAATCCTCAGATGTGCGCCAGACCTCTTTACACTTGGAAAGACATATTTCCAACTAAGTAGACTTTTAATATCTATCAATAAACATCTAGCAGCTTTCTTCAAAAGCCAAAACTTTTTGCTAAAGTTGTTGCGTAAATCTTTTTTTTAACCCATCTGATTTTTTTTTTCTTTGGTTCACAATGCTAGGACCAAGCAAATAACAGACAATTTGTTCATTAACCCCTTAATGACCAGGCCATTTTGCACGTTAATGACCAAGGATTATATTTATTTATTTTTTCGCACACGACCGTAAATTTGCCCGTATATACAGACCCATTCATTACTATGGCCGACGGACACCATGCCGTATATTTACGGGAAGGTGTCCGTGCCGTAGAAACTTGCCAAACAAAATAGGACATGTCCTATTTTTTCATTTTACGGACCGTGCTACCATACTTTATAATGGGAGCATGGCCCGTAAATAAGGACAGCTGTCCGCAGCCGGCCGTGCCTGAAATTATAGGTCGCCATTACGGGCATGGTCGTGTGCATGGAGCGTTAGCGAATTATACATGGTAGATAGGTCAACTTGTGTGGTATTTAGCAATGCAATATTCAGGTGATAATTTTGTTTTAGGCCTTGTTTGCCTCTTGACCTTGGATGATTTTAGCTCCAGGACTTAAAACCTCAATGACAGTTTAGTGCCAAGCATGGTCTCGTTTTTTCAGAAAGGCCACTGACTATTCTAATTGCCACCTCTGGCCTTCAGTATGCTATTTCTAAACAGTTTGAGTGAAGACCACAATTACCCTGAATACTCACTCACTTTCCAGTAGGAAATTATATTTGGTGGTTATTGTATATCTGGAGGTATACGGTCTAGATCAGGGGTGTCAAACTCATTTTCACAGAGAGCCACATCAGCTTTATGGTTGCCTTCATACGGCCGATTGTAATTGTAAGACTGTATAAATGTAACCGCTCTCTTAAAGAGGCTCTGTCACCACATTATAAGTGGCCTATCTTGTACATAATGTGATCGGCGCTGTAATGTAGATTATAGTGGTGTTTTTTATTTAGAAAACGATCATTTTTGACGGTGTTATGACCTATATTAGCTTTATGCTAATCAGTTTCTCAATAGACAACTGGGCATGTTTTACTATATGGCCAAGTGGGCGTTGTACAGAGGAGTGTATGACGCTGACCAATCAGTGACCAATCAGCGTCATACACTTCTCCCCATTCATTTATACAGCACATAGCGATATAGCTATATCGCTATGTGCAGCCACATAAACACACTATAACGTTACTGCAGTGTCCTGACAATGCATATACATTACCTCCAGCCAGGACGTCATGTGTATTCAGAATCCTGACACTTCTTTGTGATTTACAGCATAGCAGGCGTAGTCTCGCGAAATTACGCTGTAAACTGTCATTTACAGCGAGATCTCGCTGTGCCGTGCTGTAGTCTCACACAGACGCTAAAGAAGTGGTCAGGATTCTGAATACACATCACCACCTGGTTGGAGGTAATGCATATTCATTGTCATGACACTGCAGTAATGTTATAGTGTGTTTATGTGGCTGCAGATAGCGATATAGCTATATCGCTATGTGCAGTGTAAATGAATGGAGAGAAGTGTATGACGCTGATTGGTCACTGATTGGTCAGCATCATACACTTCTCTCCACAACGCCCACTTGGCCATATAGTAACACACGCCCAGTTGTTCATTAAGAAACTCATTAGCATAAAGCGAATATTGGTCATAACTCCGTCAAAAATGATCGTTTTTCTAAATAAAAAACACTGCTGTAATCTACATTACAGCGCCGATCACATCATGTACAATATGGGCCACTTATAATGTGGTGACAGAGTCTCTTTAACTATTAAGGAGTAGTTACATTTATGTTAATTCATGGTGCTCCAGATGGTAATAATGATCCCTCAGAAACAATAAAAGTGCCACCTCAGTAACCGTGCCCCTACACAGTAATAATGCCCCAGTTGAGCCCCCTTTAGATAGCACCATACACAGAGCCCCCTGTAAATAGCCCAACACAGACAGCCCCCTGAAGATAGTGCCACACAACCCCCCTTGTACAGTGTGCCACACACAGCCACCCCTTGTACAGAGTGCAACACACACCTCCACTTGTACAGAGTGCCACACACAGACCCCCTTGTACAGAGTGCCACACACAGCCTCTTTTGTAGAGAGTGCCACACAGGCCCTCTTGTACAGAGTGCCACACAGGCCCCCTTATTCAGTGCCACACAGCCCCCCTTTTAGAGTGCCACACAACCCCCCCTGTAGATAGTACCACACAGCCCCCCTTGTAGAGAGTGCCACACAGTCCGTCCCTTGTAGATAGTCCCACACATAGGGCCCAGAGCCACCCAGGCCACATAGGCCCCAGAGCGAAGAGCGGTAGCTTACCGCTACAGCTCTATACTCTGCCTGACTTGACTCACATTTAGCAGGTCACTCAGGTCAGGTGACTGTAATGGTTCACTCCTGACACTGACATCACTCAGACATACTCACTAGGCTATGGCCTGCATATTTTCAGATTTTCTTCCCTTTGCACTGCGCATGACCTTTTTGGCGCATGCGCAGTGCATTGTTCCAGGAGAACTAAATCCTGGAGGGTGCTTTTTTTTTGCCGGACACTACGGACAACAGAAAAAAACACCTGTTTTTGCGGACTAAGTCCTGCTGTTGTGGCGCTGCATGTAAAAACCTGACTTAGGTTTTTACATGCAGCGGGCCACCTCGCGGGCCACATAAAATGAAGTGGCGGGCCGGATTCGGCCCGTCGGCCTTATGTTTGACATGTGTGGTCTAGATGGTTGTATGACAGTTTATACTGAGTTGTAGTTAATGTGTTATGTTATGTGCATGGAATTGTTTTTGTATACAGTATAATATGCATGTTAATATTGTTATGGCATATTGTGCTTATGCGCTGCAGGGAAATTGAACACTTGCTGTTATGTTTCTCCACAGCTTATTCCTGGGTGTCCCAGCTGGGGGACACTTTGTAATCAGCTTATTTTTAAGGGACACTTGCAACAAGTACAGATTGTCGCAAGTGTACAAACTTTTTAATAAGAAGCAATATAAGGACAGCATGTAGGAGGATGTCTGGCACTGGAGACTCGCTGCACTGCCTGATTTCCTGAGAGTCCATCCATTCCCAGAAAAGTGAAATGACTTAGTCCAAAGAGGTGTCTGTAATATTTTCACATCTTGTTTGTGCCCCAAAAAATATTTATTCCCTCTTGTGACATCCGGAACATCTAGTACTTTAATTTCCTATGTTCTTAATGTTCATGCATATGCAATTCAATAGGTAAGCAAAGTAAAGGGGTTTCTTAACGAAAACTTTATGGTTTATTGACTCGATAGTGGCCGCTGACTGCTGGGACCTCCACTGATCTGAAGATTGGCATTATTGAAGAGTGACCACCCATGCACAGCCACTTCTCCACAAGGCTTTCCCTTTATTAGACTTTAACGGAATAGGTAGTTGAACTGCCATATTGCCTTTGGTGGGAAAACCTGTTTAATAATTATAGCCGCTACTTTTTAATTTCAAAATTGCTAAAATATAGAAATAATTATCAAGTTAAATAAATGTATCTAAATCCTTTATTCTTCTGTTGCCACACACATAGCCTAGGCATTCTTTTAACAAAATGACATCCATCTGTTCTTAAGTAATACGTTCCACAAGAAACAAGACGTGTCTAATATGATTTGATGAAACACGCTGGAATGTATTGAGAAATTTCATGTCTTACAATCTGATATCAGAGACAGCCGGTCTAAAAATTGTAAGGCATCGTAAGCCAATGATTATGATGTTTATGCCGGAGTGGATCAAATTTCTTGATGTCCTGTTTGTTTAAAGGGGAAAAAAAAAGTATTTTAAGTGCATTCATATTAAAACCAGTTGTGTAGATCTGTATTATGTTCCTTACGTTCCTGTCTCCTGATGTAGATTATTCAATGATATTCTACTTCACCCAACCAATGTTCCCTTCGGTCTTGTAGAAACAGGCCTGCCCTCTATGTACTCATGGCACAAATCTATGGAGGGATTACACATATAAATCAAAGGCAACAGAGAGTTTACGCAGAATAATCCTGTAAAACTGGTCTCCCCCATCATTATGACACAGGTTCATCAAGTTTAATCTGTTTTTAGCTGAGGGCTTAAAAAAAAAGGAACAGGGTTGACCTGTTTGGACAATCTTTTGTAAATTTGCTATAAGTAGAAAGCCCAGTTTGCACAGAGCTGTTTGCAGGCAGGAGGAGTACAAAGATGGCAGGCCTGGGGGCCTTCATTAGGCCCCAGGCTGCCATGCCAACTATTGGCACACCGCAATCACGTCGCGCGGCGGGGTGGGGCGATGGGCTGTCAGAGGGGGTCTCCCCCTCTATCGCTTTAGATGCCGAGGTCGCTATTGACCGTGGCATCTAAGGGGTTATATGAGCGGGACACCAGCGTTGTATGGAGCGGGCTCTGCCCGTGTGCCCACTCTATGGAAGAAAAATAGGAGGGTTCCTCCAGCTCACCTTTGCAGATATGCTGAGTCATTCAAGCACGGATCCCCGTGTCGGCACACGTGTAAGCACAGGAAAAAAAACAAGGAAATGGATCCAGCGAAGAGTCTGTTAGGTTCTGTTAAAATATAGGAATCTTCTTCCAAGTTTTAATGAGGCAAAGGATAAAACATGTGCAATGAATGGAGCGGTGCCTACGCGTTTCTGACGCTGACTGCGTCCTTAGTCATGGCTGCTGACTAAGGACGCAGTCAGCGTCAGAAACGTGTAGGCACCGCTCCATTCGCTGTTTATCCCTCTATTGCATGTTTGGGAATTTTCACATTTCATTGCACATGTTTTATCCTTTGCCTCATTAAAACTTGGAAGAAGATTCCTATATTTTAACAGAACCTAACAGACTCTTCGCTGGATCCATTTCCTTGTTTTTTTTTCCTGTGCCCACTCTATGCTTCTGAAAAGCACAGTGATCCAGACAGGTCAGAGTGAAGATCACGTGGGCGGCGCTGGACCTGAAAACGACATGATGCAGGGATCGGTAAGTATTTCTGCACACAGCACACCACTGAAACACCAATATACAAATGGAGGGGGAACTAAAAGAAAAACGTGGAGTGCTTCTTTACAGTGCAGTTACTTTTTAATTAGGCTAAATGCACATTTTAAAATATTTGAATGAAGTTCTACAAATAATGAAGCACCAAGGTAAGTAGATCCTCTGTGCTTTAGATCTGAGATTATGGTAAAATTGGAAAGCCTCACATTAAGGGGGGATTCACACGAACGTGTATTGGGTCCGTGCGGGCCGCGTGGTTTTCACGCGCCACGCACAGACCAATACAAGTCTATGGGGCAGTACAGACAGTCCGTGTATTTTGCGCAGCGTTTGTCCGCTGCGCAAAAAGCGCGACATGTTCAAAATCTCCGCGTATTTCGCGCATCACGCACCCATTGAAGTCAATGGGTGCGTGAAAACCACGCAGGACGCACGGAAGCACTTCCGTGCGAACTGCCTGTTTCGCGCACCAGCTGTCAAAAGGATGAATGTAAACAGAAAAGCACCACGTGCTTTTCTGTTCACAAACATCCAAACGGAGTGTCTTTGAGATGAGCGAACCCGGACAACCGAACCGAACTTCACCGGGTTCGGCCGAACTCGTTTTGGCCGAACCCGGCCAAAAAATTTCCGGTACGCGACGTCAGGAGATAGTCACTGTCCAGGGTGCTGAAAGAGTTAAACTGTTTCAGCACCCTGGACAGTGACTTCCGATCACAATATACATGAACGTGTAGAAAAAAGAAGAAGTTCTGACTTACCGATAACTCCCGGCTTCTTCCTCCAGTCTGACCTCCCGGGATGACAATTCAGTTCAAGTGACAGCTCCAGCCAATCACAGGCCAAGCACAGGCTGCAGCGGTCACATGGACTGCGGCGTCATCAAGGGAGGTGGGGCCCGTTGTCAAGAGAGGCGCGTCACCAAGGACGGGTCACCAAGGCAACGGCCGGGAGGGAAGTTCTCGGTAAGTACGAACTTTTTCTTTTTTTTTAACAGGTTTCTCGATATTGTGATCGGCATTCACTGTCGAGGGTGCTGAAAGAGTTAACTGCCGATCAGTTAACTCTTTCAGCACCCTGGACAGTGACTGACGTCGACTAGACTCATCTCTATGATGGCGGCTGCGCGAAAATCACGCAGCCGCGCATCATACACGGATGACACACGGAGCTGTCAAGTGGTTTTTGCGCGCGCAAAAACGCAACGTTCGTCTGAATAATCCCTAAGCCTATGTTAGATACAATTAAAGCAAACTCTCAGCTTTGAGAAGTATTAGGTCTTTATACGATCTCAAGAAAGTTTCCATTGACTGACAGAAAGATCTTCCAAATGGCTGAGAACTGAACTACAAAGTATAATAGAAAGTTGCATAACTTTCCAAAATACAATGATTAAAGAGAAACACAGGTAAACACCATAGCTTCCCATGTGAATTCTCACCTTAATCATGATGTCTGATCTCGCTGCAATCTCGTTTAGTTATCACTGAATCTCCACTAGGCTGCATCGTTTCTTGTAGCTGATGGAAGGTTATAACCAACCAGTGATCTCTGCACCTCCCTTTAGTGGGCTGCACCTTGACTGTGACATGCATGCTACTGCATAGGGGACAGTGTTTTGCCTCTCCTGTGCCTTAGACCTGCGTCTATATCTCCCAAGCATCCTGCTCACAATTTGAAATGATCTATAGAACTATAGAATCTGATACATTTCCCAACACATGGAATAGATTTGGAACCAATCATTTTGTTACCAAAGATGCACCAATAATTCATCAAACGACTTATTATTGATACCCTATGGGCATTTCTATATAAAAATGTATTGTACAGCCTTAGCATATGTATGTGTTATGTTCCTAGCTCAAGTGTGTTTCAAAAATATCTCTTATTTAAAGGGGTATTCTCAATATATACATTTATGGCATATCCATGGAATATGCCATAAATGTCTGAGTTATGGAAACAGTTGAGCAAATGTCTAAGTTACGAAAACAGCCAAGCAAGTGCTGCTCTTCTTTATCCGTAACTCTCTCCACAAGTCCCCGCCTGAAATCTGCGGCCACTGCACCAGGCAAAACGGGGTTCGGTTGATCACCGTTCTCGATATATAGTTGCAGGTCCCAAAACTGGAACGGATATGCCATAAATTTCTAAATTAGGAATACCCCTTTAACAGATACGGATTAGTAAATGTTACACAAGGGCTAAAATGTGTTTCTCGTTACAGTTAACATCAAAAGACGGAAACACTTTTTCACTAAGAGACTGAAATATAAACTGTAATAAGACCCTGATCCTGCAAAACGAGATAAAAAAAGACCCATAGGATTGCAGACATGTCTAGAAGCAGCAGGGTAGCAAAGGATCAGAGGATTGTGTGTCTGTGTTTTGTCTGACAGCAGGAAATTGTGCTACTACAGCACTGGATGTGCGCCATTCCAGGCATCTGGTTTATGTTGATGCGTGAAAATAAATTCCGAAAAGAATTGAATATGAAATCCTTGGAATGCTCAACTAAAAGGAGTAGGTGGGGAGCTGACCCTTTAAATTAACATTCCTCCAGATGTGCGGTAACCAAATGTGTTCAAGCAGTAAAAATATGTCCAGTTGAGCAATGACATGTATTGAGTTAATCTGAATGGAGCTTTGTGTGATTTGGCCATTAGATGGACCATGAGATTAATAATCTGTATTACACTAGATTATGTCTATACCGCTGTTCATCCCTTACTTCTTAAAAACAAAACGTAATAATGGTATGTCTCTCATTCAAGGGGACACTATACTTAAAGTCTATTTTATCTGTATGGGTTGTGCAGTTGAATAAAATCTTTTGTTTCCCGTTATCAGTCATTTCAGGATAGGAATAGATTGACTTTATTGTTCTTCAAGTCCAGATGCCCCCATAATCAGTCATTTATCTCATATATGTCCAGTCCTAAAGGCCCTTTTACACCGGCCGATAAGTGCCCGGTGCAGCGAGCGCCAGTCTGGACATCGTTGATCAGCGCTCGTTTGCTCCTGTCACACGGAGCTATGGATGGGGACGGGTGGTCGTTACTCCGATCGCTCGTCCCCATACATTATCATGTCGGCTGCGCGTCTCCTTGTTTACACATGAGTCGTGCTGCCAACAACAATAATATATCACTTTTTTAAAACTATACAACCAGCAGATGATCGAGCATTTGCTCGTTCATCTGCTGATCGTTCCCGTTTAGAGGGCAAGTCACTGCAGTATGTGAGTACAGTCGCGAATATACATTCTGGTCCGCGTCGCGCTGATTCTAGGATTTTCATAGCGCTGGCGGGGGTTCGGAAGCCTAGTTGCAGTCTTCTTTGATGACGGTACGACTCTTCGTCATGCGACCAACCCCGCCGTACTCTATGTACAAGCAGTAGTACATCGATTAATAATTTTTTGGTCCCCACATAACCCCCTAAATTTAAGAGTCGTAGCATGCTGTTGATCACGGATACCATTGTGTGGTTTTCTTTCTTGGATCCCAATTATCTGAATTTAAACAAATCATAGTCAGGCAAGGATTTAAAACAAGTCTGCGATGTTAATATGGCTTCTTATAACATTGACCCTATTGTGCGTGTGTGAGATAGGGACTTTGTGAGGCCCATTGGGTACAGGGACTGATGCGAATGGTGATAATCTCCGTGGAGCACTGCGGAACATGTTGGCGCGAGAATAAACAAATGTGCTCTCATTTTTAGTATCTCGATTCCAAAATGCATAGTTTGTTATAATCCCCTCCCCCACACTATTACATAAATCCCTGTATTATCGGTAGTATTAGACAATTCCCCACTATGCCTAGGCCTATGTTACCTTCCATTAAAAATGTGGCCATAGATGATAACCATTAGACTTCATGCACATGGTATTGTTTGGAGCCATATTAGAGCACCCATAGAGGTGCATGTGACATTACTGTACCTAGCATTGCCTCTGATATTATATGGAGGTAAGCGGGGGATTTTTCTGACGGTTCCTTTATGGCTTCTTTTATGTCACTGCTTCTAGGGAAGATTATCTCGGACATACGGCATCATTTTATAGTGGCACACGTCTGTGTATGCCTCCGTAAGGCCTCCTGCACACAGCTCTGCCAAGGCTTTCATCTAGACTGTACCTAATGATTGCTTATGATAATGATTAAGTCTTCGGTACCTATAGCGACCATTTCCAATCAATGGTTGTTTATTTCATTGGTCATAAAAAGTATTGTTAAAAATACAGGATCGCTATTTGCAACATTAGGAACAATGTGCCACATGGAAAATCAATGTATGGCCCTTTATTACCCTGTGTCCTAATGTTGAGACAAATAAGAGCGCTGGTCAGATTGTGACTGAATCTTTACATCTATGGCCAGCTTTACTTCTGATAGATTATGGGCAGTGCCCCTCCGCTTATACATCTAGATGATATGGTGTTTGCAATTATCCTGTTACTCTATGAATTACTCCCTGCATGGTGGTTATAAATGTACGACCTGTAATAGCTGTATAATGTACAGTACCACAAAAGATAATGATTTTATATAATATATATATAAAATTAACAAATATTCATAGATTATGATTTAACACTTTACTGTCTAGATTTCTGAGCTACTAGAATATAAATAAATATTGAATAAATGATCCCGTTGAATTAATTTAACCAGGGCCTTTTCATCATGTACTTTACTGCAGCGGGTGGATGTTACTTTGTGGTGATTGGGATTTCATAACAGCCTGTTCACACACTGCGGTTGACTTTGCGCATAATAAGAAACGCGATTTTTCTTACCCAAAATATGCAAACCAGCTGAAGCTAAACCCCTCCCCACCCTGTTACTGGCATCTGTTGCTCTTTGCAACTTTGGTATTTAGATTCATCCATAATGACGTCATGTGACTCCAGCGCCCAATAGCTGACACGTGATGCTCTGTCATTATTGGCCAGCAGCAATTAGCACCTGTGGTCACAGGCCACCTTTAAAGACAACTCATCATTGTATCTAAATCTAAACATCAACACTGGTTTTTATCAACGGATCCAATTAAAATTGACAAACGAACAACATGTCATGTTTAAATAAATATTGATTTATGATGTATGCAGGCCGACATACACTCCAGAATGTCCATACAAAAATAAATTACTCTGCAATATGTATAAAATGAGTCTTTTGTTCACAGGGTCTTGGCTATGCCACGGCTGAGGAAGTCTTGACTTTCGGTGACAAGGCTTGTTTGAAACGTCGCTTCAAGTCTTGCATGTTTGGTGACTTTGGTCGGGGGATAACGGAGCCTCGCCTTTTCTCTCCATTGCTGGTGGACTGGTGCTTGCTGATCTCTTTGCAGATGTGCTGGAAAACCTCACAAACGTCCTGACCGTTTTCACTAGTGGAGATTTCCACAAACGAACAGCCCAGTTCACTGGCGAGCTGAATCCCAGCTTCTGAGGGCACCTGCCTCACATGGAGGAGATCCCCTTTATTAGCCACTACGATAATGGGAGTCTTAGTGTCTGAATGGACTTTTCGGATGTGCTGATGAAGGTGACGGATATACTCGTAGCTCCTGTAGTCTGTGATGGAGTATACAAGGAGGAAGCCTTCCGCTGACTGCACGCACCGCAACATATCTGCCACCTGGGATACGTCATCGTCCACCTGCATATAAGCCACAACACAACTGTTAAACATGACTAAACCTTACACAACATACTACTAATGACAACCACATTTATCAGAACTACATATCTAGGATACTTGGGATATATTCACAAGAGGCGGTAATGATGCAGGACCGCAACATTACTGCACTGACAAATGCGTGGCAATACCACATGCCGATAAATGTTGTGGTTTTCTAAAAGAAACATTTTAAGAAAATGTATAGATTTTCTCCATAAAAACATCATAAAAAAAAAAAAAAAAACACCATCTAAAGGTCATTCTACAGTTTTAAAAATAACTGCAGCATTCCCTCAAAACCTTTTCACTACCGTGTAACATCTGGCAAAAAAGCCAAATGTGAATACAGCCTAAAAAGGTTCTCTGGGATCTAGTACATAGAGACCCGTCAGCTCTTATGATATGGCTGTTTTAGTAAATGCCTGTATTCCCCATTAAATGATTCTGGGTCATAGTTTATTAGAAGTCCTCATTGTGCCATTCCTCTGTTATTCCTCTTAGAAATGTATCAATAAATTGACAACTGGGTGTTATTATTCCTCTTGTCAATAGGGCATGTCCCTACATAGTCTGACAGTATCAGCAATGATTGGACTGTGTCAGACTGTGCAGGGACACGTCTTGATTGTAAAAGCGAATGGTAACACCCGATCACCAATTTATTCATACATTTCCAGGAGGAATAATCGAGGAACGGTACAACACACAGTTTTAAGAAAAGATGTTCCAGAATTGTTATTTCAAGTGGAATGCAAGTTTTTACTAGAACAGACATGTCAGGAGAGGTGACTGATCTTCTTTCAATAAGGACATCTTTTTTTGTTTTTAGGTGGCTTGTCCATACAGCCAAGTCAAGGGAGGAGATGTTGGGCAGATCCAGGGAGAAATGTATGTAGTCCGTCCATACAGTTCTAGTCCTGACTACAGCTGTCCTTCTACTAGCCTATAATAAGTGATAAACTACAGTAATACTTTGTATCCAGCATTACATCAATATTAAAATGCCCTGTAAATATCTCAACAAATATTTGTGAATGATAAAACTAGAAATGAAGCCTTTTCATAAGGACGGACTGCCAGGTCTTTAATAAGAAATGATACAATATAACAAGTATCTTTAATGATAATAATACTACTACATTTCCTTCAGTGGTCTCTGTCAGGACTCGTCCACATGTAGCGGAATTGCGGATGGAAAATACGCAGCAGAATACAGTAGCAGCAAAGTGGGTGACATTTAACAAATCTCATCCACACGCTGCGTAAAAATTCCGAGCACAAATTGACCTGCGGTGCGTATTTTTCGGACTGCATCTTAAGTGCTGTATTTTTCAGAGGAGATGTCGCCATCTCCAGCATTGTGAAAAACGCAGCAAAATACGCACCGTTTTCTGCAGTCTAGAACGCAGGAAATGCTGCGTTTTTGCCACAGTGGACTGTCTGCTACTTTCAAAGGAATTGCTGCAGAAATTTCGTTACGTGTGGACAAGCCCTTCGTGTGAATGAAAATGTTTTTACAAAATGGTATCAGTCGCACATTCCTATGTACAGTACTTATTATTATAATGATTACTTCTGAAATACGAAGAATCAGTGACTCATTTGTGGGGTCCTGCTGTCATTTTCCAACACTAGACAGATTTTAGGGGGGCAGGAGATTGCAGAATCTAAACATCCGTCTATACAATAAATGAAAAATCACTAGAGCAGCTAAGTCCGGGCTTGATGGGAGTAGTAGTCTTGCAACAGTCGGACTGACAGAGTGGAGACTACTGTTTACTAGTGTCAGGTATATAAGGATTATGGGATCTTTACCTTGACGTAACCCGGGGTGTCCTGGATCTGCACAGACATGTGCTCTCCATCTACGCTCACAAGTCTGGAGTACAGGTTTCCTGATTGAGGAAATAGAAATAGTTTGTATTAAGGACAATGCACAATCAGAGTTTGTAAAAGATGATATTTCATGGGAGTAAAACATGGTGTACGTCCCCTCAACCCCCAAGGCCCTGCGCCTGCCCCCAATACTGGTCCAAAAATAATCAGGATCATGCACAGACCCCATGAAGTAAGTGAGGGACATCTCGCAGGACTGATGTAAAATGTTGGTCATTTGCATACTGTCGAGATGGACTAATTTATAAACCTAAGGAGCCACTTAACATGCTCCAGGGATCAGATCAATTGTTTTTGGGTATCCAACAATAAGAACTTCCAGACAAATTAAGGGAGATTTACCAATGCAAAAACACACATTTTTTTGTATTTGTAATATGCAATTGGGGCCAAACGTTATATTTATGAAGCCCGTCCAGCATCATGTCTAACGTGTCAGGAAAAGTGGACGGCCTCAGGTGATTTACTAACTTTTATCTGCCGTTTTATTACATTTCCCCCATTGTCCAACTGACTTCTGATAATGTCCAGCCCTGGCATCTAGTGTGGGGCAAGGTCCATACATCCAAATGTCTAGAGTAGGGCCAGTATTGGCAGCAGGAGCTCAGAGGGGGCAAACTTTATTACAAAATGATGTGGTGACCCTCTAAAACAAATCCTCTATTGTGCCCATCATTCAGATAGTAAACTTACCAGTATTCGTCTCATAGTCTCCAATAAATCTTTTGGTGAGGAATCGGACAATCATTGCTGGAAGAAAATGATAGACAATTGTTAGTAAAGTGTTAAGCAATGGCAGGAGATTTAGTGATAGGGAAGTGCTGACAACATAGATCTATAAACGGCATTCTAAAATATTACAATTCAGATCTGGGAGTGCAATTCAAGTGCCCGTAGATGTGACTATAACTTAGATAATCCAGGACTGACATAATACTATAGACTTATACGTAGACCATGGCAGAAGCCAAAAGGACTATGATGTGGCCGTAAAAAATAACCAATTAAACAACCCCAAAAAGTTAGACGCCACTATGAGCATTGGCTTCCTGACCCCTTGAATTTGTTCAGCCTTTGGGGCATCTATGGGGGATGACAAAATAATTCCTGACTTATTGAAATGTATTCCACCAATGAGAAAACGTATCAGATCTGATGAAGATAAATATCAGTCGCTCATGTCACAACAGTCGCAGAACGTAACAATCGGCTGAGATTTTCCCATTTTGGATAATGCAAATATCAATGTTAGATGATGTCGGCTACCATCGGAATATCATTCAGATCAAGTTATTTTTGCATGTCTGTGGTTTACAGAAAATGGATGAGGATTCGATCATGGATTAGTACCGAGACTTTGGCCAATTTAGGGCACGAGAGATTCAGTCTGGAGAAGATGCTTTATCATATATCAAAAAGATCAAAAACTGCCTAATAAGTTTGGTATTGTGTTCGGTCTCTCCACTGCAGAATATATAAAGTATATACACATCCTCCGGGCACCGACCTTATTGTAGGTTACAAAGAAGTGATCATTGTCCCCAGAAAAACCTTCTATGCCTATTTTTGGGGGTCTTGGCTACAAAGGGTTAACATTATATTGCATGAACTTTACAGCAGGTAATATTTATGACATGAATTCATCAGGTCAATGATCCAGTATTTATTCAATACTGTGTTGTCACAATAAGAGACAATTGCTGTGAGAAATTGCTTATTTTTGGCAGTGACCTCTATAATTCCAGCAAGGGTTAATTACTGTAGGACAATGCCAATGTTATTGATGATGATAATGATGATAGTTGCCCCCTTCACACACTCAGGACACTTACCAGTCTTGCCCACACTGCTTGCCCCCATCACAGCCATTTTAATATCCCGGACAGTGAAATAGTCCGCAGATTCCGGAATTGGCGCAAGTAAAAAGTTGCTGGACATGGTCGGAAGACGCATGAGAGATGCAGAATAGTGCTGGGTCCAATCACACAGCGCAGATCATCCAAAAGTAGCAAAGAAAAGTTGCAGTGTGCGATTATGTAGAAGGTCCAGGCTGGTTATACGGGGATAGTCAGGTATAGTGAGTGGGAGCCCGGAGAATGCGGATGAGACTGCGACGGTCTGCAGCACAATGCGCCTTCTCTGCTCCGCTCTGCGCCTTATATACCCGGCACAAGTCTCCAGCCATGAGAGGCAGTGAGGGCGGGAAGGGGGAATGGCGCTGGTTACGCAGATTGACGCGCTCCCTGCTGCTGCCGCCGCTGTCATCCTCGTCCATAACAACAATCAGCTCGGGGGATCCAATCACTGAGACAATAAAGTCCCCTGACCCAGCACTACAGGGAGGTGGACTGTGAGCGCAGCTCTGAAGGCTGTATGCCTACGGATGACATCATGTTTGATGAAGTGGAGCTGGCAAGGGCGGCATAGAGGGGCAACTCAGAATAAACAAGAAATTGTAGCCAGGATGGAATTGCATTATGAATAATTTCCTGATATTTTCCTGTCAGAATGGTTTCCAGGGATGGAAAATGATATTCTCTGCAGCAGACAGGAGGATACTGCTGTCCTGCTCCCAAAACCCTCCACAGAACAGAGTAAGGCTGGGTTCACACGTGGCAGAATTTCACTTAAATTCCGCTGCGGACACTCCGCAGCGTTAATCCGCAGCGGAGCCGTTTGTCCATTGACTTTCACTTTAATTTAGCAGTGTTCGTTTAGACGATGCGTACAATTCCGCTGCGGAGCAGAGGCTGCGGAGCGGAATTTGGTGTCCGCAGCATGCTATGTCTGTTGCGGAGCAGTGGCGGACTCATGGCGGAATTTCTCCATTGACTTCAATGGAGATTCTAATTTCCGCAATGAAGTCCGCAGCTGTCATGCACATGTTATGTGTGCTGCGGATGCGTCTTGCTTTTTTAACTTGACATTTCTTCATTCTGGCTGGACCTATGTATTTCTAGGTCTACAGCCAGACTGAGGAAGTCAATGGGGCTCCCGTAATGACGGGAGCGTTGCTAGGAGACGTCTGTAAATAGTCACTGTCCAGGGTGCTGAAAGAGTTAAGCGATCGGCAGTAACTGTTTCTGCACCCGGGACAGTGACTACCGATCACAATATAGAGCAACCTGTAAAAAAATATAAGTTCATACTTACCGAGAACTCCCTGCTTCTGTCTCCAGTCCGGCCTCCCAGGATGATGTTTCAGTCTAAGTGACGGCTGCAGCCAATCACAGGCCAAGCACAGGCTGCAGCGGTCACATGGACTGGCGCGTCATCCAGGGAGGTCGGGCTGGATGCCGAAAGAGGGACGCGTCACCAAGACAACGGCCGGTAAGTATGAAAATCGTTTACTTTCACTAGGGAAAGTGCTGTCCCTTCTCTCTATCCTGCACTGATAGGGAGAAGGGAAGCACTTTTCCCGCAGTCCGCAGCAGCTAGTCCGCATCAATTTTCTGCACATTTTGTGCAGATCCGCAGCAGAATCTGCAACGCAGATTCTGTGCGGCATTGATGCGGACAGTTGCGGAGGAAATCCGCCACGTGTGGTCATGCCCTTAGGGTATGTTCACACGGCAGCGTCCAATACGCCTGAAATTACGGAGCTGTTTTTAGGCGAAATCCGTTCCTGAATTTCAGACGTAATTGCTCGTACTCACGTTTTTCGCTGCGTCAATTACGGACGTAATTGGAGCTGTTTTTCAATGGAGTCAATGAAAAACGGCTCCAATTACGTCCCAAGAAGTGACATGCACTTCTTTGACGCGGGCGTCTTTTTACGCGCCGTCTTTTGACAGCAGCGCGTAAAAAAAAAGCCTTTGTGCACAGAGCATCGTAACCCCATTGATTTCAATGGGCAGATGTTTGCCGGCGGTTTGGAGCCGTATTTTCGGACGTAATTCGAGGCGTAAATGCCCGAATTACGTCCGTAAATAGGGCGTGTGAACATACCCTTACAGTACAAGTATGGAAACTACTGCCCCCAACATCCACTGCATGAACTATAATCCAGCTCAGAACCAGGTTCCTTTTCCAGGGGCCACAGCATTTTGTGAGTAATGGATAATCTGGGCACTATTTGTTGCTTGGAGAGACTGCACAATTTGTAAAACAGCCCTGGTGAGAATACCAGTCACTGAACACAGGCTGCCATAAACAGCACCAGTAATGGCTGCAGGGTCCCTCCTGGTAAAAGAAGACAATTCAGATACAATTTATAGAAGGGGATTGATCAGAATGTATAATATTGAGAATGAATGTGCGCCATCAAACGTCTCACATAGAGAGCTGTGGAAATCTCCAAGCTGAGGCGTGGCATCCGGAAGAGCGATGTGGCCCCTTCCTTATAGAGATCTATGAGGGTCCCAGCTGGAGCCTGGAGGGTTCAGATACCAGCATGGAAATAGTCAATTTGGGATGAACTTCAGAATCACAAGAGCCGGTAACCCAAAGTAGATTGGGAATGGAGGACGGGGGTGGTGGACAGGAGGGGAGATACGGTCGTGTTTTATAAGACTGGTAATGCAGTTTGTGTGGCAATTTTTTCGTGCCAAAGCCAGGAGTTCATCCACAAGAAGGAAAAGTATAAAGGAAAGTCTGATGTCTTCTCTCTTTTGGATCCACTCCTGTGTTCGGCTAAAAAAAACTGGACCAAAAACTGCATGTGTGATTCTGGCCTTAGTGGAATTACCAAAACCTGAAGGACCCATTAGGCCAGGATCACACGCGCAGTTTTGAAGCCATTTTTGGATAAGTTTTTTGAGCCAATCCCAGAAGTGGACACAAAAGAAAGGAGATGCATCAGTCTTTTCTTTATACCTTTCCTTACTTTTGGACCCACTTCTGGCTTAGGCCAAAAAAAAAAAACAACACAAAAAAAAAAAACAAAGCCAAAAACTGCATCAAAACTGTGTGTTTGATCCTGGCCTAATAAGTTAATAGGGTCCTGTAAAAAAAAATGGAGTCTAAGCTGGTGTCATGCGTCCTGCTGTTAGTTGTCAGGGGGACAGCAAGGCAAAGAAATATGCTGCATGGACAATAAGGGTGTATTCACACCACAGATTTGACTGCAGCGAATCTAATGCAAAATCTGCATTTTGTACATGAGGATTTGCTGAGGATTTCACTCCGTGCAATGCATATGGAATTGCATCGTGACCCCATTCAAGTGAATGGTCCAGCCTAAGGACAATACTGGCAGGACCATTTTTCCTGATCTAATACAACCCCTTTTAAGGGTATGTGCACACGATAACTGCAATTACGGCTGAAATTACGGAGCTGTTTTCACGAGAAAACAACTCCTGAATTTCAGACGTAATTGCATGTACTCGCGTTTTGCGGGGCGTCTTTTACGGACGTAATTTGGAGCTGTTCTTCATTGGAGTCAATGAAAAACGGCTCCAATTACGTCCCAAGAAGTGTCCTGCAGTTCTTTGATGAGGCTGTTATTTTACGCGCCGTCTTTTGACAGTGACGCGTAAAATGACAGGTCGTCAGCACAGTACATCGGCAAACCCATTGAAAGCAATGGGCAGATGTTTGCCGACGTATTGGAGACGGTTTTTCAGGCGTAATTCGAGGCGTAAAACGCCTCCATTACATCTGAAAATAGGTCGTGTGAACCCAGCTTAAGGCTGTTTTAACCTCGAATTACGTCCAAAAATACGGCACCAAAGCGTCATTTGAATGGGCTTTACGATGTTCTGTGCCGACGGTCATTTTTTTTACGCGCCGCTGTCAAAAGACGGCGCGTAAAAAAGACGCCCGCGTCAAAGAAGTCCCTGTCACTTCTTGACACGTAATTGGAGCCGTTTTCCATGGACACCATGGAAAAACAGCTCCAATTACGTCCGTAATGGACGCAGAGAAAAACGCCTGCACATGCCATTACGTCTGAAATGCCGGAGCTGTTTTCTCCTGAAAACAGCTCCGTGATTTCAGCCGTAACAGACGTGTACGTGTGAACATACCCTAAGGGTGAGATCATACTGAGTTTTTTGATGCGGAAATCGTGATGGAATATGCGCCAAAAAATGGTCGAAAATGCCTCCTATTGATTTCAATGGGAGGCGGAGGCGTTTTTTTTCCCACGAGCAAGGAAAAAGGGACATGCCCTAGCTTCAGGCGTTTACGCCTCTGACATCAATGGGAGGCAGAGAAATCGTATTTCGCTGCGTTTTAAGCCCACGGCGCTCAATGGCCGCGGGTGAAAAATGCTGCGAAAATTGGCGTGCAGCCAGAGGAAAATCTGCCTCAAGATTCCAAACGGAATTTTGAGGCAGATTTTCCTCCTGCAAAAAACTCAGTGTGAACTCACCCTAAACCTTCCTGCATTTTGACGTACCATTACTTACTATCTGCGGTCTTCTGGTACATCCAGTGGCTGGCACAGGATCTGTGTCCGTGCCAATAGCAGCAGGTGCAGGCTCTAACATACAGCTGACATCCCACTGCAACCGTTGAGATCAGAGGTAACTCCGATCTCAACTGTTTAATCCCTTAGGTGGCACGGTCAATAGTAACTGCAGCATCTAATTGGCTATAGAGGAAAGGGGCACAATTGCAGGAAGCCAATGGGTTGTTATTGCAGCCAATGGCCTAACGAAGGCTTCTGCACCTGTCATGGCTATTTACCTATTAGGCTGGGTTCACACGACCTATTTTCGTACGTAATGGAGGCGTTTTACGCCTCGAATTACGTCTGAAAAAACGGCTCCAATACATCGGCAAACATCTGCCCATTGCTTTCAATGGGTTTGCCGATGTACTGTGCCGAAGACCTGTCATTTTACGCGTCGCTGTCAAAAGACGGCGCGTAAAATAACAGCCTCGTCAAAGAACTGCAGGACACTTCTTGGGACGTAATTGGAGCCGTTTTTCATTGACTCCAATGAAGAACAGCTCCAAATTACGTCCGTAAAAGACGCCCCGCAAAACGCAAGTACATGCAATTACGTCTCAAATTCAGGAGCTGTTTTCTCCTGAAAACAGCTCCGTAATTACAGACGTAATTGCAGTTATCGTGTGCACATACCCTTAGACTGTGTATACTGAGTATAATGAAGCATTATGGAACCGATCATGAAGTCTCCTAGCGGGACTAAAAAAAATTAGTTTATATTAAAAAAATCTGATACAAAAAAAACCCCACTATTTTTCCATAACTTGTGCAAAAGAGATTTAAAAAAATCCTATACAGATTTGGTGTCGCCGCAATTGTAATGAACCGTATAATAATGGTAACGTCATTTATATCTTACTATGAACTACATAAAAATTCATCAAAAAGTCCCTCATATTGGTATCGTTAAAAAATACAAATTGAAATACCTAGGCATACGTCTCACGAATCGGCCCTCACACCTTTATGCATGTAACTATCCCCATATATTGCGAACACTTAAAGAGGCTCTGTCACCACATTATAAGCGCCCTCTCTCCTACATAATCTGATCGGCGCTGTAATGTAGATAACAGTGGTTTTTATTTTGAAAAATGATCATTTTTGAGCAAGTTATGAGCTAGTTTAGATTTATGCTAATGAGTTTCGCAATGGACAACTGGGCGTGTTTTTACTTTTTACCAACTGGGTGTTGTACAGAGGAGTGTATGAGGCTGACCAATCAGTGACCAATCAGTGACCAATCAGTCTCATACACTTCTCATTGTTCCAGCCCAGCATGATCCACAGCCCAGTGTGATTGTGCAGTGAAAGAAGCTGGGCTGGAACAATGAGAAGTGTATGATGCTGATTGGTCACTGATTGGTGACTGATTGGTCGGCCTCATACACTCCTCTGTGCAAAGCCCAGTTGGTAGAAGTAAAAACACGCCCAGTTGTCCATTGAGAAACTCATTAGCATAAATCTAATCTAGCTCATAACTTGCTCAAAAATGATCGTTTTTCAAAATAAAAACCACTGCTGTTATCTACATTACAGCGCCAATCAGATTATGTAGGAGATACTTATAATCTGGTGACAGAGCCTCTTTAAGGGAGATCTTGAGAGATGGTCTAAAGGGACCTTCACTTGGTTTGGTCGTTGTGCCATATTCAAAATGAATGTGTTGCCACGTCTGTTGTACTTCTTTCAGGCTCTCCCTATCCACATACCGCGTCTTTTCTTTACCTCCATCTCTTCCTTAATGCTTAAGTTTATTTGGTCGAACAAACATCACGCATTGCACATACGACTCTGACACGCCCGAGGTTTGATGGCGGTTTGGTGTAGACATGGCAAATCCAAACCATGGATGAAGCTGGAACAATTCTTTTTATCCCTTCCTCTCACTGTGGCCCCATGGTTGTTGGATCGGATTCCATCATTGGCGAGATCTTATTTCCTGATCGGTCCTATCCTTCGAGTTGTGACACAGGCATTCAAACATTTTCGTATCTCCCCTTCCCCGTCACCACTATACCCCGTAGTAGACAATCCCTCTTTTCAGGCGGGTTGTGAACTCGGACCTTTCTCACACAAACGTTTGGCTAGCGAGACCCAGGCCCGTCATTATCTTATTAATGACAGTTGGGAGACGGTATCTCAGTTAACGGACGGTGCAGATCGGGGGCACCTCCCGTTCTGGCAGGCTTCCCAATTACGTCACTTTCTTTTATCTCTCTCCCCCGCAACCGATTTTTAACGTGAGCTAACAGCATTTGAAACTTTATGCACAATGTCGGGTCCTCGTCGCCACACCCTCTTGGTAACATAGTTTGTTAAATTCCCCCGATTGCAGACTCACATCCATCTTACTTGGCTAAATGGGCAACAGATCTGGACATAACTATTACAGCGGATGTGCGTACTCGGTTGTATACCATGACTCATCAGTCTTCCATATGAAGTAGAATTCAGGAAACGGGATATAAGATTCTGACGAGGTGGTACAGGGTCCCTTCCAGACTTCACAAATTTTATCCAGGGGTGTCCCGTGTTGGAGATGCAGGTGGGGGGGGGGGGATAGGTGATCTATTACATACCTTTTGGGACTGCCGGCGATTATCAACTTTTTGGGATAAGGTCTGGAGTGCAGCTTCTAGGTTTACGGACTATACACTGCCTAGATCTCCGGGCTTCTTCCTGCGTCATCTGTGTGACATCCCGATCTCCACATACAAGAACTCATTAGTACGACATTTGATCAACAAGGCGCATGCTTGCATTCCGGCTATGTGGAAACAGGTTGAGCCCCCAACGGTGCGCCTTTGGTTTCAGAAGATCCAAGAAGTGAAACGTATGGAGGAGATTACGGCTTCCCTGCGGGACACTCATGATAAGCTTATGCGCGTGTGGTCAACCTGGGTAAGTTTAGAGAATTCTTTGGAGAATATCGCTCTGCTGTCCTAATAGTAAGTAACTAAATTGACTTGTTTTCCTATGAGACGTCCGCTTCTGGGGTGGACGCTGAGGATAAGCCTCCCTATACCCTCCTCCTCCCTCTTCCCTTCCCATTCCTGGTTCTCTCTCTCATCTAATTCTTTTTCTCCGTATGCTCTTCTTTTGTGCTCACGTGTAACAAATGTGTATCATTGAGTCATGATATGATTAATGTCTCTGTCATACACTTGTGATAAATAAATAAAAACAGAATAAAAAAAAAATAAAAACTACAAATTGTCCCACTAAAAAGAAAGCCCTTGTACAGCTACATTGACAGAAAAATAAAAAAGGTATGACTTTTGGAATGCATGAAATGAAAGTGCTTTTATTGTGCAAAAGCATTACAACATAAAGATACGATAATATTTGGTATGGCAGTATTTGTTCTGACCCGTATAATAGTTTTGCCACATCTTGGACTGCATAAATGTAAAAAAATTGCAGGTTTTTTTTCCCATTCCCTCCCTCAAAGATGTTAGTGAATAAGTTTTATGTTCCCCAAAATTAGCCATCAAAAAATACAACTCATCCCGCAAAAACAAGCCCTCATACAGATATGTCGACAGGACGTATCTGCTCTCTGAACGCAATTATACAAAAAAAGGAAAGTTTGGGCTTGGCCCGTTCAGTACAGTGAATGCAAATGGTCCCCCGTGCTGCTCGGTCCCTCCACGAGCCTCCTAATGAGCACGGGCTATAGGAAACAACAGTTTGCTCAGTATTTTTTCTATGCCTATTTTAATTTTGAAGCTAAAAAAAAAATATATATATTTATGTGGCTCCAGCTGAAATAAAGAGACAGTACATTTTTCCAGGCTCTATTGATTTTTATTGGTAAACTATGGAACCAGTACGGGCAATAATGATAGAAAACTTTTTGTGTGTGTGGCGGTTTTTAAAAAACAAAAAAAAACAAAACAAAAACCTCCTAAAGCTGGAATCACACACAGCGTAATGGTTTGTTTTTCGTGGCATTTTTGTGGTGATTTTTTTGGTGCGACCAGATGTCACAATAAAGTCTATACTAAAGTAACAAAATCCCTACATGTATTGCATTTTTTGTTTGTGGCGTTTTTGAGGAATTGTTGTGGTTAGTGGCGTTTTTTCCCGATCACAGGATGTTCTGGGTATGGCAGCTTTCCAATAGGCTTTTCTGCTGGACTTCAAAAAGCACCTGAAAAAAAAGCATGTACAAAATGACACCAAATGAAAAATGCCACTAAAAACGCCTTAAAAAACCCCCACAAAAAACGCATGTTACATTTTAACAACGCTGTTTTTTTAAGAAGCGGTTTTTTATGCAATCTAAATTGCCGGAACAATTGTGCGCGTGAAGGAGGCCTTAGCCGTCCTTCACAAAAACGTTTTTTGCCAAAAAATTTTACTACTTGCGTTTATTTATGTGGCCTTCTCCACACTGCCGATAATGTATTTCAATGATCATGGCAGATTCTGCTTTAGTAACACATGATTTATCCTGAAAAAAAATCCGTAACAAAACAGGACACACATTTACACGATCGTTTTAAAAGAAGAAAATAAAACCTATGGATTCCTTTGGGAAAAAAACGCTAAACCGACCCTTGCTGCGATTTAGAAAAAATGGCGCTAAGCAAATAAGGGCAAGGCAAAATAAAAATTAAAAAAAACTACGTTTGTACGTTCTTTATTTCAGCTTGGACTTCCAGCGAACATCTGGCCCCCTATAGATTTTTTTTCACTAGATAGCAGGTTTTATGGACACATTCTAGCTGAAACTCGCCACGTATCTCGATAACCCTGCGATAAAGCCCAGGGTTTCGTTTCCTAGGCAGAAATTACATTCATTCTCATTTCAAGTTGATAAACTCTCAGCAGGTAAGTGGCGGGAGCCTCTTAACTTCCATTTTTACACAATCCATAATGGATCTATTTTTCTACAGATCCTGTTGTATCCCATTGGTGTATAATAATATAGCCGCAGAATACACTATTGTCTCGGTCAGGGACAATGGACAGCTGACTGAACAGGACAGTGTGAATAGAGCCTTATACTACGTGACATAACTGAAAGGTATATTCCTCTCCGGCAGGTTACCATCCAATCAATACAGCCAGCAACTTGGAAGAAGGCTGATGACAAGTGACGCACAGCCCCATGTCACATACCTGCTGTGTAAGCAAGAAATGCAGGTGTAACAGCTATACTGCAGGGACGTACTAGAGGCGGACATCCTTCATCACACACCCATCCCCCAACACTTGACATTTTTTAACCTTTCTGCATCAATTAGATCATACACTATCTGGCCAAAGGTATATGGACACCTGACCATCGCATCTATATTAGCTTGTTGGATATCCCAATTCAAGATTATGAGTGTTAATATGGAGCTTGTCCCCCTTTCCAGATAAAACAGCTTCCACTCTTCTGGGAAGGCTTTCTATAAGATTTTGGAGTGGGTCTGTGGGAATTTTTACCCATAAGATGATTTGTGAGATCAGACACGGATGTTGGCGAGGTCCTGGCTCGCAATCGCCATTCTCGTACATCCCAAAGGTGTTGGATTGGGTTGAGGTCAAAAGTGTGTGCGGCCAGTCAAGTTCTTCAACACCAAACTCCCCCAACCAACCATGTCTTTATGGACCTTGCTTTGTGCACTGGGGCAGTCATGAGGGAACAGACAAAAGCCAAACCCCAAACTATTCCCACAAAGTTGGAAGATACAATTGTCCAAAATGCAGCTGTGCTGAAGCATTAAGATTTCCCTTCACTGGAACTAAGGGGCCGAGGCCCACCCATGAAAAACAACCAATAACATTATCCCTCCTCCACCAAACTTTAGGGCTGGCACAATGCAGTCAGGCAGGTAACGTTCTCCTGGCATTCACCAAACCCAGACTCGTCCACCAGACTGCCAGATAGAGAAGAATGATTCCTCACTGCACAGAACACGTTTCCACTGCTCCAGAGTCCAGTGGCGGCGGCTTTACACCACTGCATCCGACGCTTGGTATTGTGCTTATGATCTTAGACTTGTGTGCAGCTGCTCAATCACGGAAACCCATGCCATGGAGCTCCCAGCACGGTTCTTGTACTGATGTCACTTCTGGAGTGAGTAACGATTTTTACACACCACATGCTTCAGCACTCAGCAGCCCCGCTCTGTTAAGCTGGGTTCACACGACCATGTTACGTCCGTAATGTACGGAACGTATTTCGGCCGGAAGACCCGGACCGAACACACCGCAGGGAGCCGGGCTCCTAGCATCATAGTGATGTGCGATGCTAGGAGTCCCTGCCTCTGCGTGGAACTACTGTCCCATACTGAAAACATGATTACAGTACGGGACAGTTGTCCTGCAGCGAGGCAGGGACTCCTAGCATCGCACATCACTATGATGCTAGGAGCCCGGCTCCCTGCACTGTGTTCGGTCCGGGTCTTCCGGCCGAAATACGTTCCGTACATTACGGACGTAACATGGTCGTGTGAACCCAGCCTCAGGGTATGTTCACACACAGTGTTTTCAGGCGCCTCAAGAAACGTCTGAGAAAACGGAAGCTGAACGCCTACAACCATCTGCCCATTGAAATCAATTGGAAAAAACGCGTTTCGTTCATATGGGGCGTCTTTTTACACTTCCATTTTAAGAAACGGTGTGTAAAAAGACACTTCACAAAAAGAAGTAGCATGTCACTCCTTGAGGCGTTTTTTGGAACTGATTTTCCATTGAACACTATGAAAAACGTCTCAAAAAAATGCCTCAAAAAAAGCTCCAAATTAAAAGAAGCTTCATTTTCAGCTTCAAAAACGCCTGAAAATCAGAGGCTGCTCTCTGAAAACAGCTCCTGATTTTCAGAAGTTTTTTACGCAAACGAGCGTTTTTTGAGCTGTTTTTCTATAGTCAATGAAAAACTGGTCCAAAAACAGCTGAAGAAGTGCCATGCACTACTTCTTTGCGGGCATCTTTTTATTCGCCGTTTTTTGAAAATGAGGCGTAAAAAAACACCCTGTCGGTAGAGAACGCTGTATTTCCCATTAAAATCAATGGGCAGATGTTTGTAGGCGTTCTGCTTCCGTTTTTTCAGGCGTTTTTCAAGGCATAAACACCCCGAAATACACCTGAACATAAACACCCCGAAATACACTTGAAAACACTGTGTGCACATACCCTAACAAGATGCACAACAATAACACACTTTAACCCCTATACGCACCAGGACGTAACTGTCCGTCGTCGCGGGAGGTTACTTCCCACACGAGGACGTACAGTTACTGAGTTTTTCCCGGTGCACACTGTCGGCGACAGTGTGCACCAGGAACCGGGAGGTCAGCTGTCGCCGACAGCTGACACTCCACTCTTGCCGACCAGCGGTCCTTTGCTGCTGGTTTCGCCGAATTAACCCCTTAAATTCGGCGATCAGGTGCAATCGCCGAATTTTGGTGGTTTCTAACATATCGGCAGACCCCGATCCGAAATCGCGGGGTTTGCCGATAGTTACTATGGCAAACGGAAGCCAAACAATGGCTTCTGGGTCTGCCATGGACGGAAGCCCATCAGGACCAACCTTCGGCTGGTCCTGATAGGCTTCCTGTCAGAGTGACAGGAAGTCACTGTCGTTCCCGATGGCACACTGTCGGCGACAAGGTGTGCATCGGGAACTTGGAGATCAGCTGTCCACGACAGCTGACACTCCAGTGTTGCCGATCAGCTGATTTCGGCAATTAACCCGTTACATGCGGGGCTCGATTGCGATCTCCGCATGTAGCGGGTTTGTAGCGCATCAGCAGCCCTCATGCAATCGTGGGGGCTTCTGATGCTTGTGATGGCACCCTGGGGCCAGACAACGGCCCCCAGGTCTGCCATGTATGTCAGCCTATGAGGATCAGCCTCTGCTGATCCTCGTAGACCAACTGTCAGAGTGACTGTGACGTCACACTGACAGTTGGAATACATTACACTACCTAGGTAGTGTAATGTATTCTAGTAGCGATCAAAGCTGCAGGTCAAAGAAGAAAGTGTAAAAAGTAAAAAAAAGATAATAAAAAATATAAAGTGTAAAAAGTAAAAAAAAAAAGTTAATAAAAATGTTTTATAAAAGTGTAAAAATAAAAGGTTTTGTTTTCCTATAAGTCATTTATTATAGGGAAAAAATGAAACCGTTAAAAAAAAAGTACACATATTTGGTATCACCGTGTTCGTAACGACCCAATCTATGAAACTATAATGTTAATTTTTCCGCACGGTGAACGCCGCAAACAAAATAAACGGAAAACTGTCAGCATCGCTATTTTTTGGTCACCACCCCTCCCAAGATATACAATAAAAAGTGATCAAAAAGTCGCATTTACCCCAAAATGGTACCAATAAAAACTACAACCCGTCCCGCAAAAAACAAGACCTCCCACAGCTTTTTTGACTAAAAAATAAAAAAAAGTTACGGCTCAGAATAGCGTGTCCCAGAAAATAAATAATTTTATAGAAACGTAATTTTATTGTGCAAACGTTGCAAAACTTAAAAAAAACTATACACATATGGTATCGGCATAATCGTACCAACCGGCAGAATAAATTAAAACTTAATTTATTGCGCAACGGTGAACGCTGTAAGAAATAAAGAATTTAAAGCGCCAAAATTGCTGTTTTTTGGTCACCTTAGCTCTAAAAAAGATCCTGAGGGGCCAAAATGCTCACTATACCCCTAGAAAAATTCCTTGAGGGGTGTAGATTCCAAAATAGGGTCACTTTTGGGGGGTTTCCACTGTTTTGGGCCCTCCGGGGCGTTGCAAACCCGACATGGCACTGAAAACCAATCCAGCAAAATCTGCGCTCCAAAATCCAAAAGGCGCTCCTTCCCTCCTGAGCCCTGCTGTGGGTCCAAACATCAGTTTACGACCACATATGGGGTATTGCCGTAATCGGGAGAAATTGCTTTACAAATGTTGGGGTGCTTTTTCTCCTTTATTCCTTGTAAAAATGAAAAAATTCTATGTTTCCACAGAAAAATAGGTGATTTTCATCTTCACAGACTAATTCCACTAAATTCTGCAAAAAAACTGTGGGGTCAAAATGCTAACTATACTCCTAGAAAAATGCCTTGAGGGGTTTAGTTTCCAAAATGGGGTCACTTTTTGGGGGTTTCGACTGTTTAGGTACCACAAGACCTCTTCAAACCTGACATGGTGCCTAAAATATATTCCTAAAAAAAGGAGGCCCTAAAATCCACTAGGTGCTCCTTTGCTTCTGAGGCTGGTGCTTCAGTCCATTAGGACACTAGGGCCACATGTGAGATATTTCTAAAATCTGCAGAATCTGGGCAATAAATATTGAGTTGCGTTTCTCTGGTAAAACCTTCTGTGTTACAGATTATTTTTTTAATTACAAATGAATTTCGGCAAAAAATATGAAATTTGTACATTTCACCTCTACTTTGCCTTAATTCCTGTGAAACGCCTAAAGGGTTAAAATACTTTCTGAATGTGGTTTTGAATACCTTGAGGGGTGCAGTTTTCAAAATGGGGTGAGTTATTGGGACTTTCTAATATATAAGGCCCTCAAAGCCACTTCAGAACGGAAATGGTCCCTGAAAAAATGGCCTATTGAAATTTTCTTGAAAATATGAGAAATTGCTGCTAAAGTTCTAAGCCTTGTAATGTCCTAGAAAAATAAAAGTACGTTAAAAAAATGATGCAAATATAAAGTATACATATGGGGGATGTTAACTAGTAACTATTTTGTGTGGTATTACTATCTGTTTTACAAGCAAACACATTTAAATTTAGAAAAATGCAAATAAATATTGAATTTATCGACAATTTTTCACTAACAAAGTACAATATGTCACGAGAAAACAATTTCAGAATCGCTTGGATAGGTAAAAGCATTCCGGAGTTATTACCACATAAAGTGACACATGTCAGATTTGAAAAAATTATCTGTGTCCACAAGGCCAAAACAGGCTGTGTCCTAAAGGGGTTAAAAAGCAATAAAAGGGAACAGCGGGGACCCTGCATGGAAGACATTACAGGAAAGGTCATCTACACCACGTTACATTTTCACTTCACTACCAGAATTTGTATATTTATATAATCCTTCTGTTAACCTAT
This sequence comes from Rhinoderma darwinii, assembly GCF_050947455.1. Taxonomy (NCBI): domain Eukaryota; kingdom Metazoa; phylum Chordata; class Amphibia; order Anura; family Rhinodermatidae; genus Rhinoderma; species Rhinoderma darwinii. The sequence goes on along the minus strand of NC_134688.1, from coordinate 58,010,150 downwards.
GACGCCCTTACACCGCAGAATCATCCTTGTGAGATCGTCACATCCAGCACTGGAAACCCATAGGGAAACACAATGGCCAGCATGTGTAAAAGAAAGCACAATTCTAGGCACGCCACAGATTTTCTAAGCTGTTACAGATTCTTGCCATGGATTTCACTCATGATAATGCAACGGGTGAAATCAGCACGTTACCCATGCGGATTGAGTCAAGGATTTTTAGGCTAGTTCCACAGTACAAATTTTCATGTCGTGTCCAAACTTCACTATGCTGTACGCCGTCTGTGTGGGACCGGCGCATGCGACGTCCGGCGCCATTTTCCTGTGGACCGGAAGTCGCGGCCGGACAGTAAGATTACTAGTTCCGGTCGGGGCTTCCGGACTTGTGCACTTGGAGTGGCGGTAGCAGGCGGAGCGGATGGACCGGAGGGAGCGGCGGCGACTGGAGCAGGTAAGTTATTTCTGTGTATGTACGTGTTTTACTGTGTGTTTACTACTGTATGTTAACCTACTACACTGTGTGTTAGCTCAAAAAATGGCAACACACAGTGTAGGAGGTTAGAACGTCCAATCCCCTCGTTTCTCCCGGCACTAGCCAGGATAAAGGAGGGGGGGATTCTGAGAGCTCACTAGAGCGAGTGAGTTTTCTCAAATTTTGCAGCATAAAGCAATGTGGTTGCTTTACCACATGCAATGCTGCAATTTTGGGAATTGCTCCATCTAGTGACCAGCGCTGGGAAATATTATAAATTAGAATCTAATTTATAATATTTCCTGACTCGTGAAAAAAATAAAAAAATTAGAACAATGTCTAATCACCTATACACTAACTGTTTAACTAAAAAACGACACATTACCTTTAAGGGATTCTCTACATTATAGTCACCTCTTCGGCCATAAATCATTGCATTCCCCATGAAATAACAATTCTAGAATATTTTCTTAGAACTTGTACTGTCCCTCTGTTATTCCTCCTAGAAATGTAATAACCAGGTGTTGTCAATTTACTCATTTCTAGGAGGAACACCACAAACAGGTTTTTAAAGGGAATGTGTTGCGAATTAAATCTTTTTTTTTTTAAGATACTTATTTCTATTATATATTTTTTTTCTTCCACATGGTGGAAAGTATTAAAAATGTAATAGGAAAACATGTCAAATTATTATGTTGGCCACCAGAGGGATCACATCCCAGAATTACAGCAAGGTGAATAAGGTAAAGCAACCTGACTCACAGCTGCCGTAAATGTGGAAGGGAATCTCACCCCCTATCGCGCCGGGGGTCGGTGAAAGAGGGACACACATCAGCCAAGTAAAACATCATACACGGATACAGCGATTTGCTCAACATGTGACTTCTCACTGACAGCTAGCATCTGAAATTTCTATTGTACACCAATGCAATGTCTGCAGATCCTTATTAATATGGGTCTTCATTTTATTGTTTGTTTAGTCTCTAAATATGAGATACTGTAGTCTTAACCCCTTCCCGACATTTGACGTACATGTACGTCATGGAAAGTACTGACTTCCCGCATCTTGCCGTACATGTACGTCAAACGTTTGGCACCGGCTCAGAAGCTGAGCCGGTCCCATCATCACCGGATCTCAGCTGTATCTTACAGCTGACATCCGACTGTAACGGCGGGGACCGAAATTAGCTTCGATCCCCGCCATTAACCCATTAAGTGCAGCGCTCAAACGCGATCGCTGCACTTAAGGTGTTTGCAGCTCATCGGAACCCCAGTAATGAAATTGCCGGGGTTCCGGTGGCTGCAATGGCAACCGGAGGCCTAATACTGGCCTCCCGGTCTGCCTAGCACCGAAGCCGGTCAAGATCCGCCCGGCGGCGGAGCCTGATCGGCTTCCGTAGCTGCCGGCAAGATGGCGCCGGGTCAGGAGCTGATCCGGCGTCATCAGCGGTGGAAGTCAGCTGTACTGTACAGCTGACATCCACCTGTAACGGCAGGAACCGGAGCTAGCTCCGATCCCTGCCATTAACCCCTTCGATGCAGCAATCGAAAGCGATTGCTGCATCGTAGCGGTTACAAGCAGATCGCCAGCCCTGACAGGCAATCGGGACTGGCGACTGCTGTTATGGCAACAGGAGACACAATGGTCTCCTGCTCTGCCATTACGGAAGCCGATTTAGGCCCCGCCGGGAGGCGAAGCCTAAACGGCTTGCTGTCAGTGAATGACTGACAGATCTAATACATTGCACTACATAGGTAGTGCAATGTATTAGAAAAAAAAAAATCTGACCGTTGGACCTTCAAGTCCCCTAGTGGGACTTGAGAAAAAGTGTAAAAAAAGTATAAAAAAGTGTAAAAAAAAGTGCAAAAAATAAAAGTTTGAAAACAATAAACGTTTCAAGTAATCAAATAACACACAATCCCCCTTTTACTCTTATCAAGTCCTTTATTATTGAAAAATAATAATAAACCATATGTATTTGGTATGGCCACGACCGTAACGACCGGAGGTATCAAAATATTATATTATTTATTGCACGCGGTGAACAGCGTAAAAAAAACCCGTAAAAAACGTTACCAGAGTTTCTGTTTTTTAGTCACTTTGCCCTACAAATATTACAATAAAAAGTGATCAAAAAGTCGCACGTATCCAAAAATGGTACCTATAAAAACTATAGCTCGTCCCGCAAAAAACAAGCCCTCATACAACTCCGTCGACAAAAAAATTAAAACGTTATGGTTCTCACAACTTGGCGACAGAAAAAATACATTCTTTTTACAAAAGTAATTTTATTGTGCAAAAAGTTGTAAAACATAAAAAAGTTCTATAAATGAGGTATCGCCGGAATCGTACTGACCCGCAGAATAAAGGTAACATGTAGTTTATAATGCGTGGTGAACTCTGTATAAAAAAAAAAACAAAAAAAGCTGTGCCAGAATTGCGTTTTTTGGTTTACCTGGCATCCCAAAAAATAGGATAAAAGGTGATCAAAAAGTCACATGTACCCCAAAATGGTACCAATAATAACTACAGCTCGTCCCGCAACAAACCAGCCCTCATACCGCTACGTCTATGAAAAATAAAATTAGTTATGGCTCCAATAAGTCAGGAAATAAAAAAATATGCAGTTGTGCCCGAGGAGAACATTTCTTCTGTTTCAAGAGGCGATTTATCAAGGACCTAAAATTAGGGAACCAGGAAGGGAGGGCCCAATCATATCCGATGGAAGCGACGGTGCCCGTATTATACCAGGATAATACTTTCCCAGCAAAATTCCCCAAACTACAAAGGCGCGGAGTGTGGACCAAAAGGGGGATAAGAAATGACACCATTTATCAGTGCGACACCGGCCTGTGCAGAAAGGATTGCTTCACAGCGTAACACACATCTATGGATTATTTTTATTTTTTTATACCACCTGACTATGCCCCTTATATACTCCGCCCCGCTTACATGTACCCCCACATTATAAAACACCAGCAATACTCAAACAAATATAGTACCAAGCAAAATCCGCTCTCCAAAAGCCAAATGGTGCTCCCTCGGCCCTGAACCCTACAGCGTGCCCAAACAGCAGTTTCCTTCAACATATATGGCACCGTCATACCCGTGAGAACCCTTTTAACAATTTTTGTGGTGTGTGTCTCCAGCGTCATAAGCTGGGCATGACATATTTGCCACTGAATGGCATATCTAGGGAAAAATATAAATTTTTAATTTGCACCATCCGCAGCGCATTCATTTATGGAAAAGACCTGTGGGGTGAAAATGCTCACTACACCCCTTAATAAATGCCTTGAGGGGTGCAGTTCCATAATGGGGTCACTTATCAGGGGTTTCTTTTTATTATTTCACATCTGAGCCTCTGCAGTTGTGAACCAATACTTTGTAAATCGCCAAATTAGGCCTCCACTCCGCATGGTACTCTTCACTTCTGAGCCCTGTCATATGTCCAGACAAAAGATTAGGGCCACATGTAGGGTGTTTCTAAAACCGGGAAACACCGCATAATAATTAGAGAGCTGTCTTGTTATGGTGGCACAAGCCGGGCACCACATATTGGCATATCTATGGAAAAAAATCCCATTTTCACTCTGCAACATTGAGCGCACACTAATTTCTACAAAACACCTGCAGGGTTAAAATGCTTACTACACCCCTTGGTAAATGCATTGAGGGGTGTAGTTTACAAAATGGGGTCACTTCTGGGGGGTTTCCACTGTTTTGGGCCCACAGGTGCCCAGAAACCAATCCAGCAACATCTGCACTCCAAATGGCGGTCCTTCCCTTCTGAGCCCTGCCGTTTGCCCAAACAGCAGTTTATGACCACATATGGGGTATTGCCGTACTCGGGAGAAATAGCTTTACAAATGTTGGGTTCTTTTTTTCCTTTATTTGTTGAGAAAATGAAAAAATTTGCGCTAAAGCTACGTCTTATTGAAGAAAAAGGACTGTTTTTATTTTCACTGCCTAATTCTAATAAATTCTATGAAACATCTGTGGGGTCAAAATGCTCACTACACCCCTAGATGCATTCTTCAAGAGGTGTAGTTTCCTAAATGGAGTCCCTTTTTGGGCGTTTTCATTGTTTTGTCCCCTCAGGGGCTTTGCAAATGTGACCTGGCCTCCGCAAATCATTCCTGCTAAATGTGATCTCAAAAAGTCAAATAGTGCTCTTTCCCTTCTAAGCCCTGCCGTGTGTCCAAACAGCCGTTTATTACCACATGTGGGGTATTGTTTTACTCGGGAGAAATTGCTTTACAAATTTTGTGGTGCTTTTTCTCCTTTAGTCCTTCTGGAAATGAGAAAAAATTAGCTAAACCTACATTTTCTTTGAAAAAATGTAGATTATTATTTTCAGGGCCTACTTCCAATAATTTCTGCAAAAAAACTGTGGTGTCAAATCGCTCACTATACCCCTAGATAATTTCCTCAATGGGTGTTGTTTCCAAAATGGGGTCACTTGTGGGGGGTTTCCACTGTTTTGTCCCCTCAGGGGCTTTGTAAATGTAACATGGCCTCCGCAAACCATTCCTGCTAAATTTGAGTTCCAAAAGCCAAATGGCGCTCTTTCCCTTCTCAGCCTCGCCGTGTGTCCAAACAGCCGTTTATTACCACATGTGGGGTACTGTTTTACTCGGGAGAAATTTCTTTACAAATTTTATGGTGATTTTTCTCCTTTAGTCCTTGTGGAAATGAAAAAAAATTAGCTAAACCTACATTTTATTTGAAAAAATGTAGATTTTCATTTTCACAGCCTACTTGCAAAAATTTCTGCAAAAAACCTGTGGGGTCAAAATGCTCACTATACCCCTAGATAATTTCCTCAAGGGGTATAGTTTCCAAAATGGGGTCACTTGTTTGGGGTTTTCACTGTTTTGTCCCCTCAGGGGCTTTGTAAATGTGACATGGCCTCCGCAAACCATTCCTGCTAAATGTGAACTCCAAAAGCCAAATGGCGCTCTTTCCCTTCTCAGCCACGCCGTGTCTCCAAACAACCGTTTATTACCACATGTGAGGTATTGTTTTACTCGGGAGAAATTGCTTTACAAATTTTGCGGTGCTTTTTCTCCTTTAGTCCTTGTGGAAATGAGAAAAAAAATCGCTAAACCTACATTTTCTTTGAAGAAATGTTGATTTTAATTTTCACGGCCTACTTCCAATAATTTCTGTAAAAAACCTGTGCGGTGAAAATGCTCACTACACCCCTAGATAATTTCCTTGAGGTGTCTAGTTTCCCAGATGGGGTCACTTTTGGGGGATTTTGACTGTTTTGGCACCACAAGAGCCCTTCAAACCTGACATGGTGCCTAAAATATATTCTAACAAAAATAAGGCCCCAAAATCCACTAGGTGCTCCTTTGCTTCTGAGGCCGGTGTTTCAGTCCAGTAGCACGCTACGGCCACATGTGGGATATTTCCTAAAACTGCAAAAACTGGGCAACAAATATTGAGTTGCATTTCTCTGGTAAAACCTTCTGTGTTATAAAAAAAATTGTATTAAAAATGTATTTCTGCAGAAAAATATGAAATTTGTAAATTTCACCTCTACTTTGCTTTAATTCCTGTGAAATGTTTAAAGGGTTAAGACATTTTCTAAATGCTGTTTTGAATACTTTGAGGGGTGAAGTTTTTAAAATGGGGTGACTTTTTTGGGGTTTCTAATATATAAGGCCCTCAAAACCACTTCACAACTGAACTGGCCCCTGTAAAAATAGCCTTTTGAAATTTTCTTGAAAATGTGAGAAATTGCTGCTAAAGTTCTAAGCCTTGTGAGGTCATAGAAAAATAAAAGGATGTTCAAAAAACGATGCCAATCTAAAGTAGACATATGGGGGATGTTAATTAGCAACAATTTTGTGTATTATAACTGCCTGTCTTACAAGCAGATACATTTAAATTGAGAAAAATGCTAATTTTTGTAATTTTTCGCTAAATTTTGGTGTTTTTCACAATTAAATACTGAACATATCGAGCAAATTTTGCCAGTAACATAAAGTCCAATGTGTCACGAGAAAACAATCTCAGAATCGCTTGGATAGGTGAAAGCATTCCGGAGTTATTACCACATAAAGTGACACATGTCAGATTTGAAAAATGAGGCTCTGTCAGGAAGGTCAAAAGTGGCTAAAGAGGGAAGGGGTTAAACAGAATTGCAGCACGTCTTTCCGTAATGTGCCTTGAAGCTGTTTTATATAAATATGGCTCTTATCATAGAGTGAGACCTACCACCTGGTGGCAGCAGAGAGCACACAGGACAGGCTTTCAAGGGGAAAGTTATACTAAATGATCCAGGTGAATACATGAGAACTGGCATTGACGTAGAATAAGACCGGGGCCAGAAAAAAGAACAGGTCACGACCAGGTATTTGAAAAAATACAAACAGTCTTTATTAAAGTCAATTAGACACACAGAAAAAAACAACATATAACAGTTATACATAATAAAATACCATAGACCCTCAAACAGAAACGGAATCCGAACATGAAAGCAGAGTGGCCCCCCCAGATGTACAAATGGTCCAATACCTCCTATACATGGTTAAAGTGCATACATATATATTACTGAGCAGGTGCTAGGCATGGTACGCCCTGCACAGATGGACACAGAAGTACAGTATAAAAAGTATATGTAAAGTGCAGTCCTAAGTATACATAACATGCAAGGCAATATAATATACCTACACCTAAGTAGCAGGAGATGAAAATAGGAGACCAGGACCGGGAGAGGGGACCTCTGCTTAACCCTGACGAAGCACCAGCGAAACGCGCGTCGGGTTAAGCAGAGGTCCCCTCTCCCGGTCTCCTATTTTCATCTCCTGCTACGTAGGTGTAGGTATATTATATTACATAGTTCGTACGGTTGAAAAAAGACACGTCCATCAAGTTCAACCAAGGGACGGGAAAGGGGAAGTAAACATTTCTACACATAGGAGCTAAGATTTTTTTTGTTCTAGGAAATTATCTAACCCTTTTTTAAAGCCATCTACTGTCCCTGCTGTGGCGGCTCCTGCGGTGACTATTCCATAGATTCACAGTTCTCACAGTAAAGAAGGCTTGTCGACTCTGCAGCTTGAACCTTTCTTTCTCCAGACGGAGGGAGTGCCCCTTTTTTGTTGAGGGGGTTTTACATGGAACAGGATTTCACCATATTTTTTGTATGTGCCATTAATATATTTATATAAGTTAATCATGTCCCCCCTTAGTCGTCTTTTTTCAAGGCTAAATAGGTTTAATTCTTTCAATCTTTCCTCATAACTTAAATTCTCCATGCCCCTTATTAGCTTCGTTGCTCTTTGTATTTTTTCCAACTCCAGGGCCTTGCATGTTATGTATACTTAGGACTGCACTTTACATATACTTTTTATACTGTACTTCTGTGTCCATCTGTGCAGGGCGTACCATGCCTAGCACCTGCTCAGTAATATATATGTATGCACTTTAGCCATGTATAGGAGGTATTGGACCATTTGTACATTTGGGGGGCAACTCTGCTTACATGTTCGGATTCAGTTTCTGTTCGAGGGTCTATGGTATTTTATTATGTATAATGTTTTTTTCTGTGTGTCTAATTGACTTTACTAAAGACTGTTTGTATTTTTTCAAATACCTGGTCGTGACTTGTTCTTTTTTCTGGTTTTGTTAAAATTAGTCACTAGGACCACTTGTACCACTTGGGGTATTGTTCGGTTTGTGAGAATAAGACCGGGGCTAGACAGACTTCTCAAGTGAGAGATAAATTGCTGTCTGTAGAAATGCATTAACCTACAGCTACTTATCAGACTACAAAAAGTGGCTGAGACGTCACGATCCATTCAATCTCTTCAGTCAAGCGGTTTGTTTTTTTAAATAGCTACATGGAGATTTTAGAGTGATTTACACTACACAATGCATTTCTATGGACAGCGATTTTTTTTTTGTAGTGAAATAAATAGCCCTAGCCTAAAGCATTTCTATGGACTGCAATTTATCACTCACTACAAAAATCTAGGTCTAGACCCAGCCATCAAATTAAATGCATCTGTAAGGCCTTATTCAAACGAACGGTTGCAGTTGCGCACGTCATCAGTGTTGGCTGCGTGATTTTCACGCATATGCCATCCTTATGACACGCGGTTTTGATGATTAGAAAAAGAAATGACGTGCTTTTATTTTTTCCTTCATTTCTTTATCGACGGTGTGCTGCGCGTTATTTTCATGCACCCATTGAATTCAATGGGTGCGCGATGCGCGAAAAATACCCAAATATAGGACATGTCGTGAGTTTTACGCAGCGGATTCACGCTGTGTGAAAATCACGGACTGTCTGAACGGCCCCATTGACTAACATAGCTCCGTGCGACACACGTGATTTTCACGCGCGTATCACGGACGTTAAACACGTTCGTGTGGATAAGGCCTAAGGCTTTGTTCACATCTGCATTGAGTAGACTACACTATTGCTTCCAGCAAAACGACGGGTCCGGTGCACAACAGAGACGAACGGAAACCATGGGCACCGGGTCCGTCACCTTTGAAATCAATGATTATGGAAACGGAAACCTCTAGTTTCCATCGGTGTCAGTTCAGGGTCCCTTTGACTGAAAACTCCTACGCAACATCAGAACGGGTCCCCAACGCAGATGTGAATAAAGCCTAATAGACGTGCGTGCTCCACATGAGCCTATGTTAAGAGCCCACCACTGGTCGAGTCCCAGAGACTTCAGTATAACACTTCATTGCACCCAAGTTTGGTTTCATCCCAATGTGCCGCACAGACCTCCAGTAATCCGTCCTGCTGATCTCAGAAAAGATGGAAGCTGTTATTGAATTACACACCCATTTTGCATTATAAATTAACACTACTTTTATTTTTTTTTAACCTGGAGGTCTACATATAAACAAGGAAACCCTGTGTACAAAAAAAAAAATTCTGAAACCGACAAAAACTTTAGGGTTGTGGAATACTGTTCAGTGGTTCTGATGCAGCATACAATAACTCCCCAATGATACAGTATTTAGAAGTATGGAACCTCTCCCATTTCCATTGTTGCCAAGCTTCTTGCCCCTTAGGGCTTATTCACACAAACAAGTGCAAATTTGGATGCGAAAAACTGCAGTTTTTCGTGTCAGAGTTGCTCTTGTGCAGGTCCCGTTTTCACAGATCCCTCGTAGACTTGAGTATCGAGGGATCCGTGAAAATGGAATAGGACATGTTCTATTTTAATGGACTGTGTGAAGGGTCCGTTGGAAAACAACCGTGTGAGTGGCCCCATTGAAATACATATCAATATACGCACTCCAAAACGCATTGGTACTAAGGGCTAGGTCAAGATCAAGGGCCGACCTCCCATATATAATCAGATAGGCAACTCTATTTGAATATTGAAACCACAGAGAAAAAAGAGCTTATAGCCAAAAAATTATGTTTAAACATTGAAATTTTATTACTTAACATATACATAAATACATTTATATAAAATACAATATATAAAAAAGGACAAGACTCTAGAAAAAAGTTTCAGGGAGCAAACATCGAGGGTATCAATATGGAAAAATTGGTTTGGCTATATTATCCATTAACACAGAATCTTTCAAAAGTAGAAAAATACCTCTTGTGGGGCAAGATCACATTACAAATAGCCCATATAAACAGAGGTATTGTATAGAAATCTAGATACCGAGTATTGCATCAGGATCAACTACCAAAAATTTGTTACTGAAAGAGGTGTTGGATAAGGCTTACCCATATAAAGTAGCAGTAATGGTACGATGTGTGCTCCAGCACAAAAGCCCCAACGCGCGTTTCGCTATGGTATTGCTTCCCCAGGGGGAGATGTGTAACTGTGTCCTGGGGCCCTTTTATATTGTGTAGCGCAACAAGAAATCGCCGATGATTATCGGCGCATGTCCAGGACCACAGCTGGAAGCGAGGGCTGCCCCACTTCCGCCTCCACATGCTGGAGCGCACATTCGGATACCCGACACGTCGCGGGATTTCCGAGCATGCGCAGTGCATCTAGAGAGACGGAGCAGGGACAGCATCGCGAATCAGGCCGGATCCGGGCATGCGCACTCATCGAAATGACAGGATCAGTGTAAGTGGAGTGATGTAAAATGTATTGTATCATATGTGTTTGTCAATAGCCCTTCCCTATCCTTTATTACAGACAGTAAAGACATGTCGTCATGTGTTACATTATGAGTTAAAACTTCAACGAGGAAAATATAAAATGGTGATTAAGTGACAGTATGAAACACAGGGATAGTGTATTATTAGCAAGCATAGTGAGATGACAGGTATATGAATAACTATACTCAGAATACATATACAAAGTGAAAATGTGTATGGATAAATATTTATCACTGTGTGTAAAGTTAATATGGACAGGAAAAATATTGCTGTGCTCAATATTTATTTTACATATAAAGAATATTAAGTGCTGCATAAACGGGCTGATCACTAAAGTTAATGATAATTTATAACATATCGAAAACCGAAAGCAAATATAAAAACAAGTGCATGAAAAAATAAAAATAAAAATTAAGACAATAGGAAGTACTATTGATAAAAAAGTGATCGTATTATATAATGAATTAATATAGTCTATGGCAGAACAAAATAAGTCCAGCGTAAGTCAGTGCATCGGTCCAACAAGAAGTGTTAAGTATTGACAAGTATACATGTATTACACCGAATCCATAAAAAATATATATATAAAAAATATATAACAGATGATATATATGACAATGACAGTTCAAGTTAATGTCACACAGAGTTATAATTGACAGGAGACCATTATACAGGGTTTGAGATGTATACCAGCCACACAAAGTAATGAGAGTTAAAATAGTAGATATTAGGGGATCATCCAGATCCTCACATATTCAAGAATGTAAGGGGAGCATGTCTAAAGCGGTTATAGTCAACACAAAACCGATACATAGGATTCAGAACATATATCCACCACTTATAGTAATAAAAGTTGAATATGGAGAATATGGAGAATACCAGGACATCTTCAGGGCTATCACATAATCATACACCGTCTTCTTGTCATGGTTATACAGACAGGATCAGGCTAAACAATACTATGAGGAAAATCATCAAGATAAGGCGTCACTCCATTACACCATCATGTCATGTAATGCAATAGGTAGGCATTCTTGTTATTCAGGTCTTCTAGATAAAGAAGGGGGATTGAGGGCATCAATCACAGTCTTCGGGCAAAGAGACACAGGAGCAATTTTAGAAACCTAAATTAAAAGCAGAAAGTTAGAAGATAGTACAAAAACAAAATTAAAAAGATTTAAAACTAAATAGAGGCAGAGACTATAGAAATGGGGCGAAGCTCAGGTTTTCATTAAGGCCATGGGGTTTCATGGATCCGATCATTACGATCCATTTACATTCCCTTTGGGACAGAATTTTCATCACGTTGCCCCCTCTGATGCCACAGTGTATTTTGTCAATGCCGCGTATCAACAGAGTTTTGGGGTTGCAATCATGGTACTTTTTAAAGTGCCTAGGTAAAGTTTTTAGACTCAACAGATCATCGATTTCAGCTGCTTTCGCAAAATCCCGTACATGCTCTCTAGTCCGGGTTCTTAGTTCCCTGGATGTGAGTCCAATGTAGATTTTCTGACAGCCGCATGTGGCGTAATACACCACATGTGTACTGCTGAACGAGATATATTCCCTGATCTCAAATTCTTTGTGTCCATCAGCTGACACAAAATTAGTCGCTCGACAAATGTTACTGCAAGCCCTGCAGTCGCCACAGGGATAGCAACCCTTTTTAGGTCCACGGGAACCAAATGGGCAAATCTGACGCGGAATATAGTGACTTGTGACCAAGAAGTCCCTCAAATTCCTAGCCCTCTTTGCCGTCATCATTGGCCTTTCGGGTATGGTCCGGGCTAGTGCTGGCTCGGATCTTAAGATTGGCCAGTGTTTATCCAGTATTGCCCTCATCGGACTCCATTGTCTGTTGTATGTGGAGATAAATCTAATTTGGGGATCACTGGGTTGGTAACATTTGGATCTCAAGAGCTCATTTCGTGGTGTTTTCCTTGCTCTCCCGTATCCTGTTTTAATCACTATTGCTGTACCCTCTTTCCCTAAATCTAATTTTTAGATCATTAGATTGGTTTTCAAACAGGGTATTGGATGAGCAAATCCGCCTAATCCTAAGAAATTGTCCAACCGGGATGGCCCTAATGGTGGATGGAGTGTGGGCCGATGAAGCATGCAGCAAAGAATTAACTGCCGTAGGTTTACGGTATACATCAGTGTGCAGAAAACCCGAGTCATCGGTGAATATTTGCATGTCCAAGAATTCAATCCTCTGTTGATGGTATTTATAGGTTAACTTGATGTTATATGGATTTATGTTCAATTGCTGCATGAAATTCATCAGCCCAGACTCCGATCCTTGCCAGATAAAGAAAATATCATCTATGTAGCGTAACCATAGATGCACATGGTCCGCGGCACAGGCGCCATCCCCATGGAAAATCTGTCTCTCCCAAAAGCCAAGAAACAGATTCGCATAGGATGGCGCACATGCCGCGCCCATGGCCGTGCCTTGTTGTTGTAAGTAGTAACAGTCCCTGAACACAAAAAAGTTGTGTCCAAGGATGAATTTTAGCAATTCCAAAATCAGATCACATAAAAGACCATCCCGGTTGCCAGTCCCAAGGAAGAAGCGGACCGCTTCTATTCCATCATGGTGTCTGATATTTGTATAGAGTGACTCCACATCAGCTGAGACTAAATACATATCTGATTCCACCTGGATCCCATTGATCCTACACAGGACGTCCGTCGTGTCCTTAACAAAAGAAGGTAAATCATTTACCAAAGATTTAAGATAGTAATCAATAAATTTACAGACCGGATCACATAATCCGTCAATCCCAGACACGATCGGACGCCCCGGGGGGTCAATGGGATCTTTGTGTATTTTTGGCAAAAGATAGTGTAGGGACCTATGGATCCACGGTCATCAGACCATCATAGATCTTTTTTGGAATAACACCACGCTCTAGAGCCAAATCAAGGATTGTCTGTAGTTCACGTGAGAAGCGAAGTAAAGGGCTTGAAGATAATTTCAAATAGGTCTGTCTGTCACGCAATTGTCGAAATACCTCTTTTTGATATTTAACCGTTGGCCAGATTACTATATTTCCCCCTTTGTCAGCGGCTTTAAAGAAAACATCATCCCAAGTTTGTAGTTCTCTAAGGGCATTTCTTTCATCTCTCGATAAGTTGTCGTCTGTCCTAGTCGTGGACAGTTTCTTAAAATCGTCCACAACCATTTTAGTAAAGATCTATCTGTGGACAGAGTGACAAAGGGGGAAATCTAGTAGATCTAGGCACAACTAAAAATGGAAACGTACCTGATGATTCTGTAATTTGTTCACACAAGAGGTCTTCCAATGCTTTTAGAGCTTCTTTTTCTAGTTCACTGGTAAACTCAGCAGATGTAGTGCTATGGAGTTTTTTAAGAACCAGTTTTCTCGAAAAAAGGTGCAGATCTTTCAAGGCTGTAAAGAAGTTAAAGAGGCTCTGTCACCAGATTTTGCAGCCCCTATCTGCTATTGCAGCAGATCGGCGCTGCAATGTAGATTACAGTAACGTTTTTATTTTTAAAAAACGAGCATTTTTGGCCAAGTTATGACCATTTTCGTATTTATGCAAATGAGGCTTGCAAAAGTACAACTGGGCGTGTTGAAAAGTAAAAGTACAACTGGGCGTGTGTTATGTGCGTACATCAGGGCGTGTTTACTACTTTTACTAGCTGGGCGCTCTGACGAGAAGTATCATCCACTTCTCTTCACAACGCCCAGCTTCTGGCAGTGCAGATCTGTGACGTCACTCACAGGTCCTGCATCGTGTCGGCACCAGAGGCTACAGTTGATTCTGCAGCAGCATCAGCATTTGCAGGTAAGTAGCTACATGGACTTACCTGCAAACGTCGATGCTGCTGCAGAATCATCTGTAGCCTCTGGTGCCGGTGTGTCCCCGCTCGTCTGACACGATGCAGGACCTGTGAGTGACGTCACAGCGTGATCTCTGGAGAACACGGCTGTGTCTGCACTGCCAGAAAATGGGCGTTGTGAAGAGAAGTGGATGATACTTCTCATCAGAACGCCCAGCTAGTAAAAGTAGTAAACACGCCCCGATGTACGCACATAATACACGCCCACTTGTACTTTTGCAAGCCTCATTTGCATAAATACGAAAATGGTCATAACTTGGCCAAAAATGCTCGTTTTTTAAAAATAAAAACGTTACTGTAATCTACATTGCAGCGCCGATCTGCTGCAATAGCAGATAGGGGTTGCAAAATCTGGTGACAGAGCCTCTTTAAAAGCATTGGTTGGTGAGAATGTCAGACCTTTCCCCAGAACATTACGTTGGGCATCAGAGAGGACATGTGTAGAACGATTAATTACCTCCAGGTTACTCCTTGATTTTCGCGATGCTGTCCCCGCTCCGTCTCTCTAGATGCACTGCGCATGCTCGGAAATCCCGCGACGCGTCGGGTATCCGAATGTGCGCTCCAGCATGTGGAGGCGGAAGTGGGGCAGCCCTCGCTTCCGGCTGTGGTCCTGGACATGCGCCGATAATCATCGGCGATTTCTTGTTGCGCTACAAAATATAAAAGGGCCCCTTGACACAGGACAGTTACACATCTCCCCCTGAGGAAGCAATACCATAGCGAAACGCACGTTGGGGCTTTTGTGCTGGAGCACACATCGTACCATTACTGCTACTTTATATGGGTAAGCCTTATCCAACACCTCTTTCAGTAACAAATTTTTGGTAGTTGATCCTGATGCAATACTCGGTATCTAGATTTCTATACAATACCTCTGTTTATATGGGCTATTTGTAATGTGATCTTGCCCCACAAGAGGTATTTTTCTACTTTTGAAAGATTCTGTGTTAATGGATAATATAGCCAAACCAATTTTTTGCATATTGATACCCTCGATGTTTGCTCCCTGAAACTTTTTTCTAGAGTCTTGTCCTTTTTTATATATTGTATTTTATATAAATGTATATGTTAAATAATAAAATTTCAATGTTTAAACATAATTTTTTGGCTATAAGCTCTTTTTTCTCTGTGGTTTCACCATTGAAATACATGCATCTGTGCGACGGCCGTTGGTTTAACGGCTGTCACATGGACGCACACGTTCGTGTGAATAAGCCCTTACTAATAAAACTATAAATGCAGCATTTAAATCCGCTATATATATATATATATATATATATATATAAAAACCACATGCAGATTAGCACATGTCATGACCCCAGAAAAGGTAACCTGCTGCCATACCTGCATTGCCCCTGAATCCAGCACTATTTGATGTTGCTAGATGCTTTCTTGCAACCGTAATAAACAGTTGCGCAAAGTTTTTGTAAAATTGATTACTGGGTGGTTTCCATTGCCCAGCGTCAACAGGATGTGTACCTAAACTGCTGGGTCATCAAATAACCAGCGCAGGAATAAGGGGCAAGGCAGCAATACAGGTGTGGTGGCAGATGACCTTTTCTGGGGACACGGCAGGTCCTCTCTAATCAACATGCCAATAAAGACAAGTTCAGCAAGTCCCAGCTATGGCCCACGGCAGTACTACAGCTCCATGCACTAGCTGTGTATTTAAAGAGGCTCTGTCACCAGATTTTGCAACCCCTATCTGCTATTGCAGCAGATCGGTGCTGCAATGTAGATTACAGTAACGTTTTTATTTTTAAAAAACGAGCATTTTTGGCCAAGTTATGACCATTTTTGTAGTTATGCAAATGAGGCTTACAAAAGTCCAAGTGGGCGTGTATTATGTGCGTACATCGGGGCGTTTTTAATACTTTTACTAGCTGGGCGTTCTGATGAGAAGTATCATCCACTTCTCTTCAGAACGCCCAGCTTCTGCCAGATCACGCTGTGACGTCACTCACAGGTCCTGCATCGTGTCAGACGAGCGAGGACACATCGGCACCAGAGGCTTCAGTTGATTCTGCAGCAGCATCGGCGTTAGCAGGTAAGTCGATGTAGCTACTTACCTGCAAACGCCAATGCTGCTGCAGAATCAACTGTAGCCTCTGGTGCCGATGTGTCCTCGCTCGTCTGACACGATGCAGGACCTGTGAGTGACGTCACAGATCTGCACTGCCAGAAGCTGGGCGTTCTGAAGAGAAGTGGATGATACTTCTCATCAGAACGCCCAGCTAGTAAAAGTATTAAAAACGCCCCGATGTACGCACATAATACACACCCACTTGGACTTTTGCAAGCCTCATTTGCATAACTACAAAAATGGTCATAACTCGGCCAAAAATGCTTGTCTTTTAAAAATAAAAACGTTACTGTAATCTACATTGCAGCGCCTGTCTGCTGCAATAGCAGATAGGGGTTGCAAAATCTGGTGACAGAGCCTCTTTAAAGCCAAAAATGGGATTAGATCCGGTCAATAGCCCTAAATATGCTGCTCAAGACCAACGTGTACTTCTAATCTCTGACCTGTAGAGTCTTGAGTAACTAGAAGTGGTCTTTGGTTTAGAGTCCAGGCTTGAGACCTCTACTAGCTTTGTCCTAGCCAATGGTAGAGAGCACACAGTTTGCTATGTTTTACTTATCCAAACGGTCCTCCTTTCCTGCACTCCGCACATAATGCAGATCTCGCTTCTGCGTTTCACACAACTCCCCCGCTTCCTGGTATAAATGTAGGAGGAATCAAATAATGGAGCAGAGTTCTACATATTATATGCAGTGAATGCATGGAGGGGGCTGACAGTAGGTGGTCTGGTGTAGCGTCAGCCAAGTAAATTAAATGCGTTCTTAGAATAGGAACACACTAGGCGTAAATACTAGGGATTTCCAGCAACGGATTCAGAAAAACGCATATAAGTTGACCTGCGGCGCCGTTTTATCAGCTGGGGCATGTCAATTAATGCTGCTCATGTTGCGGGTTTTCCCATTTAATTTAATGGGGTGCTTAAATTTGCAACAAAGTGGTGTGCGTTGCGGCAGAATCACAGCAATTCCGCTGCAATAATTGCAAGGAAAAAAAATACAAGTTACTTACCTGGAGTGCACTGCTCCAATCACAGGCTACAGCGGTCACATGGCCTGTGATGTCATCCCAGGAGGCCGGAGTACACACGGCAGAGGGTAAGCATGAACGTTTATCCGCAGCTGGAATTCTGCCCCGACAGCTTTCCCTGTGGCGTTCAGGGCACATACAATGTGCAGCTTGATGCAGTGTATCCGCCCTGACCTGAACACGCTGTGTATGTTCCTACACTTAAGGTGAATGACGGTGTTGGCATTTACAGGAATTCAAGTTAGTCTCCTTCCTCTCCAACTATTTTACACCCCTTGAGGTCCAATTACACAACAAAGAATCAGACAAACTTTGGCTTCCAAAAAGAAGTAGGTTTTAATTGGGACACATTATGCCATAAACTCATAGGGAATTGGCTCAAGGAGCTCCGGTTCCTTTCCATAAGTGCGGACAAAGTGAGCTTCTCTTGGTTGGGCTGGCTGTAAAGACAAAACAAAACATTGTTACCTATTTGTACCGGTAGGAAGCCTCAAGTCACTAGTGATTGTAGATGCCCTCAGAACCGGTGAAATCATTTACTCATATTTACCATTAAAGTAAATAGTTCGGAGGAAAATCATCACTGAGCATCTAGAAGTCCAGACAAATGAGCAGAAACCTACCTGACGCTTCAGTTCCACCCAGACGCCCTTCTCCTTCGCTTCCTTTTTCCTCTTCTCGTTCTCCTTGACACGCTGAAGGAAACTGTCTCTGCTCTTGGAGTGGCGAATATGCTCCACACGGACGTTGATTCTTTTGGCAAGGATCTTACCCCTTTAAAAAAAAAAAAAAATTTTTTATTGCTTCCTGAACAAACATCTTAAGTTAGCTCAACCTAACTCATCCCATACAAACAACTAAGTCAGTAGATCTGGAATAATAAGTTGCAACTGTAAAGGGGTTTTCTGGGACTGCAGCGAATTGCTGGCCTCAGCGGTCATGTGATCCCGTTCGGCCCATTTTTAAGAGTCCCATGTAACTCGTTTAACAGGATGGGTCATTAATACCAATCGCCATAAATCTACTTTGGGATTGGTGCTATTCTCTTCATAACCCACCAGACCCGACTATTCACAGCCCAACAGTCAGGAGACTGAGGATTCTGTAATGTTCACACCACATCCTAAACATTTTATTGGTATTAGATTCCCAATAGAAAGTAAAGCTTGTGTCATAACTCCGCATGCAGTTTGCACATATTGTCTCCTCTGACAGGATACAAGCAAGATACAGGAGGATTTTGCTTGGGTTTTAAGAGGATGTCTCATGTGGCCCTGGCGAATGACCAATTCAGATATTCACAAATCTAACTGGTAAAGTGAAAGGGCTCTGAACACACATCTCATAATCACCACTTACTTGATCTGCTTGTTCACAATTATACCCACAGCATGCTGTGTAACATTGTAGATCCGGCCGGTCTTGCCATGGTAACATTTATGTGGCATGCCTTTTTGTACGGTGCCCATACCCTGCAAAGAACAAGTGTACCCAGAGGTGAAGTGAGAGGTTCGTTCCTTCCAGAAAACCTCTTCATTATAGCATTACTACTAATAGGTCTGCTGTAAAAGTCAAACTCATTGCTGAGCCCCAGTAACAATAGTAGGTTTGTAGAGTTAGAATTATTGTAGGCAAACAGTATACAAGTGGAGCAGCGGCTCAGAAACCAGCACTGGAAAGCAAAGTCTGCTGGAATCGGATGGCTTTTAGGGGTGACACCAACCCTGTGTGTCGCAAGGCTAAGACTTGTCCAGTGTAAACGCAAAAAGCCTATTCGTTGCATGAGAAGTAATCAAACGTCCCAATAGACTCAATACTTCACAGTTCAAGATCTTTGCTTGCTGTCATTCAATAGGAACTTTCATGAAGTACTGCAAGGGCATAAAAATCTGTCCTGACACAGGTGCACAGTGCTCCAATATCCATCCTGTAACCTGCACCTGCGTATCCATCCCACAGTCAGGACAGATCTATATCCACTGGCAGTAAACCATTAAGGTTCATTTTGAACAAGTAGAGAACTAGATAACCAGCAAGTATTCACGCCGAGTCTATTGAAAAGTGGTATAACGACACTATACAGAGACCATTTGAGGCTTTATGTAAATTTCTAACATACTTTGTTACACTGACATCATTTAAGATCTCTTCTTTCAGTGAATGTAAATTACATGTTCTATTCGGAGGGTGAAAACCATTCCAGAAAACAAGCACCTGTGAGCAGCACATTATCAGTACAGGCTTCGGTCCTGCAGATTTACATGAAAAGGTTTCCATTCACTGACAGTAAACCGATAAAGACCTTGCCATTGAAAGAAAGTGGTAGACCTCCACAACTTCTCATTACACAATTCAGGTTCTACGTAAATTAAGCCAGGATATAGAGGTGATATCAAGTAGTCACATCAGGTGAGTTTACGATGGCGAGAATACGAATTTAAATCTTCACAATGACGCAGTTTGTGCTCTCAGAACCGGTGAAATGATTGACTCACATTTACTTAGAAAGTAAATAGTTAGGAGAAAGGTCATCATAGAGCACGAGCATTGCTACAACAGCCTCGAAAGACCACCGGAATCTCATTTCTGACACTGGAGTAGAGAAGAGAAAACCACTCTGGCCCGCACCGCAGTCCAGACGACGTAACGGGAAAATCCAATCACCTGCACTCAGGCGACTAAAGCCAATCCCATGTCTACTCGTGTGGCAAGTCTACAGTTTGGTGGCTGATCAGCTTTATATTTGCCCTTACCTTGATGTCCACAATGTCGCCCTTCTTGTAGATGCGCATGTATGTTGACAACGGAACAACTCCTGGAAGGGAGAAGTAAAATATACAATTAAAAACTATACAAATATACGACAATTAGATCCAGAAGCTGAAAATCTTTACACACCAAATACTACAATTGTTTCCAGTCTAGTTAATTCTCTGATCTAAATACAACAGCAGCGCAAATCCGTCCCGTGCTGATACGGTTACAATGTGTTGTACTTCATGTAGGCGCCAGCTCTTTGTACGTTTAAATTTATATGTAAAAATGCAGAAGAAAGCAATTATGCGGCAGCTTTGATTTATGGCATACACCAATTATAACATTTTTGCTATAAATTTAGGCCCCGTTCACATCTGAGTCAGGGCATTCCGTTCTGCTCTGTCAGAGAAGCAGAAGGGAATGCTGCACAACACGACTAATGTGTTGTCGGCTTTCCGTCGGGGGGGGGGGGGGGTCTGGTTTTAGCGGAAACAATAGCGCACCATGCTGCCCTATTGTTTCCAGTAATCTCTGCTGGGTCTGCAGCGGAGCCTACAATACAGGTGTGAATATCTCCTGGTTGTACAGGTTATGATACCAAACATGTCAGATCGTTTAATGTTTTGGGACTTCAGTATTCGATAGTTTGTGTTTCTTTATCATCCCATATGAGGATTTTTTTTTTTAAATTGTAGCTAAACGTTTGACAAGCTTCGCTAGAACGAAGCAACTGAAGCGCTTTGTGTCGGTCCGGCTTTTTCCATAAATGTATCGGTGTACGGACTCAATAGAAAGTCTATGAGTCCGTACTCAGATACATCGGCTTTGCGGAAAAAGCTGAACAGACGCAAAGCGGCTGAGTGCTCACGCGAACACGTCAGCTGCTTCGTTCTAGCGATTGGTGGGGGTCTCAGTGCTCGGACCACCACCAATCCAAACTTCTGACATGTCACTATGACATCTCAGAAGTTTGTCAAACCTTCAGCTACACTTTAATTATAACGTACTGGCATGTATCTGTATGCCAGCACATTAATCTGGGTACTAATAGTGCACAGGAAGTTAGAGCATAACCAACACCCAAGAATGTGATCAGACCGCCCTGGGGTCCTCCAGAAGTGTTAAACAGCAGAAGTCAGAGGACCCTCTGATCAGCGCAGGCTGGAGCTGTGTTACAGCCGTTGCCCCACTCCTTATTGCATGGGTACGTTATGTATTAGGCACAGAACTTTATTCGGACTAAGCGTTACATAAGACGGACGCCACTTGTGCTCTCAGAACCGGTGAAATGATTGACTCACATTCACTTAGAAAGTAAATAGTTAGGAGAAAGGTCATCATAGAGCACAAGCATTGCTACAATAGTGAAGGAGGACGCGGACTATATAAAGGACGTGGGGAAATCAGAATCTTGTAAAGTAGAGCAAATTGTTCTGCCATGCTCCTACAATCCAAACACTGATGATCCCACGACAACTCTTATTATAGCCATAAAAACAACTCTGCATGGTGTGGTGTGAACAGGGGTCTTACCATGTTTCCTGAAGGGTCTGGAGAACATATAACGGGTTCCACGCCTTTTTCCTCGTGTGTTAGTCATTTTTGCACCTTACTGCAGAATAAAGACGAGGTTTGTTACAGCAGATCGAAACCAGAACGTACTGGACTTACCAATAGAGACAAAGCACCGACCACGGATTAAAAACACCCACGGCGCAGGCCTCTGGAACATTGTCACAACAGCAACCCCCTACCATATGCCTTATAGGACATATTAAAGGGGTTATGCAGGGACCAAGAATTATTAGCAGTGTAGTCCCTGATGTATGTGGGGACCCTCGCTAATATACATTCCGGTCCTGCGTCGCACTGATTCGGAGATTAATAGATTTTTAGAGCGCTGGCACAGTCTTCATGACAACACGACTCTTAATCATGTGACCGACCCCGCTGTACGCCATGTAATCGCCTTACTACTGCTCCAGCTTATACACACAGTACAGCGGGGCAGTCATGACGAAGAGTCGTGTCGTCATGAAGGAAGAATGTGCCACTAGACTACCCGTCCCCCGATAGATCTATGAAAATCTCCGGAATGTATATTAGCGAGTAGCCACATACTGCAACGAGTACACTGCGAATAGCTTTTGGCCTCCGCATAACATTACAGACAAGGGGTCTCTACTCAGTAGCCCCCCTATTCAGAGCCACTAACAAAGTCTGTCTCAAGCAGCCACTGCAAGGAAATCATTTTAGAAGATTACATAGCAAGAGCCTGAACAGCGTGTAAGGGCCCATTCACACAAACAACATCCGTGCGCTGCGCATGGTAATCACGAGCAGCATGAAGACCCATTGATTTCAATGGGGCCGTTCACACACGCAGGAGTTTTCACGCAGCGAGAATCTCACTCACTGCATGTCCTACATTCGTGCGCTCGTTGCAGTCAACGGGTGCGTGAAAACCACGCAACGCACACTGATGCATAGCCATGCGCGGAGAACGATTTGCAGATCAATTCAATTGAATTATTATTATTTTTTTTTAAAGTGCATGAAAAACGCATGCTACTCGCAAAGCACACCGATGCAGAACGCTACACACACGGACCAGAGTCACGCACGTGAATCTGACGCGCTCGTGTGAATGTAGCCTAAACACAGATGTGATGATGAACAAATTACAGGTAATCTGTGGAGACAGGAGGATTCATAGGACGGGATAAGTCATTGTATAAAGGCTAGTGAAGAACCTACATATGTAGCAGAGCCGAGCACGCATTCAGCTCGCCATTTTAAGGGGTAGTTGGTTTTTAGCTGAACCCGTACACAGCGCCCTGTTCACAGGATTTCAACACGCCATTTTCCATTAGGAAATACAGCAATAAGCGTTTTGCTTTGACATAACTAAATCCTAGCGAGACGATTCCATGTGCGCCAAAGGTCAGCCGTCCTTTTAATGTCAAGTTTACTCACAAACAAACCCAGCTCTGCTACATCAGTACGGGAGTCTCCAGTATTACATAGCACGACACCGGAACAAGCACCCCCAACCGGCCGCATCACACCAGGCCACAGCGTTCACCAGTTATCGGATCTTTCTCGCAAACTGCGCACCCCCTGTCCCCAGAGAATTCCACCTCCGGCTCCCCATGTGCTCCCCCGTCACACAGCAGCCAGTATTACACCCAAAACACCGCGGATTGTGGCGAATGCCCCTGTTAACCCGGGAGCCCGAGCTCTCATGCGGCTACCTGCAAGATGGCGGGTCCAGCGGAAAGAGCGAGCTCAAGGCCCCGCTTCTCCGTACGTCTCCCCACTAGGCCTGTCTAACTCAGTGCCTGACCGGAAATTGATGACCGTCCGGGACCCGATGAGCTCGCACGAAATGAACTCTAAACGTGTCGAGGATAGGTGAATATATAAATACACATGTACACGGCTGAACACAATTTATAGCAAATTATAGACAGGCAATAACTTGGTCAACTGTTTTAGGACTGATTTAAAGCGGATTATATCCCCGCCCCTGTGTCATGACGTCATTGGCCATACATTAATGTTGTTGGTGAATTGGTCCCTGATGCATTTGTCAACCAGACCTCCCAACTTTCAAGTATCACAGAGGGACAACCAGATTTTTTTTTCTTTTAAAGAGGCGTTGTCACCAGATTATAAATGCCCTCTCCCTTATGTAATGTGATCGGCGCTGTAATGTAGATAACAGCAGTGGTTTTTATTTAGAAAAACGATCATTTTTGACCTAGTTATGACCTATTTTAGATTTATGCTAATAACTTTCTTAAAGAGGCTCTGTCACCAGAGTCTCAAATCCCTATCTCCTATTGCATGTGATCGGGGCTGCAATGTAGAGAACAGTAACGTTTTTTTTTAAAAACGTTCATTTTTGGCCAAGTTATGAGCGATTTTATATATATATATATATATATGCAAATTAGCTTTGAAATGGACAACTGGGCGTGTTTTTTTTCGTATGTCCAACTGGGCATGTATTGTGTTTTTAACTGGGCTTGTTTACTTGTTTTACTAACTGGCCATTGTGAATAGAAGTGTATGATGCTGACGAATCAGTGACCAATTATCACGGACACTGGGTTTGTGGACCCACTAGGCCGCTCCGCCGTAGCGGGGAGGCAGCTGACCAGGTCACAGTCTATGTGAAAGTAAGATAGCAGACAGTAATGCTTAGGTACCTGAAATAGTCCGGACGGTGACTGTGGCTTCAGCATGGATGGAGGCAGGTGCGGAAAGTGGCGCCAGACGTGGCGGGCAGTATCCGATGAGCAGATGGCACTTGACGTGGCAGATGGCACTTGAACACGGGTAGGCACAGGAACAATGCGGAATACAGGAACGGTAACAGGGCACGGGTAACAGCTGGAACGGGAGACACTAAGGGACCATTTGCGAGACAGACAGGGAAAGACTAACAACGCTCAGGCAAGGATCAGAAGGGCTGGGGCATTCTTATAGGGCAGGAAATCATGTGGGTTAATGAACATTGATTTCATGTGCGCGCGCTGGCCCTTTAAGAGCGGAAGTCCCTACGTGACCCGGCCGGACGGAGCGGAAGTGAGCGCTGGCATCTCCTAGAAGGGAGACGGAGGCCAGCGCTCACAGATCCATGGCTGCGGGCGTCGGGAGGTGAGTGAACCCGACGGCCCGCGGCCATGGGCGCTACAGTATCCCCCCTCTTACGCCCCCTCTTCTTGGGACCAGAGTGAGAGAGGAACTTTTTAATAAGAGTAGGGGCGCTGAGGTTCTCTTCTGGCTCCCAGGACCTCTCCTCAGGACCAAACCCTCTCCAGTCCACCAGATAGAAAGTCCTTCCTCCAACCCTCTTGCGGTCCAGGATCTCCTTTACCTCGAATACATCAGAAGGACCGCTGGAAGCAACTGTGGAACTAGAGGTCTTGCTGTAGCGGTTCAGGACCACTGGTTTCAGGAGGGACACATGGAAGGAGTTAGGGATTCTGAGGGTAGGGGGCAGCCGCAGCTTATAGGAAACAGGGTTAATTTGTTGCAGGATCTCGAAGGGACCAAGGAACCTGGGAGCAAACTTGTATGAAGGCACCCTCAAGCGAATGTTTCGAGAGGACAGCCAGACTTTAGTCCCAGGAAGATACTGAGGCGGCTCTCTTCTTTTGGTATCTGCCTTACGCTTCATGCGATCTACCGCCTGCAAAATAGAGGACCGGGTCTGTTGCCAGATTTGCAGGAAGTCCCCATATGCAGAGTCAGCAGCGGGTACCTGAGATGAAGTCTGGAAGAGGAACTCTGGGATGTTGACTGTACACGATGTGAAACGGAGTGGAGGTGGTGGACTCACTTGTGTGGTTATTA
Source organism: Rhinoderma darwinii (assembly GCF_050947455.1). NCBI lineage: Eukaryota > Metazoa > Chordata > Amphibia > Anura > Rhinodermatidae > Rhinoderma > Rhinoderma darwinii. The sequence continues at coordinate 57,984,465 of NC_134688.1, read as the reverse complement.
TAAGAAAACTCCGCCCATGGTAGAAGCTGTACCCAGTTATCGTGGTGTGAAGAGATGAAGTGGCGGAGATAATTTTCCATGATCTGGTTGATCCTCTCAACTTGCCCATTGGACTGGGGGTGATAGGCAGAGGAAAAGTCCAAACTCACATCCAGGAGTTTACAGAGGGCTCTCCAGAACTTGGAGGTAAACTGAACCCCCCGGTCGGACACAATGTGAAGAGGCAAGCCATGCAAGCGGAAGATGTGCTGAATGAAGAAGCTTGCCAGTCGAGGAGCAGAGGGTAGGCCGGTCAGCGGGATAAAATGTGCCATCTTAGAGAACCGGTCCACCACCACCCAGATGGTGTTGCATCCTGCTGAGAGAGGAAGGTCCGTGACGAAGTTCATAGCGATGTGCTGCCAGGGGGCACTGGGTACTGGCAGTGGTTGAAGCAGGCCGGCAGGCTTGCTGTGAGCCACCTTGTTAGAGGCACACACCGTGCAAGCAGAGACAAAGTCCAGAACATCCTTAGGTAGCGTGGGCCACCAGAAGTGACGAGCGATCAGGTCTTGGGTCTTACGGACACCGGCGTGCCCAGCTAGTTTAGAACTGTGTCCCCAGCGGAGAATTCTTTTTCTGTCTGCCAACCGAACAAAAGTTCTCCCTGGAGGGATATTTCTAAGCTGCAGAGGATTGGCGGTGACAACGCAGGATGGGTCTATGATCGTCTGAAGGGACTCCACCGTGTCTTTCGTTTCGAATGATCTGGACAGGGCATCGGCCCTCACGTTCTTGTCAGCGGGACGGTAGTGGAGCAGAAATTGGAAACGGGTGAAGAACAGTGACCACCTGGCTTGACGAGGATTCAGTCTTTGAGTGGACTGAAGGTAAGTGAGATTCTTGTGGTCGGTGAAGATCAGAATGGGGTGAGCAGCGCCCTCCAGAAGATGTCTCCACTCCTCCAGGGCCAATTTGATAGCCAGTAGCTCCCGATCTCCAATGGAATAATTGCGCTCAGCAGAGGAAAACAGTCTTGAGTAGTAGCCACACACTACTGCCTTTCCTTTGGAGCTCCTCTGGAACAGAAGTGCGCCTGCACCAACAGAGGAAGCGTCCACTTCCAGTGAGAACTGCCGAGATATGTCAGGGTGATGGAGGATCGAAGCAGAAGTGAAGGCTTTCTTGAGGCTAATGAATGCGGACTCTGCCTCCGGATTCCACACCTTGGCGTTCACACCCTTCTTGGTAAGGGTAGAGATGGGGCCGTCAGAGAAGAAAAGTTCGGAATAAACTGCCGGTAGAAATTGGCGAAACCAAGGAACCGCTGTATGGCCCTTAGGCCTTGAGGACGTGGCCATTCCAGGACAGACTTTAACTTCTCAGGGTCCATCTTAAGGCCTTGATCCGAGATGACATAGCCCAGGAAGGGCAGATACCTCTTTTCAAAGGTGCATTTCTCTAACTTGGCATACAAGCGATTCTCTCTTAGTCGCAGAAGAACTTGACGAACGTGCCTCCGATGGGTCATCAGATCTGGGGAGAAGATCAGAATATCATCGAGATAAACTACAACACCTGTATAGAGGAGATCTCAGAAGATGTCATTAACGAACTCCTGAAATACTGCGGGAGCGTTACACAGTCCGAAGGGCATCACTCGGTATTCGTAGTGTCCATCGCGGGTGTTAAATGCCGTCTTCCATTCGTCACCCCGGCGAATCCGGATTAGATTATAGGCCCCTCGCAGATCTAGCTTGGAAAAAATTTTGGCTCCTCGTATGCGATTAAACAGCTCGGAAATGAGTGGCAACGGGTACTTGTTATTGACCGTGATCTGATTGAGACCACGGTAATCAATGCAGGGTCGGAGAGATTCATCTTTCTTTTTAACGAAGAAGAATCCTGCCCCGGCCGGGGAGGAAGATTTTCGAATAAAACCACTCTCCAAGTTCTCCTTGATATAGGCTGACATCGATAAAGTCTCTGGCAAGGAGAGAGGATATACTCGTCCACGGGGAAGAGAAGCATTGGGAACCAGTTCAATGGGACAGTCATAATTCCGATGTGGAGGCAACGTCTCAGCCTCTCGTTTGCAGAAGACAATCCGCAAAACTGGCATACTGAGAAGGTAGATCGGAGAGTGACTGCGGCAGAGGGGGCACAACAGGACGGACTTGTGACAGGCAATGGCTATGGCATCTGGAACCCCATTGAAGAACTTCTCCAGAACTCCAGTCGAGTGTCGGGGCGTGTAGACGGAGCCATGGCAGACCCAGCAGGATAGGATTGATAGCCTTGGGTAGTACCAGGAAGGAGATCTGTTCTGAGTGAAGAGCTCCGACCCGTAATGTCACCGGCTCAGTGATGAGCATGATTGGATCAGGCAGCGGTAGACCATTCACAGAGGCAACTGCCAGGGGTCTCTCCAGACGGACTGTGGGTAGTTGAAACCGATCCACTAGATCTTGGTGGATAAAATTAGCAGCCGCTCCAGAGTCAAGATAGGCGGAGGAAGGATGTGATGCCTGTCCGGTGACGATGGCCACAGGTATCGATAATTTGGAAGAGGTTTTAACGTTTGGAGACGTTCCACCTAGAGTTGCCTCTCCAACCAACCCTAGGTACTGGAGTTTCCCGGTTTCTGTGGGCATTGACGCACAAAATGACCCTTGAGGCCGCAATACATGCAAAGTCCAGAGGAGCGTCTGCGCTGCTTCTCCTGTTCAGATAACCGGACTCTGTCTACCTGCATGGGTTCCTCAGGTAGCGCACTAGGAGTGGACAATTGTGGTCTCTGGGCAGGGGGTGCTGGTCTGTGGGCCCGGCTCTCCTGACGAACCTCTTGAGAGCGCTCCCGGATTCTCATATCAACCCGGGTGGCTAACAGGGTGAGGGCATCCAAGGTAGAAGGAAGGTCGCGGGCTGCCAGTTCGTCCTTGATGTGAGAGGACAGTCCCTGCCAGAAGGTCGCCACCAGTGCCTCATTGTTCCATGCCAGCTCGGCTGCTAGGGTACGGAAGGAGATCGAATACTCCCCTACTGTGGAGCCTTCTTGCTTGAGGGTCAACAGAGTGGCTGCGGTAGAGGATGTTCGACCCGGCTCCTCGAACACGGCACAAAAGGACTGCAGGAACAAGGCTAGGTCCGCGGATACAGGTCCTTGTTGCTCCAAGATGGGGTTTGCCCATGCGAGGGCCTTGCCAGCGAGGAGGGAGATAATGAACGCTACTTTAGCCTCCTCGGAGGGGAAGAGATGAGGTCGTAGCCTAAAATGCACCGTGCATTGATTGAGAAATCCTCTGCATGCTCTGGGGTCACCGTCATAGCGAGGAGGAAGAGGCAGGGGAACTGAGGATCCGGAACAAACAGGGGGAGCAACAGGCAGTGGCACGGCAACAGCTTCTGGAGGAAGAACCGGGAGTGGAACAGCGAGTAGATCCAGGCGGACCAGAATAGAATTCACCGCCTCAAGGAGTTGTTCCTGACGAGTGCGTAGGTCATGCATCTCTGTCTGAATCTTCTGTACTGGGGTCTTGGGCTGGCCAGCGGGTTCCAGGGCCTGAGCGTACTGTCACGGACACTGGGTTTGTGGACCCACTAGGCCGCTCCGCCGTAGCGGGGAGGCAGCTGACCAGGTCACAGTCTATGTGAAAGTAAGATAGCAGACAGTAATGCTTAGGTACCTGAAATAGTCCGGACAGTGACTGTGGCTTCAGCATGGATGGAGGCAGGTGCGGAAAGTGGCGCCAGACGTGGCGGGCAGTATCCGATGAGCAGATGGCACTTGACGTGGCAGATGGCACTTGACGTGGCAGATGGCACTTGACGTGGCAGATGGCACTTGAACACGGGTAGGCACAGGAACAATGCGGAATACAGGAACGGTAACAGGGCACGGGTAACAGCTGGAACGGGAGACACTAAGGGACCATTTGCGAGACAGACAGGGAAAGACTAACAACGCTCAGGCAAGGATCAGAAGAGCTGGGGCATTCTTATAGGGCAGGAAATCATGTGGGTTAATGAACATTGACTTCATGTGCGCGCGCTGGCCCTTTAGGAGCGGGCGCGAGCGTGCGCGCGCACCCTACGGGACCCGGACAGAGCGGAAGTGAGCGCTGGCATCTCCTAGGAGGGAGACGGAGGCCAGCGCTCACAGATCCATGGCTGCGGGCGTCGGGAGGTGAGTGAACCCGACGGCCCGCGGCCATGGGCGCTACACCAATCAGCATCATGCACTCCTCTCCATTCATTTACACAGCACATAGTGTTCTTACTAGAACGATGTGCAGCCACATACACAAGTGTCCTGATAATGAATACACATGACCTCCAGCCTGGACGTCGTGTGTATTCACAATCCTGACACTTCTGAATCTTTTCTGTGAGATTCCAGCAAGCCACGCGTAATCTCGCGAGATTACAAGGTAAACGAGATTTCCTTTGCTGGAAATCTCACAGAAAAGATTCAGAAGTGTCAGGATTCTGAGTACACATGACGTCCAGGCTGGAGGTCATGTGTATTCATTATCAGGACACTTGTGTATGTGGCTGCACAGCGTTCTAGTAATAACACTATGTGCTGTGTAAATGAATGGAGAGGAGTGTATGATGCTGACTGGTCACTGATTGGTCAGCGTCATACACGTAAACACGCCCAGTTAAAAAGACAATACACGTCCAGTTGGACATACGAAAAAAAACACGCCCAGTTGTCCATTTCAAAGCTCATTTGCATATATATAAAATAGCTCATAACTTGGCCAAAAATTAACGTTTTTTTAAAAAAAAAACACGTTACTGTTATCTACATTGCAGCGCCGATCACATGCAATAGGAGATAGGGATTTGAGAATCTGTTGACAGAGCCTCTTTAATGGACAACTGGGCATGTTTTACTTTTTGACCAAGTGGGCGTTGTGGAGAGAAGTGTATGACGCTGACCAATCAGTGACCAATCAGCGCTGATCACATTATGTAGGAGATAGGGCACTTATAATGTGCTAACAGAGCCTCTTTAAGCCACGCTTCTAATCCCACCCAATCCCCGCCCATACACACCCGATTCAGGCCACCAGTATAATACCAAATAGCTGCCCCTACACAGTATAATGCCCCCATAGTTGCCACCATACAGCATAATGCCCCATAGATGCATCCATACATTATAAAGCCAACACAGATGTCCCCATACAGTATAATGCCCACACATATTTTCCGATGCAGTATATTGCCCATACAGATGCCCCATGCAGTATAATGCCCAAACAAATTCCCCTATACAGCATAATGCCCCCATAGCTGCCCCATACAGTATAATGCCCCCTTAGCTGCCCCTAGTGCCAGTGCCCTTGTAGATAGTGACATAGTGCCCATGTACATAGCGCCACAGTGTCCACTGTAGATAGTGCCCCTATATAGTGCCACAGTGTCCATGTAGATAGTGCTACACCCCCATGAAGATAGCGCCGCCACTCCCCCCTGTAGATAACACCATTGGGACTCCCTCTAGGAGCGAAATCCCCAGCCAGAGCATGGGCCGGGGATTCCGCTCCTAGAGGGAAGCCCTGATGTCATTGTCTATATATGGAGAGTGACATCAGCAGCTACACCTTGAGCGGAATCCCCGTTGCCGACTCCGGCCGGGGATTCCGATCCTGGAGGAGCCACTGATGTCAATGTCCATATATGGACAGTGACCTCAGGGGTTTCCTCTAGGAGCGGAATCCCCGGCCAGATCATCGGCAACGGGGATTCCGCTCAAGTAGTAGCCACTAATTCTGAAGCAGGGAACCATCAGCTCCCTGCTTCAGAATTAGTTCAGAGCCCAGGGAGCTCCTCCGCTCGCCGAGGACTCCCCGGGCACAGCGCTACTTTAAGTGCTGTTTTCGGGGAAGCCCTTGACGGTACTGTCCATATAAGGACAGTGACGTCAGTGGCTATTCCTTGAGCAGAATCCCCGTTGCCGACTCTGGCCGGGGATTCTGCTCCAGGAGGAGCCACTGACGTCACTGTCCTTATATGGGAAGTAACGTCAAGGCGCTTTCCCAAGCACACGCTTAAAGTAGCGCTGTGCCCGGGGAGTACTTGGCGAGCGGAGGAGTTCCCTCTGCTCCTTCGCTATTAGCTAATTTTCAAGCAGGGAGCTGATGGTTCCCGGCTTCAGAATTAGTTTGACAGCGGGACATACCCCAGACCGCCTGGGGCAGCGGGACACCGCCTGGAATCCGGGACTGTCCCGCCGAATCCGGGACGGTTGGGAGGTATGGTCAAATATTATAATAGTTATTACAACTTTATATAACGCTGACATATTCTGCAGTGCTATACAGAAAGAAAGCACCTGGTCTCTGACATTAGTGGAACACATTACTTTAAAGGGTTGTCTCACGAAAACATTTATCACCTATCCACAGTCACTCTATGGGCCTGACAGATAGCGGAGAGCTGTACTCTGCTAATTTCATCAGTCCCATAGAGAATGAATGGAGGGTTAGGGACCGCCACTCCATTCAAATGGGGACGTGGGACCCTCGTGATTGGTGGGAATCTCAGTGGTCGGAAATTTAGCGATCATTTATTTTTCACCTATACTGTGGATAGGTGATGAATGTTTTTCGTGGGACAACCCCTTTAAAGGAGTATAAGGTTATGTTCACACGGGCAAATTATAGGCATGTAATACGCCTCAAAATACATTTGCAATACGTCTAAAATTAAGGCTGGATTCACACGAGTATGTTACGTCCGTAAAGGACGGACCATATTTCGGCCGCAAGTCCTGGACCGAACACACTGCAGGGAGCCGGGCTCCTAGCATCATAGTTATGTACGACGCTAGGAGTCCCTGCCTCGCTGCAGGACAACTGTCCCGTACTGTAATCATGTTTTCAGTACGGGACAGTAGTTCCACGGAGAGGCAGGGACTCCTAGCGTCGTACATAACTATGATGCTAGGAGCCCGGCTCCCTGCAGTGTGTTCGGTCCAGGACTTGCGACCGAAATATGTTCCGTCCTTTACGGACCGAACATGCTCGTGTGAACCCAGCCTTACCAGGCGTTTTTTTGTCAGATTTGACAAGCGTTTTTATAGTGTTGCTTCAAAGCGTTTTTGGCAAAATCCATTGAAATAGTTAAAAATATGCCTCAAAAAACCCCTCAAGAAGTGACATGCCACTTCTTTTTATAAGGCATATTTCTACACGGCGTTTTTTTATTCAGCAGGGTAAAAATATTCCTTGTTTAAACTACAAGGCGTATTTCCCATTGAATTCAACGGGAGCGGTTTCTAGGCATATTTCAAGTGTATTTTGAGGCATATTGCGAGGTGTATTACGCGCTAAAATATGTCTGCAATTTGACCGTGTCAACACTGCCTTACCGTTTTCGCAAAAAAACCTTATTCTTTGTACAATTAAATTTATGTATTAATTCCCCTCGGTTTTTAAGATCTTTGCTTGCAGTCATTCAATAGGAATCTTCATGGTTTGCTTCCAGGGGATAAAAAAATCTGTCCTGGTCATGTGATGGACACACAGGTGCTCGGCTCGTTAGGCATACCTCCCAACCGTCCCGGATTCAGCGGGACAGTCCCGGATCAGGGCTTCTTTCTAGGTGCTACCTCCAGGTGCGTTTTTTTTTTGCGGCAAATTTCTTGCAGTTTCCTGCAGTTTTGCTACGTATTTTCCGCAACAAAATACGCAACGTGTGCATGCAGCCTAACACCCATACGGCCCGCGATTCTACTGAATTCAATTTAGATTTCCATAAAAAACCCTATGGTGATCGGTTCAGTAGAAATGTGGTGTGGTCCAATCTTGCGTCCGTAATACGAATTCTAAAATAGGTTCATGAAAGGGTTATCTGAATGGAGCTTAGCAGCAATACTACACACAACCTGTGGGCAGGGGTGGCACCATTTTTGAAAGAAAGCAGCCATGTTTTTCTATTACTGAACAAACCCTGTAACATTGATGGCGTATCCCTAGGTAGATCAACACCGATCACAAAAACAATCATGAACTTTTTTTTTAGACACAATGACACTCTAGTCAGGAAAGGAACAATCTTTATTGTTGTCCAAGGCAGTGGTTTCAGAATGGTCTCCCCCACGGTCCCTAAAGTTCAGCAACGTAGTTGTTGGATCGAAAATCATTCCGTTACTTTGGACCCTGTTACCTAACCAATCCCTAGTTTTCTTTTTTTACAGGTAAACACTGATCAGTAAAAAGAAGATTATTTAACCCCTTAATGACCAGCCTATTTTGGACCTTAATGACCAAGCTATTTTTTACGTTTTTCAATCGTCGCATTCCAAGAGCTATAACGTTTTTATTTTTGCATCGACATAGATGTATAAGGTCTTGTTTTTTGTGGGACGAGTTGTATTTTTAAATAGCACCATTTTGGGGGACATATTATTTATTGATTAACTTTTATTAACTTTTTTTTGGGGGGGGAATAGAAAAAAATCTGAAATTTCGCCACTCTTTTTTGCGTCCTAAATCTACGCCGTTTACCGTGTGGTATAAATAACACAATAAGTTTATTCAGTGGGTTGTTACGATTGCAACGATACCAAATTTGTATAGTTTTTGTATGTTTTACTACTTTTACACAGTAAAAACGCTTTTTTTTCTAAATTATTTGTTTTTGTGTCTCCATATTTGAAGAGCCGTAACGTTTTTATTTTTTCGCCGATGCGGTTGTATGAGGGCTTTCTTTTTGCGGGACGACTTGTAGTTTTTATTGGTACCATTTTGGAGTAGATGCGACTTTTTGATCACTTTTTATCACATTTTTTTAAAGTCAGTATTCACAGAAAACAGCAATTTTTCCATAGTTTTTTATTAATTTTTTTACGGCGTTCACCGTGCGGGTTAAATAATGTAATAGATTTATAGTCGGGGTCGTTACGGACACGGCGATACCAAATATGTGTAACTTTTTAACTTTATTTTGTTTTTTTTAATAGTAAAGCAGTTTGTAAGGGGAAAAAGTGGGTTTTTCATTTTTTTTTCAATTTTTTTTTTAAATTAACTTTATTAAACTTTTTTTTCACTTTTTTACTAGTCCCACTAGGGGACTATAATATGCGATTCTCCGATCGCATTTATAATACACTGCAATACTTCTGTATTGCAGTGTATTACTGCCTGGCCGTTTAACACGGACAGGCATCTGCTAGGTCATGCCTGCGGCATGATCTAGCAGGCATTCACTCCAGGCAGACCTGGGGGCCTTTATTAGACCCCCGGCTGCCATTAGAGACACAGACACTCGGCGATCGTATCGCCGGGTGTCGGTGGGGGAGAGAGGGAGCTCCCTCCCTCTCTCCAAAACCACTCAGATGCGGTGCTCGCTATTGAGCACCGCATCTAATGGGTTAAACGTGTGAGATCGATACTAATATCGATCTCACACGGTAGAGCAGGGACGCTCCCAGCCCTCAGCTGCCTCTAGCAGCCGAGAGCAGGGAGATCTGACAGTTCCCTGCTCTGTTTACTTATTCCGATGCCGCGACGTAAAAAGTCTATGGCATCGGAATAAGGCCCGTTAGTGACCGACGTAGAAACACGATGGGCCGGTCACTAACGGGTTAAACATCCATAAATTGCGCCCTCCTGCTCCCACCCCTTGCTTTTGTCTATGTGCGGTGTCTGGTATTGCAGCTCAGCATGATTGTCTTGGCTAATGTCAGATACAGCTAATGAACAAGAGACTCCTTGTCTCAAAAACTATGTCGCAGTGGTGATCCACCCGCCGATCACACATTTTCTTCAGTCAGTGATACCATAGACCACTGTATATGAGAGCTAAGATCAGGGGCGTAACTAGGAAACACTGGGCCCCATAGCAAATATTTGACTGAGCCCCCCTTCCCTGGGTGCCACACAACCCCCCCCCTTGTACATAATGCCTCCCTGCAGATTGTGCCATACAGAACCGCCTGTACACAGGACCAAACAGCCCCCCCTGTGGATAGTACCATACAGCGCCCCCTGTAGACAGTGCCATACAGCCCCCCTGTAGATAGTGCCATACAGCCCCCCTGTAGATAGTGCCATACAGCCCCCTGTAGACAGTGCCATACAGCCCCCCTGCAGACAGTGCCATACAGTCCCCCCTGTAGACAGTGCCATACAGCCCCCCCTGTAGACAGTGCCATACAGCCCCCGCCCATAGACAGTGCTAGGTGATGGCACATACACCCCCTGTAGATTATGCCACACCCCCCCTGTGGTGTTATAGGTAAGAGAATCAAAAGTAGGTTACTAGGAGGTAATTTCATAACTCCCTCTGACACAGAAGATACATCTGATTTGCATAGGAAATGCAGATCTTTGGCCATCAAAGGATGTCCACTGTCTGACAAATGTTTAATTGGCTCTTTCCTCACCAAGGTGCGAGATGTGCTGATTAAGGATTTGTCACTAGGGCTGACCAAACATCTAAAGCTATGCAAATGGATGCCTGTGGTGTGTCTGTCTGTGGACCAGGAGAAACATGGGAGAATGGCATGGTGTTCAAAGAAAGTATGATACATCAAGGCAAACCCCGTCATAATTTATATTTGTAATGACCCACATAGCTAGTTATGATCAGGGAAAATAGCCCTCATATATATGTCAAATTCAGATCCCTACCCTCAGAGGAACTACCGGGGATTGGCTATTGGCTAAAAACATGGGCCTATTATAGTGGTGTTTGATATGCCCTGGTTGGTAAATGTCTGCACAGGTGAATGCAGGTAATATTATATTTCTAGGGGATTCCTGCAAGGACACATGATCACTTTTATGTTTCTCTATAGAAATACAACTGTGTAATGGGAGGAGTACCCTTCATTATCATATGAACAGCCTCCTCTCAGTGACATCACCAGCCAGTGAACTGGAGGGAAAAAACTGGGTTTAAAATGCCATGAGAAGTGAGGGTCAGTGTCAGTCGTTGGGGATCCATATCTCGGTTGGAGTGACTGCCCATATTTTCAGCTGTCCCCACAGCCAGGATATCGCCGCTGTACATCAGTAAGGTTTTGTTCTGTTTCTTTTATCCCTTTTATTTTCATAAACTGTTTGATTGCATTGTAACTGTATGTATATTTTTTATCTTTTATTCTGACAACTATTGTATGTATTGCACTGCACTATTGTGTATTAAATCTGAAATATTTATAAGTCTCTTCCTTGTAGTCTTACAGAACTTAATCTTCCGAAGGTGAGGAACGTTACCTGTATTTTATGTTCAATTTAGATAACCTGTGTTATAGGAACTGGTGTTAAGGGAACATAGAGACTTAGGCCCCTATTGCCTAGATAAGTATAGGTGGTGGTAGCATACTGTGGTCTAAATTATTGGGGTGTTGGAAACTACGGGAGTAATTTAGCATAATCCTGTCATCTAGAGTAGGTGGGCGTGGATTTATGAGGTAAATTAATAAACTCAGTAGTGTAGTTCACCCCTGTGACGTGACCAGAGATCGGTGATCGTCACAGATTGGTGGCAGCGGTGGGATAGTGTTATTGTCATTTACACTGTTAAAGACGTTAAGTGTTTTGTTTAAGAAATTAACCTTTACACTTAAGGGCTGGAGTATCCTTGAAAAGAATACAACAGTCCACAAGGAAGAACTCAGTGCATACTATTTGTCAGCTAACATACACACGTGCAAAACAGTTTCCCTTCCCCTTCTTGTTTTTTTTCTTTTCTTTCTTTTATTTTGAAAAACCGCTGATAAGATGGCAGAGGTGTATAGAAATAAGAGGAAAGATGAACTGCTAGTCCTCTGTGAGGAGAGAAGGCTGGACGGAACGAACAAAAGTAAAGTGGATCTGATCCTAGCGTTGGTGGCAGATGATACACAGCTCCACCATTCCGAGGGAACAGAGCAGGAAACTTCAGCCTCAGAGGAACGGACAGGAGACTCAAGTCAGGAACTGGCTGGGCATGGCAGTACCAGCAGTACCAGGTCTCAAAACGGTATGGAGTCTTCTCTTTCTCTAATCCTCCAGCAGATTGGCAACTGTGATCCGAATATGCGGATGCAACTGGTGATGCAAGAGCGCCAAGCAGAGCGAGAAGCTGCACAACGCCAAGCAGAGTTTGCACAACGCCAAGCAGAGTTTGCACAACGCCAAGCAGAGTTTGCAGAACGTCAAGCGGAGCGAGAAGAACGCCAGGCAGAGCGGGAGTACCAGCTCAAGTTGACCCAAATGCAGCTGCCAAGTGCTTCATCCTCACCTCAGAGTGAGTCCACAGGCACAATCAACCTTAAACCCCGTCTAGAGCGTTTCCCTGTCATGGAGAAAGACGGCGATCTGGATGTTTATTTGAAAGGTTTTGAAAAGGTCTGCAGACAATTCCAACTGCCACCTGCAGACTGGGCTAAGTATCTGACTCCAGGGCTGAAAGGCAAAGCTCTGGAGGTGTTTGCAGCCCTGCCCACAACTATCGATCAAGATTATGGGGCTATTAAAAAGGCCTTAATCCAACGATTTAACCTCACCCCAGAGGTATACAGGAAGCGATTTCGGGCTTTGCAGCGCGCGGGTACTTACAGTTACTCAGACCTGGCCGATGGACTAAAGAACCACTTCAGGCAGTGGACGCAGGGATTAGCTGTCAACACTTTTGAAGATTTGGAGGATCTGATGATCATGGACCAGTTTCTCCACACCTGTCCTATGGAAGTACGACAGTTTATTTTGGACCGTGAGCCCAAGACCCTGGATAAAGCTGCCCAGATAGCGGATGTATATGCCGCCAACAGAGCGCCAGAGGCGCGAAAGCCTGCTGTTCCAGGCTGGAAAGGGGGAAAGCCCCCTCTTAACACTTTTGCCCCTACTCGCAGATCACCAGGAGGTGTTGCCCCTGCCCCACTTCCCAGGCCTGCTGTTGATAATCGCAGGTGTTTTGGATGCAACCAAGTGGGGCATATCAGCACTGCTTGCCCAGAGAAGAGGAAAACTACCCCTTTGCCCAAACCATCTATTTTGTCCCCAGCAGTTTTGTTTGTGGGTGGGAGGGAGAGGGCATCTTGTGACAATTTACAAGCGGTCACTGTGGGCAAGACGGTTACCATGGGACTGAGGGACACTGGTGCCGAAATGACTCTTGTCCACCCAGAGCTTGTTTCTTCAGAAGACATTATCCCAGGAAAAACTCTAACTGTTTCTGGAGTTGGTGGTCTGATCCCGGCCTTACCCATGGCACGAGTTTACCTGGATTGGGGGGCGGGAAGAGGGATGATGGATGTGGGAGTGACGGATAAAATCCCCACTAATGTGTTACTAGGAACCGATCTGGGACGTTTAGTCTCCAGATATATTTCTTCAGACCATGAGGAGGACTCTAGCGTACTTGCTGCCCCATGTGTGTCACCGCAGGTAGTATATGATAATCATGAAACTGTCAATACTATGGAATGTGATGACCCTGTGTCCAGCAATGTTATAGAATTACATAATGTTACTGTACTTAGTGATAACCTAGACTCATCTAACAATGCATTGGATATAGACTGTATAACTAGCAATGATGTAGGATGTGGGGATTGTATAGCGTCAGATAATGATTTGTGTGTAGATTTAGTAGCGGGAAACGTCATAAACATGCATGAAATCCCTGTCACATGCACACACACACCAGTACACCAAGACGGGGAGAATGTTGTGTCCATTTCTCCTGTAACACGCAGTCAGGGTGCCTGTAACACAAACCTGTGTCTGGGTTCTGGGCCCCCTACTGTGTCTGCTGCAGAGGAAGTGGGGACAGCTGACAGCCCGCAGCCAGCGGCAGAAGTTAGTCAGAATGTGTTGCTATCAGCCAGTACAGACGCAGAATGTCAGTTGTTTCAGACGGCCCTACGCACTGACGATAGTCTGCAGAAGCTGCGACAGCTGGCTGATCGGACCCCAGAGGAGGGGGACACTGAAAAAATAACCTGGGACCAGGGGAGACTGTATAGACAAAGTATTTCCACTGACCCCCAGCAGGATGTATTAAAAGACAGGCAACTAGTGGTGCCACGTCAGTTCAGGGAACAACTCCTGCGGGTGGCTCATGAGATACCACTAGCTGGTCACCTAGGGATAAGTAAGACTAAGAGTCGTTTAAAACACAATTTTTACTGGCCTGGCCTGGGGAATGATGTGACAGATTACTGCCGTTCCTGTATTGTGTGCCAAAGGATGGGGAAGTCGGGACCTGTGCACCGGGCCCCCCTCATTCCTTTGCCCATAATTGATGAGCCTTTTCGACGGATTGCTGTGGATCTGGTAGGGCCCTTGGCCATACCCAGCAGTTCTGGAAAGCGCTTTATCCTGACGGTAGTGGATTATGCCACACGTTACCCAGAAGCCATAGCATTATCCTCCATCAGGGCTGATAAGGTAGCAGACGCCCTTCTGACCATATTTTCCCGTGTAGGATTTCCCAGGGAGATGCTCACAGATCAGGGAACCCAGTTTATGTCAAATTTGATGCAGTGCCTCTGTAAGAAAATACAGGTGCAACACCTGGTGGCCAGCCCTTACCATCCTCAGACTAATGGTCTGTGTGAAAGGTTTAACGGGACCCTCAAGCAGATGCTACGAATGCTTGTGGCGTCCCAAGGGCGAGACTGGGAGCGTTCTCTCCCGCACCTGCTATTTGCTTACAGAGAGGTACCGCAGGCATCAACCGGTTTCTCACCCTTTGAGCTCCTGTATGGAAGGAGGGTACGGGGACCCCTAGATCTCATGAAAGAAGCATGGGAGGGAGAATTGGTTACACCAGAGGTCTCTGTGATAGATTATGTCTTGAAATTCAGAGAGAGGATGCAGGAACTGACAGGCCTAGTACATGAGAACATGGTGCAGGCACAGGCAAGTCAGAAGAGGTGGTATGATAGGAATGCCCGAGAGAGAGTGTATGCGGTGGGTCAGAAGGTATGGGTACTGGTCCCTATGACCCAAAACAAACTCCAGGCGGCATGGGAAGGCCCATATCCAATTCATCAACGCCTCAACGATGTGGACTACGTAGTCACGATCGATCATGTTCGCAAGAAACACAAAGTTTTTCATGTGAATATGATCAAGGCGCATTATGACCGGGATATGTGCGCTCTGCCAGTCTGCAGTTTGCCAGAGGAGGGAGAAAGTGAAACACTGCTGGATTTAGTGGCTTCCGCAAAGGAGATAGGATCCATTGAGGATGCCGTAGTCAATTCACAGCTGTCTGAGGGTCAGAAGTTCCAGCTGCAGGAGGTACTTAACCCCTTCCTTGCCACTTTTACAGGGAGACCTGGGAGAACTCCGCTAGCAACTCACCATGTAGACACGGGGCATCACCAACCTGTTAGGCAAGCAGCTTATAGAGTTTCCCTAGAAGTGAGGGCTGACATGAAGAAAGAAATAGAGGAAATGTTAGGGCTGGGCGTGATCCAGGAGTCTCAAAGTGCCTGGGCATCACCTGTAGTGCTTGTCCCCAAAAAGGACAAGACAACACGATTTTGCGTGGACTACAGGAAGTTGAATACCATCACTGTGTTTGATGCGTATCCAATGCCCCGCATAGATGAGCTTTTGGATCAGCTAGCCGGTGCCCGGTACCTAACAATTATGGATTTAAGTCGGGGGTATTGGCAAATCCCTATGTCCGTGGAAGCGCAGGAGAGGTCCGCTTTCATCACCCCCTTTGGACTATATGAGTCCAAGGTAATGCCCTTTGGTATGAAAAATGCTCCTGCCACATTCCAGCGCTTGGTGAACAAGCTGTTAGAGAAGTTTGAAGGGTTTGCTGTCGCTTACCTGGATGACATTGCTGTATTCAGTCAGACCTGGGAGGATCACCTGACCCACCTGTCACAGGTGCTCAGGCGTATCCAGGATGCAGGACTGACCATCAAGCCTGGAAAGTGTCAAATCGGCATGACCGAAGTGCAGTACCTCGGGCACAAGGTGGGTGGAGGGACACTAAAGCCAGAGCCAGGAAAGGTTGATGCAATTTCTGCCTGGCCCACTCCTAAGACCAAAAAACAGGTTATGTCCTTTTTGGGGACCGCAGGATACTATAGAAAGTTTGTTCCTAACTATAGTTCCCTAGCAAAACCTTTGACAGACCTCACAAAGAAGAAACAGCCTCAAATAGTTAATTGGACTGCCGACTGCGAGAGTTCTCTGTCAGCTTTAAAAGCTGCCCTTGCTAGCTCCCCAGTCTTGCAAAGCCCGGATTTCACTCGTAAGTTTGTGGTGCAGACTGACGCCAGCGCCTATGGGCTAGGCGCAGTGCTCAGCCAGGTAAATCCAGAAGGGCATGAACATCCAATAATGTATTTGAGCAGAAAGCTTCTACCGAGGGAGGTTGCGTATGCCACTGTAGAGAAGGAATGTTTGGCCATTGTATGGGCCTTGCAGAAATTACAGGCATACCTCTATGGGCGCAGATTTACCGTAGTGACCGACCACAACCCACTTAGTTGGTTGCACAGGGTAGCAGGTGATAACGAGAAGCTGCTGAGATGGAGTTTAGCCTTGCAACAATATGATTTCACTATCCAGCACAAAAAGGGCAGTGAGCATGGCAACGCAGATGGGTTATCGCGCCAGGGGGAAGCTGCAGAGATCGGCTTGGGATATTGATGGCTATATCAATGATCCCATGCCATGTCTTAAGGGGGGAGGTGTGGTGTTATAGGTAAGAGAATCAAAAGTAGGTTACTAGGAGGTAATTTCATAACTCCCTCTGACACAGAAGATACATCTGATTTGCATAGGAAATGCAGATCTTTGGCCATCAAAGGATGTCCACTGTCTGACAAATGTTTAATTGGCTCTTTCCTCACCAAGGTGCGAGATGTGCTGATTAAGGATTTGTCACTAGGGCTGACCAAACATCTAAAGCTATGCAAATGGATGCCTGTGGTGTGTCTGTCTGTGGACCAGGAGAAACATGGGAGAATGGCATGGTGTTCAAAGAAAGTATGATACATCAAGGCAAACCCCGTCATAATTTATATTTGTAATGACCCACATAGCTAGTTATGATCAGGGAAAATAGCCCTCATATATATGTCAAATTCAGATCCCTACCCTCAGAGGAACTACCGGGGATTGGCTATTGGCTAAAAACATGGGCCTATTATAGTGGTGTTTGATATGCCCTGGTTGGTAAATGTCTGCACAGGTGAATGCAGGTAATATTATATTTCTAGGGGATTCCTGCAAGGACACATGACCACTTATATGTTTCTCTATAGAAATACAACTGTGTAATGGGAGGAGTACCCTTCATTATCATATGAACAGCCTCCTCTCAGTGACATCACCAGCCAGTGAACTGGAGGGAAAAAACTGGGTTTAAAATGCCATGAGAAGTGAGGGTCAGTGTCAGTCGTTGGGGATCCATATCTCGGTTGGAGTGACTGCCCATATTTTCAGCTGTCCCCACAGCCAGGATATCGCCGCTGTACATCAGTAAGGTTTTGTTCTGTTTCTTTTATCCCTTTTATTTTCATAAACTGTTTGATTGCATTGTAACTGTATGTATATTTTTTATCTTTTATTCTGACAACTATTGTATGTATTGCACTGCACTATTGTGTATTAAATCTGAAATATTTATAAGTCTCTTCCTTGTAGTCTTACAGAACTTAATCTTCCGAAGGTGAGGAACGTTACCTGTATTTTATGTTCAATTTAGATAACCTGTGTTATAGGAACTGGTGTTAAGGGAACATAGAGACTTAGGCCCCTATTGCCTAGATAAGTATAGGTGGTGGTAGCATACTGTGGTCTAAATTATTGGGGTGTTGGAAACTACGGGAGTAATTTAGCATAATCCTGTCATCTAGAGTAGGTGGGCGTGGATTTATGAGGTAAATTAATAAACTCAGTAGTGTAGTTCACCCCTGTGACGTGACCTGAGATCGGCGATCGTCACACCCCCTGTAGATGATGCCCCATACCCCCCCTGTACATGATGCCCCATACCCCCCCTGTACATGATGCCACATACAGCCCCCGTGTAGATAGTGCAACACACCTCCCTGTAGATAGTACCACATACTCCCCCTGTAGATAGTGCCACATACCCCTCCTCTATATATTGCCACATACTCCCCCTCTATATAGTGCCACATACTCCCCCTGTATATAGTGCCCCATACCCCTCCTCTATATATTGCCACATACTCCCCCTGTATATAGTGCCACATACTCCCCCTGTATATAGTGCCACATACTCCCCCTGTAGATAGTGCCACATACTCCCCCTGTAGATAGTGCCACATACTCTCCCTGTAGATAGTCATTGTGGCTCTCTCTATGAACGGAATCCCCGACCAGGCATCGGCAATGCTCCCTTATATGGATAGTGAAGTCATGGGCTACTCCTGGAGTGCCGGTGTAACGTCTATGGCCGGGGGTCGTCGTTCAGACTTACCCCTTGACGGCCCCGGCCATGGACATCTCTCTTCACGGCGTCAGCTCCCTCCAGGGAGACGCCAGCACTCACTTCCGGGTCCTCGGACTGATTCCCGCAGGGCGTGCGCGCCCGCGCGTGCACGGCCTTAAAGGGCCAGTACGCGTCCAGCTGTCACCCATCAATTATTAGCCCAAATGGCTGCTGAACTATAAAAAGGGGCTCTGCCCACTGGTTCCTTGCCTGAGCATTGTTGTATACCTAAGTTTGTCTTGCAAATGGTCTCCCAGTGTTTTCCAGTTCCCAGTGTTCCTGCTGCCTGTACCCTGTATCCCGTGCTATCGTATCTACAGTGAAAGTCAAGTCGTGTCTTCTGCTGCATCCACGGTGCCACCTGCTGTGAAAGTCAAGTTGTGCTTCCGCTACTGTCTACATTGCCTCAGGTACCCGTTCTGAACTATAGACATTGTTTTGTACCTTGTTGGCCAGCTGCTACCCCGCTACGCGGTACGGCCCGGTGGGTCCACACCCCGCATCGTGACAGCCGGAATCCCCGGCTAAAGATTTGCGGACGCCCTGGCTGGGAATTCTGCTCATAGAAAGAGCACTGACTTCACTGTCCATATAAGGGATATATGCAGACGCAGATACAATTGAATATAGCAGTTGCCGGGACAAGCCCCGAGACAGTCTCTGTAAATTCGGGACAGTTCCGGAAAATTCGGGACAGTTGGCAAGTATGCTATAGCAGAGTAGGGAGATAACTCTCTGCTCTGCCGTAGTGTATAAAAGTATTTGCGTCCTAAGGACGCAAATACTATTGAATTTGGCTCTGCTACCACTGCAGCTGCTATAGCGGCTGCTAGTGCCACTACCGGGCATGTGGGGGCCATGTTGACGGGCGGCACGAGCCCCCTCATGCTGCTACAGCGGTAGTTACGCCACTGGATAAGATGTAAAAATACACCACCATCATCACAAAATGTTTTGGGAACCCCAGAATTGCCTTTATGGAAAACCATATTGCAGTATGGCATGTTAGGCTATGGACACACTGCGGTTTAGCCTTAAATTTAGCGAATACATTGGGAAAGCTCCTGACGTATGCAATAAACGTGTCCATAGGGCTCCATCAGCCCGACAGGGGCCAGAAGAGTGTCCTTCTTGCCTCCGTTTGGCTGGTTTACGTTGGTATACCTTTTTTGGTGGATGGAAAAGTGTAGATTACGTTTTTCCATCCAGAGGTATCCTGCAAAAAACGTATACCACGCATTATACTTTTTTACTTTAACATGGGAGTCTATGGGTGACGGATGCCACTGTTAGGCATCTGTCACAGCCTACATTTAAAGAGGCTCTGTCACCAGATTATAAGTGCCCTGTCTCCTACATAATGTGATCAGCGCTGTAATGTAGATAATAGCAGTGGTTTTTATTTTGAAAAACGATCATTTTTGAGCAAGTTATGAGCTAGTTTAGATTTATGCTAATGAGTTTCTCAATGGACAACTGGGCGTGTTTTTACTTTTTACCAACTGGGTGTTGTACAGAGGAGTGTATGAGGCTGACCAATCAGTGACCAATCAGTCACCAATCAGTGTCCTGCACTTCTCATTGTTCCAGCCCAGCATGATCCACAGCACAGCGCAGAGGCGTAGCTAGGTTCTCCAGCACCCGGGGCAAATATTCAGTTTGGCGCCCCCCCCCCCCCCCAACCTCTTTCCCGACATCTCCTTCCCCCTCGCCGTGTTTGTTTTCTCTACCAATCGACGTGTCATTGCTTTTTATGTAACACATTTGTACATCTGACAAGCAATATGGTTCTATACACAACACCAGAACCAAGCTCAGTACATAAATACAACACCAGCACAAATACAGCTCAATTTAGTGCAACCCCTGCCGTATAGGTGTGTACAGCGTAAAACTACAGCTCCCAGCATGACCCGAACAATGGTAAAGATATGCTGGGAGATGCTGTTTCACAAAAAATAGATCATATCATAATCATATCACCCATCATCTCGCTGCAGATCATACAGTGACTACATTACTGATTAGAGGCAGGATGAACATTTACATTAAGTGACTCACCGGTGACGTCTCAGATTCTAGTTCTTTTTCTCCATCCGGTCCAGACCTCTATGATGACTTCTCCCGGGGACAGACCATTTCTGCAGTTTGCCGCTCAGATGTCTTCAGCTTCTCACTTTACCAACATTTCTGCACCTATAAATAAATATAAAGTTATCATTATACCACATACTATGCCCCTAAATATAATAGCGCCATACACTGCACCTCTAATTATAATAGCACCATACACTGTGTCCCACACACACACTGTGCCCCCTGTAGATAGTGCCCCCATATAGCCCACCCCTGTATATAGTGTCCCACAAATAACTCCCCCTATAGTGCTCTACAGATAGCCCACCCCTGTATATAGCCCCCTGTAGATATAGCCCAGCCCTGTATATAGTTCTCCACGTATAGCCCAACCCTGTATATAGCCCCCTGTAGATATAGCCTACCCCTGTATATAGTGCTCCACAGATAGCCCAACCATGTATGTAGCCCCCCCTGTAGATATAGCCCAACCCTGTATATAGTGCTCCACATATAGTCCACCCCTGTATATAGTGTTTCACAGATAGCCCACCCCTGTATATAGCCCCCTTGTACATATAGTCCACCCCTGTATATAGTGCTCCACTAGATAGTCCACTCCTGTATAGTATACTATACAGCTCCCCCTGTAGCTATAGCCCACCCCTGTATATGGTGCTCCATAGATAGCCCACCCCAGTATATAGCCCCCCTGTAGATAGACACCCCCACGTAGATAAAGTCCCCCCATAGACAAAGTCCCCCCCGTGTAGACAAAGTCCCCCCGTAGATAAAGTCCCCCCGTGTAGATAAAGTCCCCCGTAGATAAAGTACCCCCATAGATAAAGTCCCCCCGTAGATAAATGCCCCCCACCGTGTAGATAAAGTCCCTCCGTAGCTAAAGTCCCCCCGTAGATAAATGCCCCCCGTAGATAAAGTCCACACACTTCTATTACAATAAAAAAAAAAAAAAAACTATTCAAACTCACCTTATTCCCGCTCCCACGCCGTCCGGCAGCCATGGAGACCTGCTCTCTTCTGCGCAGGTCTCCAGGGGGTTGAACGCAGCGTCTATGAAAGGTGCTGATTGGCTGGGCAGGATGACTTTCCCTGCCAGTCAGTCAGCGCCTTTCATCGACGGAAGCGTCACTGGTACAAAAGGTACCAGTCGCTTCATTCGTGGAAAGGCGCTGAATGGCCGGGCACGGAACGTGCCCGGTCATTCATTGCTTCTAATTGTACCTGTGTCCTATAGACACAGGTACAATTATAGTGCAGGATGAGGTGGCGCTGGCGCCCCCCTCTAAGCTGCGCCCGGGGCACATGCCCCACCTGCCCCCCCTAGCTAAGCCCCTGGCACAGTGTGATCGTTTTTCAAAATAAAAAACACTGCTGTTATCTACATTACAGCGACAATCAGATTATGTAGGAGATAGGGCACTTATAATCTGGTGACAGAGCCTCTTTAACGTATACGTTCAGAGCTTTTCCCGGCTTATACGTCATACGTAGGCTAAAAATGTGACGTGTACAGACCCTAAAACACGTTATTTTAATGACACTGCGAAACAGGAGAGGGCATGCTAAAAAAAAACTGACTCACACGTTAAAATGCGTTTGTTGCCAATTTGCCACATTTTGAACCTCGCTGTTATGGGTAGGCATTGGCCACTGTTATTGGGGCACTTTGCCTAGTCCTTATGGGGTCACTTTGTATGGCATTTGGAGAGACATTGTGATAGAACTATAACTGGCACTTATGGGGGCACTGTGTGAAACTTTTCTGGAACTAGCAATTATAAGAAATCTTTGGCTGGGGTAATGGCACAATAGGGGCATTGCAGACATAATTGCTGGGTGCCGCTAGAGAAGCTATAGTTATATAAGGTATAAGATACCGGAGAGGCCGCACAATACTAGCAGTGTCTGTCCCTTTAAGAATGACGCTGCGCACTCTGAACCTGAATGGAGAAGGGGGTGTGTACAAGTCATGTGACCTTCATCGTCCCTGGTTAACCCCTAGCTGGCTGTGTGACAGCTCTGCCTGTGTTTTGCTGCTGATGCGCGGTCCCGGGAGCGGTGCGGGACAGGCCTGGTAGGTGTCGGGTCCGGGTCCGGGTCCGGGTCCGGGTCCATGCTGCGTGTTTACACCCTAGTGACAGCTCTGGAACAGGCTCCCCGCCCATACGTCTACTGGAGGCCGCGGATGAACTAAGGCCTACTCCTGCTTCCTATAGACGTGTATGTGTGTTATATATAACTGTGCTCTTCCACGGGAGGTGGTGGCTCTACAGCTGCAGTAGTGACTGATGTGTCCTGTGTAATGATACAATGTATCACATGTGCTATATGTTGTGTGTAGTGAATACTGTATATATATGTACACACTATGACGATCCTTCCAGCCTGGCCTTCTAATGTTACTGCAATATCAAAGGGGATTGCACCAGTGTATGTCGTCCTTTATATATCCTCGGTATAATATATGGGGGACAAGAACGGAGTCCCCTCAATACCTAAAATAAAGGGGCAGCAGTGCTCGTCTCCTCCATTGATTGCGATGCAGATACGTGTCATTCAGGGGCGGATTGTATGGGGTCACTGAGCAGAAACAGTATATGGGACCCTCGTCCTCCGAGACCACAGCATGGCGCACCCACGGCCTCATGCACACGACCGTAGCCATGTGCACAGGCGTGATTTTCGAGTCGGACAGCCGTGGAGTGTCACCCGCGGGCCGTGCACATGGCCGCGTGCATTATTTTCTCTGAGCATGGACCGTAAAACATGGCCGTAATAAGACATGTCCGTTCTTTTTGCGGTCCAGGCTTCTGGGCCATGCACGGACCGTGGAAACCACAGTCGTGTGCATGGGCCCATAGAAATGAATGGGGCCGCAATTCACCCGCAGACTTGCGGGTGAATTACTGTTGCAAAAACACGTTCGTGTGCATGAGGCCTTTATGTCTCTCTGAGGCCAATATCACTCGGCAGTATTTAGGATCAGCGTTTGTTAGCCAATACCAGTAGTGGATTTATTGCTGTATATTCACCCGATGTGGACAAATCCCTGTTTATTGCTGCGATTTCTGTGAAATTGTAGCAAACCTGCAGCATTTTGCTGTGATTTTGCAGTAATTGCGGCATGAAGGGTGCGTTTACATAAGTAGTTTTTGGCCATGCGGTAAAAAATGCATAAAAAGTCACAACAGAACTGCATGCGGTTTTCGCCAGTGTGATTTTTACAGGTGATAAAAAATGCACAGATGCAAACTGAGGTAAAACCACGTGAGTTTTTTTGCTGCAATCTTTGAAGTTTTTACCGCGCAGCCAAAAATGACTCATTGTTCACATTTGCGTCAGGGCTCCGTTTTGGCGTTCCGTCGGAGCTTCCCATCAGAACGCCGTCCTGACAGAAACAAACGGAAACCACTGATTTCAATGGTGACGGATCCGGTGCCAATGGCTTCCGTTTGTTTCAGTCCGAGCTCCGACGGACCCTGACGCAGATGTGAACGATGTCTTACTTGTTAGCCGACGTACAAGATAAACGTAGTGCCTTAACCGCACTGTGTGAATATACTCTACCACAAAAGAGGTGTAAATCTTTCCATTCTATTTTTCTCCCTGTGTTTGTGCCTCTCCTGGTTTTGGACTCCAAATACTGATGAAAAATACAGAAGTGTGGCTGGGTTCACATGTTGGATGCACTGTAACACGATTTGCCGTGGTTTTGCAATGCGGTTATTGGCCACTGGAACACACACAGCAGAATCAGGATGAATATACTGCGTAAAACTACACAGCGTATCCGCCCAGGTAGCCGCAGGGAATTCCGCCCGAAAAAATTCACCAAATTGTGGTGCAGGTTTTTTGGGCGGCATGTCTGTTGTGGAAATAATGCAGCAATAAAAATAAAATAAAAAAAAGTTTATACCTACCCAGCCATAGTCATGGCGACGCGTCTTTCTTCTGTGCATAGTCCGGCCTCCTGGGATGACGCTATAGTCCATGTGACACTTGCAGCATTTGATAGGCTGCAGCAGTCACATGGGATGAAGCATCATCCCAGGAGGCCGGGCTGTGCTCAGAAGAGAGAATTGCATCGCTAGGACTACGGCAGGGGGGTAAGTATAAACGTTTTTATTAATTTCAAATTAAAAATACTTTTTAATCACAGAAGAGCAGTGATTCCAGGATTAAAAAAACTCACGCGGGTCCATTTATGACGGATATTTTCCGCTGTGTGTGGTGGAGATTTGTTCAAATCTCATCCACAATTCTGCTACTGCATTATGCTGCAAATTTTCTGCAATGAATTCCATTCCAAATTCCGCTATTGTTTCCAGCAGAATGATAGATGCCATGACGAAAACACGACGGATCCCATTAAAGTCAGTGGGTTCCGTCAGGCGCTGCTGGTGTAAGTAATGCAACGGAACCGGCACTTCTGGTATTTTCGTTCTGCTCCTCTGACGAAGCAGAGAAACGGAAACTGAATGCAGATGTGAACAAGCCCTTATTCTAGTGATTGTGACATGTCCAAAGATATATTTTTTAAATAATATCTTGACATTTACTGCATATGAAAACATTAAAGTTATAGGGGGTCCGTGGGCTGGGGACCCCCAACGATACCTGAAATAAGGGGACCCCAGCTTTTTGGTAATGCCTCTAGACCTCTTCATGGATTATCAATGATTTCTATAACATGGGATCTCCAATTTAGTTGGAAAAGTAATTTATGAGGAAGGAGTGTTAAATGTAATAAAAATATTAGTATCGCATATTTTCTTTCATCTGTCACATCCACCTTTTCTGGAACATAATTCTCATAAATGACGCAGAATGTCTTCCACCCCAAGCCACAAACATTGTGCTGCGTTCACACTGGCGATTCTGTTGCCATCTGGGGTTCCAGTATTTTTTAAGCCAAGAATAGTGCAGTCTTGCCTTTAAAAATACTGGAAATCTGGTGGAGTCTGTCAGGATTCATCGGGATATAATCCGGCATAGTGTTTATGTCCCTGCTATAAATGGAAGCCATGACGCTAATGTGAACAGAGCCTTCATTTTTCTAGTCACACTTTTGACCACTGCCCTTCTATGAGCTCATTCACACTAAGAAAAGGATTGTGTGAAGGCCCTTTTACACCTCCTGCACACGACCAAGTTCGGGCCGTGAAAAACGGTCCGTGTGTCGGACGCATTTCCCGGCCCAACTGCGGTACAGGTGAACGGGACTCCTGGCATCATAGACATTTTATGATGATGTGTCATTTTGTTCAGTATGGAACAGCAGCTCCGCAGGGAGGCAGAGACTCCTAGCATCATAAAATGTCTATGATGCCAGGAGTCCCGTTCACCTGTACCGCAGTTGGGCCGGGAAATGCGTCCGGCACACGGACCGTTTTTCACGGCCCGAACTTGGTCGTGTGCAGGAGGTGTTACACTGGGCAATAATCGGGCAAACGAGTGTTCATAGAATGCTCCTTCCCGATAATTGCCCTGTGTAAACCGTTCATCGGCTGATCGCATCGTTTTAAATGCGTAAACTTTTATCGTTGTCGGCAGCACATCCCCCTGTGTAAACAGGGAATTTTGCTGCTCACACGATAGGATTGTATGGGACGAGCGATCGGAGTCACGAGCTGTCTCGTTGATCGGCGCTCGTTTACACTGTCCACGTCGGACCGTGTAAGATTACCTATACACCAGGTCAGTTTATTTACATATATGTTTACATTTCTCCTTATGCTATATGGTGCATAATATCATTATAATATCTCTACATCCGGCTGGGGATGGCCAGACTAAGAAATCTAAAAAAAAAAACTCGTTTAGAAGCAGCGTTGTTGTATGTTGAAATTGACCTAGATGTGAAATTATTTACGTGTTTTCCCAACAGGATTTGCGAAGAATAATGAGCTGACTGTGCACATCTAGCAATACGGTAAGTAATAGAATCCATTCTTTCTATATGTGCAGCGTGTTGATCTGGCCCAGGTAATAAACTTACGTTCACACCAGCGTCATGGCTTCTGATTATCATGACGGATTCATTTAGTCACGACACATTGACTTTAATAAAATCTGTCTGCATTACGTGGGGGTGGCCTACATTTTGACAGCTGCATGCTGCACTATTCTTGCCATTAAAAGTGACGGAAGCTCTGAATAGTAGTGTGAACAGGGCCTTAAACTGGCCGTACACATTAGATGTATGTCAGCCGAACCCGACGATTTCGCCAGGACAGGCCAACCATGTAATGTGTATGGCGTAGTCTCAACTCTACCCTGACGGCAGATGTCGGGGGAGAGATGTGGCGGGCATGTCTAATTTTAATATGCCCGATCCTTTTGTTTGTTTGGCGAAAAGCCGCCGCCAGAGTAGTCCGGTAGTGGCTTTTTGACTTCTCCCTGTTGAAAACACATGCCCGATCGAGCCGAGCTTGCATGTGTATCGGGGAGTCTGGAGGAATAGCTGTGGGCCAGGACGGTTGTTCGGCCGACAGCTATCTCAAGTGTGTGGTCAGTCTAAGAAATACATTGTATCACATGCGTCTTTTATAACCATTATACTAAATAAAGACACAACACTATGGCGGAGATTTATCAATAAAGGTGCAAAGAAAAATTGTAGCAGTTGCCCATAACTTAACCACGCCAACACAACCAACACGACTTTACCTTTGCCCTGATTTTGATAAACCTATTTGGAATAAAATGGCTGCAGTTTGTATTATGGGTTACACAATAACCAATTCACATTTGACTGAGCAGAAATAAACATCGTAGCAAAATTGACCATGTATAAACCTCTCCATCCAGCACAAGCTATCCCTCTAATAAAATCTCTGCAATGAATTTACGAGGGCAGGGGGCGCTGCTGAGCTCTTCTCCCTTCAAGAGGGCAAAAACCTTCTCTCCAGTCGTAATATATATAACCATATAACAGCTCCTCCAATCCGCTATGATCAGCCTCTTTTTAAGATAGATATGCCAAAAAATAAGATCATATATTCACCGTCCCGACCATACTAACATTACCACTGCGGCCATGGAGTGGTTGTCCCATCATGACAACCCCTGTCCAGATACTCTATTAAGACATATGGATGTCATAGAAGGGGATTCAGGCTATCCCTGTATTACATCTGAATGGCTGCCATGTAATATTGCATTTATCTGGCTGGCTGAAGCTTCTCCTGGCAAAATCATCTGTTTGGAGCTGGACCCCATGGCAGGTCCCATATTACTGGAGTTGTCTGTGATTAGACAAGCCCCTTAAACATTACCATGCAATAGTAATAAGATGTTGGGAGGCAGTGATGCCACGTAGGGGCATTTTGTTCACTTGGGTGTTGGAGATGCCTTTATTCATTGTTTCCACTAGTGACCTGCAGTATTATGAATGCAGCTCTTGAGTATAATACAGGCATCTAACACAGAACCAGTGTAGGCTAAATAGTGTAATGTACTGTATGTAATCAGCCTTTTATGCAGAATAGAATATAAACTGTAAAATGGTGATAAAAGGTGTTCCAAAAATTGTGATTGATTTTTGGGCAGTTTGGTGGGATAACTGGAACAATTGTTTTGATCTTTCTCCCTTAGTCTGCAGAATGTCTGGACTTCACTTAAAGAAACTGTTTTGCCAAGCTGCAAATAATGGCAGGTGTTATTTTGGAAGACACTTTGGCCTCTGTCATAGATCATTTAGGACGACAAGTTATCTGCCATGGAATACTATTGGCTGGATGAGAAAAGAACTGCTGGCAGTAGATGTAAAACCGTACAGTACAGCTGAAGAGGATGTCGCTAAAAAGCCAAATATTACAAAAAAAGTCAACATCAATGCCAGGAAGGTGATTGGGCATGTTGGCCGGATAATCCCCTATAAAATTATCCAGGTGTTAAGTAAAGATGGGGAGGACATGGGGAAGATGCTGAGGAGAGATGTGATCCGCATCATGGAGAAAGAGAACCTGAAATTGGTATCTGTCTCGCAAAACGCAGATCCTCCGGTGTACAAGCTGCTAACTGGTAAAGAGCTTCATGAAGAGCAACTGAAACTGCGAGAGCAGCACAAACAGAGCACCAGCCCCGGTACATGTTCTCTATCACCTATAAGGGTATATTCACACATGGCAGATTTGTTTACAGCAGCCTGTATTCTCTCAATGTAGGCTCAGGCGTGAAAAACACATGCCACTTGCAAAGCACACTGATGCATAACGCAACGCACACAGACAGATTTTACGCGCTTAAATCTGTCACGCTCATGAGAATGTAGCCTTAAAGGGGTTCTCCGGTTTAGACAAAACCCACTTGTTAAAAGGGTCCATTGACAATAAGCTGATCACCAGCGATCAGATGTAACCTGTGGGGAAAGCTGGCAGTAAGTGTTACATTTCTCTGCAGCGCCACCAGAGGGGAAATTAAGTATTACACAATGCCCATTCATATTAGTGGGAACTCTGTGTAATACAGGACAGGACAGGTCTTCTAGAGTAGGAGACGCTCTTTGTAACTGCTCCACTCTGGTCAAGAGGTAAGGATCCCCCTTTCTAAACTGGACAATCCCTTTAACAGCAGCTTGTCTTTCTGACTACTAAGAGGATACAGGCTGTTGTAAACATCGTCTATTCTGCGCATGTTTGGCTCCTGCTTGCAAAGTGATTATTTCTGATATGGCATATAGGAATTTCTGTTTTATACATCGTTTTATGATGTTCTATATCCCTAGAATGTCTGCATTAGCAACAGGCAATCTGATCTTCGTCAACCATTGTGTTTTCTTTGCACTTGTTTTTCTAAATGATCCCGATCCTGCGGTGTCATGGCCCATACAGGCCGATCCGATTCCTCCGTTCGCATTTTTTTTTACAGTTTTAAAGCAAAAGTCTTTATTACAATAAAACCTTTTCTACAGAATTACTCTAAACACATTTCTTTGTGCTACGTATAGTCGTGGTTATAATATAAGTGTATTTCATTGCGCAGGTCCCGTCCAGATCAAGGAGATGTCATTTCTTGCCAGCATTTCACAACATGATTTAGATGTGAAAAGAAAACAGCTGATTCACTGGATCGAGAAAAAGCATCATATAAGGATTACTGTTCTGAACAGTCGCATTGCAGCTGGACCAGACAAGCTGGTAAGTGGAGCCGCAGTCATTAAAGTCCCCACCTAATAAAAAATGTTTGTTAAAAAATAAATTATAATGAAGCCGGCCATTTAGCTTGCTGCGATTCCAAATTGAAACCCTAAAATGATGTCATTAGGGTACATTGCGGCTGCCCGTACGTTTCCCCTACAGAGATGAATGAATGGCCAACCTTGTAGTAAGTAGCTGGGACTTGTCCTCCAGAGTAGGAACTGTTAGGGTGAAATCACACGTGGCAGGTTTGTTGTAGAAATTTCCATCCATACATCTGAATGGGGCTGTTTCTGCAATATGTGAATTTTTTTTCCGCAGGCCCCATTCATATGTATGCATGGTATAGTCACAAAAATGTTAGCAAAAATCTGCCACGTGTGAATTCAGCCTTAGTGGTTCTCTGCTCTGGCTAATAGAGGGGGCACCTTTATGACTTCCATAAGCCCTCTTATTCAAACAACCCCTTTAACATGCTGGATCCGTTGTTCTCGTGAGTGATAAGCGGTGCCCAAGGTGTCTCACCGCCACGAATCCTCATCTCTCTATGTGATGAACATGCATGTCTCGCTTATATGAGTGTGTGTTTATGGAGGAGTCCGGGACGATGGCTGCCCGGTGTCTAAAGTGAATAGTCCGCTTTTGGCACTGCAGTCTGTTGGAACTATTACGGTGGATTTGGATGTGACAGATTTTGTTGCAGAAATTTCACTGATTGAAAATCAGTTCCATTCAATGGAATGAGGTTGTTTCTGCAGCAGGTCTATGGATTTCACATGAATGGTACTGATTTTTCAGTCGCAGAAATTTCTACAACAAAATCTGCCGCATGTGACTGTCGCCTTAGGGTACAATCCAAAACGGTGGCTACGCTGCGTAAAAGGGAGTTCCGGACAAAAAACGTCACAAAAATGTGGTGCAGTTTTTTGGGCAGAGTCTCCGCTGCGGAAAACAGTGAAAGGTAAAAAAAAAAGCCAATACTTACCCCCAGGTGTTGTCATGCCGTTGCGTCCCTCTGTTCCCCATGCAGCCCGGCCTCCTGAAATGACGCTGCAGTCCATGTGACCGCTGCAGCAGTCACGTGGGATGAGATGTCATTTCAGGAGGCCGGCATGCACGGTGAACAGAGGAACACGTCACTATGACAACACCTGGGGGTAAGTATTAACTATTTTATTAATTTGAAGAAAAAAAAAAGGATTTGCGGTTTTTGCAGTGCTTTTCCACTGCAAGAATCGCAACGTTTGCTATTTGTTGCGGGTTTTACCTCCCCATTGTAACCAATCCGCGGCATGTTAATTCATGCTGCGGATTGAAAAAAATGCACCGCAGGTCAATTTATGAACGGTTTCCGAGCAGATTTTTTATGCAGTGTGTGTGGATCAAATTTGTTCAAATCTCATCCACTCCGCTGCTGCTGTAATTCGCTGCAGATTTTCTGAAATAAAATCTGTTGCAGAAAATCCACAGCTACATAATCTGCCCTGTGTAGACATATCCTTAAAGTACATGGAAAACAGGTTTGTGAGGTGATATCTTTTATTGGGTAGTTATTATTTGACCACAGGAACGGGCTGCAGTGGAGCCAAATGTCAATATTGTCTGAAGAATATGGTTCCGACATAGATAAGATCCAGCGTCAGAATTTGACATTTTCCTAAAGCTGCCCATACACATTAGACCAAAGTTGGCCAAACCCCCTTATTTTGGCAGGATAGGCCAATGTGTTTGGGGGCTTCCTGGCTTTTGCCCGACGGCAGATGTTAAGGGTGGGTAGAAGGGCTGGGCACATTAAATGTGAACACGTGTTCGGCCAATGACTGTAATGTTCATGTTTAGCTTGAAGCTACATGCACACATTGCAGAATTGAATGCGAAAAATCTGCCTAAAAAAATGCAGATAAGCAGGTAAAATCCGCACTTTTATTATTTACTTTTTTTTATGTGTTTTTAGGTGCGGATTTTACATTTCGATCCGGAAATAGTTGCAGATTTTATGATTTTGGTGCATTTTTTTTCTATAAACTTGTCCGATACAATTCTGAGACGGAAACGCAAGATAAATTGATATGCTATTGAAATTAAAACCTGTGTCACAGGTCAATTTACGCGCGGAAAAATTCTACAACGTGTAGATGAGATTTGAAATCTCATTTACTTTACTGGTACTGTATTATGTTGCGGATTTGCCACAGAAAAATCTGTGTGGCAAATCGGACCGTTATACGCATGGTGTGCATGTGGCCTTAGAGTTCTATTAGTAGATTCTATTGTTTCCATTGGTAACTACCAAACATGCACCGTGTAATAATTCGATAACTGCCGGCTGGACAACATTTCACCGATTATCCTCTGTCTGTTGACGACTGAAGAAAGAGAAGACGGTGTGCTCTAGTTCGCTATAAAGGGAAAGCCTTCGCTATTTTGACAAACAGATAAACTTCTCCAGTGACTGGTGATTTTCTATTTTTAATTCTTCCTCAGGCAGTTCTGCAGCAAATGATAGAAAGTATGGTGGATTGTGCTACGTGCATGGTGCAACCGAAGGAAAGGAAAGATGGCCGAGCCATGATTTGTGTCCTGCGGCCATTGTCTGAGAAGGAACTGCAGAAATGCAAAATAGAACCAACAACGGAGAAGCAGAATGAAAAGACCGAAACAAGTGACAACCAGGGACCAATCCCGTAAAGGGCATAACTAACGGACTTGTTCTAGACTCACATGCAGCTATTAAAGAGAGAGATACTTTTCATTATAATGTTGTTTCATTGAAAAGTGGTTTAGTTAGGGTTTTACATTTTATAAGCCCCACACAGGGATTGTTTGTGCCCAGGGACCCGCTGATGAATGGGAAGGTGCTGGAGAATGTTCCTTGAACCGCTTCTATGGAAAATCCCCTTGAATAACCAATATAAACGCTGGTCGTGGCTTTTACGTGGTGGTTTTTTTAATAATTCTTCATTGAAAAGATAGCAGTGGTGATGGTGTTGGGTCCCGGCTCAGGTATCCCCTCCAGTGTTATCAAGTAAGATATAGCTGCATGACATGTCAGACGACGGATCTTCTATGGGAATAACATTTCAGTTGGCCATACACATGAGATGTCTGTTTTGGCTGACCGCTATCTCTCCTCGACCCCTACATAAACATTCGGGGTCAGATCTATGGGGGAACACGCCATAGAAGCAGGCCATGCTGTTTCTATTGGCGTCTTAGAGAGTGGGCTCAGTCCTGCTTGGTTCTATTCACTTTGCTTCTGTGGTAACAACCTGTGCGGGACTCCCCCCCTCTACAGTGGAACTGCATTGTTGGCAAACAAAGGGGGTAGAGAATGGGGTCAAAGGTCATGGAAAGGGTGTGGATGGGGAAAGAAAATAAATGAGCACCTTAAAGATGTTTTCCGGGACAAATTCACTATTCTGGAACTAATCCAACTAATTCTAGCAGTGCACTTTGTAATATAATTACACTTCATAAAGTGCCTGCAGCGCTCCATCACCCGGCTGTACACGTGATGCCTTCACTTTGAAAATTCAGACTACCGTCTTGCTCCCGTACATCTTCTTTCGGCGGTTCAATGTACGGCACGTCATAGCTGAGGTCACTGTACACAGGAGGAAGGAGCAGATCAGATCCTCAGAATTATCCCATGAGCATATTTGGTTCAGACGAATCAAGTGTTCACCACGCATGCTCAGGAACTTGCTATCGCTGCGTCATTTGTCCCTTACTCTGCTTTAGCTGAATGCCCAATTGTGAATCCCAACCAATCAGATAGTCTAAAAGTTATTAATTGTACGGGGAGGATTTTTAGCTGCCTGAGATGCCAGCGCTATGAAGCATGGAAATTGTAGGCTTGGGGGGGGGGGGGGGGGGGATATGAAATGGTTACAGCACACGGACGGTGAGGCAAAGAACCGAAAAATATATGTTTTACACTATTAGGACATAATACCCATCAGACACCACATTAAAAAAAAAAACTGTAAGCCCTTTTAACGGCCTGGCCAATTTTGATCTTGGGTAGTCCTCTGTTTTATGTTTGCTATTCAGATCAGATATTGGTTGAAATATTAAACAGGACAATAAATAGGAAATATTGTGCCAGTGCATTATCGTATATGTAAAAGCTGCGATTGTGGGGTTTACCACTAACTGAGGACATTTTTTTTTTCGTTGTTTTTAGTATCATATATTTTTTTAGCATCATATGCCTTGTGAAGATAGTTTGAATATGTTACATACGGATTTAACACTTTGAATTGTAATGGGCATGATGCAGATTTGAAAGTGTGGTGATTTTTTTTTTTTTTTATGCAACATGTGAATGGGGTTATATACAGTGAAGGAAATAAGTATTTGATCCCTTGCTGATTTTGAAAGTTTGCCCACTGTCAAAGACATGAACAGTCTAGAATTTTTAGGGTAGGTTAATTTTACCAGTGAGAGATAGATTATATTTAAAAAAAAAAAGAAAATCACATTGTCAAAATTATATATATTTATTTGCATTGTGCACAGAGAAATAAGTATTTGATCCCTTTGGCAAACAAGACTTAATACTTGGTGGCAAAACCCTTGTTGGCAAGCACAGCAGTCAGATGTTTTTTGTAGTTGATGATGAGGTTTGCACACATTTTAGATGGAATTTTGGCCCACTCCTCTTTGCAGATCATCTGTAAATCATTAAGATTTCGAGGCTGTCGCTTGGCAACTCGGATCTTCAGCTCCCTCCATAAGTTTTCGATGGGATTAAGGTCTGGAAACTGGTTAGGCCACTCCATGACCTTAATGTGCTTCTTTTTGAGCCACTCCTTTGTTGCCTTGGCTGTATGTTTTGGGTCATTGTCGTGCTGGAAGACCCAGCCACGAGCCATTTTTAATGTCCTGGTGGAGGGAAGGAGGTTGTCACTCAGGATTTGACGGTACATGGCTCCATCCATTCTCCCATTGATGCGGTGAAGTAGTCCTGTGCCCTTAGCAGAGAAACACCCCCAAAACATAATGTTTCCACCTCCATGCTTGACAGTGGGGACGGTGTTCTTTGGGTCATAGGCAGCATTTCTCTTCCTCCAAACACGGAGAGTTGAGTTAATGCCAAAGAGCTCAATTTTAGTCTCCTCTGACCACAGCACCTTCTCCCAATCACTCTCAGAATCATCCAGATGTTCATTTGCAAACTTCAGACGGGCCTGTACATGTGCCTTCTTGAGCAGGGGGACCTTGTGGGCACTGCAGGATTTTAATCCATTACGGCATAATGTGTTACCAATGGTTTTCTTGGTGACTGTGGTCCCAGCTGCCTTGAGATCATTAACAACTTCCCACCCCCCCCCCCCCCCGTGTAGTTTTCGGCTGAGCTCTCACCTTCCTCAGGATCAAGGATACCCTACGAGGTGAGATTTTGCATGGAGCCCCAGATCGATGTCGATTGACAGTCATTTTGTATGTCTTCCATTTTCTTACTATTGCACCAACAGTTGTCTCCTTCTAACCCAACATCTTACTTATGGTTTTGTAGCCCATTCCAGCCTTGTGCAGGTCTATGATCTTGTCCCTGACATCCTTAGGGTATGTTCACACGTAGTCAACCAAAACGTCTGAAAATCCAGAGCTGTTTTCAAGGGAAAACAGACCCTGCTTTTCAGACGTTTTTTACCAACTCGCATTTTTACCAACTCATTTTTTTACCAACTCGTTTTTGGAGCTGTTTTCATTGGAGTCTATGAGAAAACAGCTCCAAAAACGTCTGAAAGAAGTGTCCTGCACTTCTTTTGACGAGGCTGTATTTTTACGAGTCGTCGTTTGACAGCTGTCAAACGACGACGCGTAAATAACAGGTCGTCTGCACAGTACGTCGGCAAACCCATTCAAATGAATGGGCAGATGTTTGCCGACGTATTGTAGCCATATTTTCAGACATAAAACGAGGCATAATACGCCTCGTATACGTCTGAAATTTGGCCGTGTGAACATACCCTTAGAAAGCTCTTTGGTCTTGCCCATGTTGTAGAGGTTAGAGTCAGACTGATTAATTGAGTCTGTGGACAGGAGTCTTTTATACAGGTGACCATGTAAGACAGCTGTGTTTAATGCAGGCACCAAGTTGATTTGGAGCGTGTAACTGGTCTGGAGGAGGCTGAACTCTTAATGGTTGGCAGGGGATCAAATACTTATTTCTCTGTGCACAATGCAAATAAATATATATAATTTTGACAATGTGATTTTTTTTTTATTTTTTTTTGTTTTTTTTTTTTTTATATAATCTATCTCTCACTGGTAAAATTAACCTAGCCTAAAAATTCTAGACTGTTCATGACTTTGACAGTGGGCAAACTTACAAAATCAGCAAGGGATCAAATAATTATTTCCTTCACTGTAACTCCTGTGTACATGAATTGTACAATACTCTGTTGTGGTCCCCCCCCCCCCTTACATATTGTGTGAACATTGCCATTGACTATAATAGACAACAATGCAGCCAATCAGAGAGAGGTGTGACTAGCCGAAAGAAGATGAAGGATCGGTCATGAGGAAATCTAATATGCACGATCCTAGTTTCCAATTATATTGGGTCATAGATATGACTAATTCCTCTGACTAGTCCAGGCAATTTTGGTGGGATCCATAGGCAATATAATGTCTATGACCTACTGTTTTTTTTTTTTTGCATAGATGAGAAAACTGTCGACCGGTCTTTTGCCACCTTTTAGAACCAAATTTTCCTTATTGCAGTGTTTGTATAAATGGCTAGCGCCATTGTACTCCCCTCATTGCTACGTTTCGGCCACTGCCGAGAAAATGTAAGCAGTGCGGTTTCAAGGGAATTTTGCTGACAGGGTGAACATGAAAAAAGTATTCCCCTTCCATGAAATCTAGGGGACAAGCAGAAAAAAGCGCAACGCGCGCCACAACGATTTTTGCTTTGTTTAGACACGTCCTTAAATATGTAAGTAACACCGTCAACATAAAAAAGGAAAATTAAAGTGGTTTACAGAAAGGGTAAGTTCACACGCCCTATTTACGGACGTATTTCAGGCGTTTTACGCCTCGAATTACGCCCGAAAAAACGGCTCCAAACCGTCTGCAAACATCTGCCCATTGAATTCAATGGGTCTTACGATGTTCTGTGCAGACGGACTTTTTTTTACGCGCCGCTGTCATAAGACGGAGCGCAAAAAGACACCCGCCTCAAAGAAGTGTATGTCACTTCTTGGGACGTAATTGGAGCCGTTTTTCATTGACTCCAATAAAAACTAGCTCCAATTACGTCCGTAAAAGATGCCGGGGAAAACGTCTGAAATTCAGGAGCTGCTTTCGCCTGAAAACCGCTCCGTAATTTCAGACGTAATTGGCGTTGCCGTGTGAACATACCCAAACACCCAATCACCGAGTCATACATAACTATTATATCCAGTGACTCACAGGTGACATGTTTTCTTCTCTATCTCTCCTAGATCTCAGATCAGACCCCTAAATTAATTTAGATACCAAACCAGACCCCTAAACTAATTTAGACCCCAAACCCTAGACCCCTACATTTATTCAGACCCCAGACCAGACACCTACATTTTTTCAGACCCCAAAATCAATTCACATCCCAGACCCCTAAGGCCCTATTCCTACGACAGGGATTTTCGGCTGTGTGACGGCCATTTTTTTGAACGGGCGTCATACGGCCGTAGTAGGGACAGTAGACCACAAATGGGGGTATTTACACGTCCAATTTTTTTTGATGGCCTGCTAAACCGGGCTGCCAAAAAATGGAGCATGCCCTATTTTGGGCCATTCTCCCGGCTGTGCGGCTCCCATAGAAGTCTTTGGGGTCGTGTAAAGCATGGCTGTCACTTGGATGTGATCCGAGTGATGGCCATGCTTTTTGCCACTCGTTCTTCTCCTCCTCACAGTGCGAAGTGCATGTGAGATGGAGATTTTTTTGCTCCCTGTAGTAGCGGAATCCCTAATCCCCGGGCACAGCGTTGCCGAAGCTGTGGCCGAGGATTCAGCTCCAGGAGAAGTCCCTGACTTCACTGTCCATATATGGACACTGACGTAAGGGACTTCTCCTGGAGTGGTCCCCTACTCCTGAAGCGGAAACCCCAGCCGCAGTGGCCGACGCTGTGGCCAGTGATTCCGCTCCAGGAGAAGTCCCTGATGTCACTGTCCATATCAGGGACTTTTGAAGCGGTCCCCTACAGTAGCACTATCTACAGGAAAGGGGGGGTTTCATCTACAGGGATGCTATGTACAAGGGGTCTGTGTGGCACCACCTACAGCCGGTCTGTGTGGCACTATCTACAGGGGGACTGTGGCAGTATCTACAGGGGGCAGTGTGGCATTGTCTACAGAGGACAGTGTGGCAGTATCTACA
Organism: Rhinoderma darwinii; assembly: GCF_050947455.1. Lineage (NCBI taxonomy): Eukaryota > Metazoa > Chordata > Amphibia > Anura > Rhinodermatidae > Rhinoderma > Rhinoderma darwinii. Next base: position 57,946,437 of record NC_134688.1, on the reverse strand, counting down.
GGGGGCAGTGTGACATTATCTACAGGGGGCTGTATGGCATCTGTATGTCTGTCTAAGTGTCATACTGTCAAAGTGTCCTGGCAGTTATACATGGCACAGATCTAACATCCATCTCTCTTCTCTTCATACAGGTATATAATCCATTTCATTCCTGCATGTACTTCATCTCTGCTGTAGCTGCATTTCAAAAAGCTGCAACTTTTATTTTATGGTACTCTGCTTTTCTGTCTTCCTATATAGTCTAATGTTATCTCTAACTTTTGTCAAAGTGTTTGATCGTCGTTAAGTTTTAGGGTATGTTCACACGCACTAATTACGGACGTAATTCGGGCGTTTTTGCCCCGAATTACGTCCGAAAAATGCGCCTCGATAGCGTTGACAAACATCTGCCCATTGAAAGCAATGGGCTGACGTTTGTCTGTTCACACGAGGTGTATATTTACGCGCCGCTGTCAAATGACGGCGCGTAAATAGACGCCCGCGTCAAAGAAGTGACCTGTCACTTCTTGGGGCGTAAATGGAGCCGTTATTCATTGACTCCAATGAATAGCAGCGGCAATTACGTCCGTAACTGACGCGGCGTTCAAGCGCCTGCACATGCCGTTACGGCTGAAATTACGGGGATGTTTCCTCCTGAAAACATCCCCGTAATTTCAGCCGTTACGGACGCTGCCGTGTGAACATACCCTTATGATCATCCAGACCTGCTAGTTTGTTTGTTTATCTCTGCAGAGCTTTTCACCTCATGTGTCTAGTTGATTTGATTAATAGCTGAACGAGCTTAATTAGGCCTAGATCTGAGCATCTACTCCACTATAAATTTAGATGTAGCATATGGGGAAGGCACTCGTGCAGGGGGGCACGACGTCAGAAGTCATCTCTGTGTAAGTGTCATACTGTCAAAGTGTCCTGGCAGTTATACATGGCAGTTGCATAGGGTCAGTGACAGGTACGCTGCATTACCAAACAATCTAGCACACATTCTAATTATTAGATTTCAAACTCTATCTGCTTACAAACAAACATGTTCGCTACCGCGCTCATCATTATAGCTGCTCTTGGTTTACAATCCTATCGCCCATTTAGCCCTTGCCAAAAAACAGTCCACATCAGTCCCTCTCTCCTTGCCTCGCCCATGTACAGCTCCCATTATTCACTTTGCTGAATCAACTTAACCCATCCCATCCCACTGCCCAACATAAAAAACGCTCTCATAAATCACAGAACCATCTGCTGTCTCTCTCCATTCTCCTGCTACTAGCTGCAGGGGACATCTCTCCCAACCCTGGGCCTCCCTTTTCTTCTGCCAAGCTCAACCACTTACCCGTCACCCATAGAAACCCTGCAAATCTTCTTACCATTCCTTGTACGTCTTCTCCTGTCTCTTTTAACTGTGCTCTCTGGAGCTCTCGGTCCGAGGGCAACAAACTCCCCTTTATTCATGACTTATTCCTTTCTAACTCTCTCAACCTCCTGGCTCTTACAGAAACATGGCTACACCTGTCTGACACTGCTTCCCCTGCTGCTCTATCTTATGGTGGTCTCCAGTTCTCTCATGCCCCCAGACCTGAGAACAGGCAGGGTGGAGGAGTAGGTATACTTCTTTCCCCACACTGCACTTTCCAGGTCATTCCCCCGGTCCCCTCACTCACATTTCCCTCTTTTGAAGTCCACACCCTCAGACTCTTTCACCCTTTCTCCCTCCGAGTGGCAGTTGTCTACCGCCCCCCGGGCTCACCCCGCCAATTCCTGGATCATTTTGCTGCCTGGCTTCCACAATTTCTATCCTCTGAAACACCCACTCTCATCATGGGTGACTTCAACATCCCCAATGATAACTCAATCTCCCCATCTGCCTCCCAGTTTCTATCTTTAACCTCCTCCCTAGGTCTGTCACAACTTACTAACTCTCCTACACATGAAGACGGGCATTCGCTTGACCTGGTCTTCTTCCGGCTCTGCTCAGTTTCTGACTTTATTAACTCTCCTCTCCCGCTTTCTGACCACAATCTTCTCTCCTTTACTATCAAATATTCTCTGCCTCCTCAGGTCATCCCTACGTATCAGACATACAGAAATCTACAGGCCATTAACACTCAGAAACTCATAGACCGTCTACAGTCCTCAGTGTCCCCTATCTCTTCCCTCTCCTGTCCCAATCTGGCTGCCAAACTTTACAATAACACTCTCAAGAATGCATTGGATGAAGCAGCCCCCCCTACACTCCAAACCACCCGACAAAGACGACGACAACCCTGGCACACGCCTCAATCCCGCTTTCTTCAGCGGTGCTTGAGATGTGCCGAACGACTGTGGAGAAAATCGCATTTGGCTGCAGACTTCCTCCATTACAAATTTATGCTCAAAATTTACAACTCTGCCCTTCACTGCGCCAAACAAGTCTATTTCACCTCTCTCATCTCCACACTATCTAATAATCCAAAACGCCTCTTTGATACTTTTCACTCCCTCCTTAGTCCTAAAGTGCAGAAGCCAATCACAGATCTCTGTGCTGAAGACCTGGCCAATTATTTAAAAGTTAAAATTGACAACATCCGGCATGATATTATCTCCCAGTCCCCTAGTAACATCGATCCCCTTCCCTCCCGCACTCCCTCTTCTTCACTCTCAGCATTTGACCCAATAACTGAAGAAGTCTCGAGGCTCCTCTCTTCTTCTCGTCCTACTACCTGCCCTAGTGATCCTGTCCCCTCACACCTCCTCCAGTCCCTCTCCCCAGCTGTCACTGGTCACCTGACTAAAATATTTAACCTCTCTCTTTCCTCTGGTATCTTTCCCTCCGCTTTTAAACATGCCATTATACACCCATTACTGAAAAAACCAACTCTTGACCCATCCAGCGCTGCTAACTACCGGCCAGTCTCTAATCTGCCCTTCATCTCCAAACTCCTGGAACGCTTGGTCTACTCTCGCCTTATCCGCTATCTCTCTGCTAACTCCATTCTTGACCCCTTACAATCTGGTTTCCGCACTCAACACTCCACAGAAACTGCCCTTACTAAAGTCTCAAATGATCTCTTGGCGGCTAAATCGGACGGTAAATCCTCTCTCCTGATTCTTCTGGATCTCTCTGCTGCCTTTGACACTGTAGACCACAAACTCCTGCTTAACATGCTCCACTCTATTGGCCTCAAGGACGCGGCTCTCTCTTGGTTTTCCTCCTATCTCTCTGACTGCTCATTCAGTGTGTCATTTGCTGGTTCCACCTCTTCTCATCTTCCCCTTGCTATCGGGGTTCCTCAGGGATCAGTCCTAGGTCCGCTTCTCTTTTCTCTCTACACAGCCCCTATTGGACAAACCATCAGCAGATTTGGCTTCCAGTACCATCTCTACGCTGATGACACCCAATTATATGTCTCTTCCCGTGACAACACCCCTGCTCTAATACAGAACACCAGTGATTGTCTGTCCGCTGTCTCTAACATCATGTCCTCTCTCTATCTGAAACTGAATCTTTCTAAAACTGAGCTCCTTGTGTTCCCACCATCTACTAACCTCCCTAAACCTGATGTCTCCATCTCTGTGTGTGGCACTATCATCACTCCTAAGCAGCATGCCCGCTGTCTCTGGGTTATTTTTGACTCCGATCTTTCCTTTACTCCTCACATACAATCACTTTCACGCTCCTGTCATTTTCACCTCAAAAACATCTCCAGAATCCGCTCTTTTCTTACGGAGGAAACCGCCAAAACTCTCATTGTTGCTCTGATTCACTCTCGTCTTGACTACTGTAACTCATTACTAGTCGGTCTTCCCCTCACCAATCTATCCTCAATGCAGCAGCCAGGCTCATCTTTATGACCAACCGCTACACCAACGCGTCTACCCTGTGCCAGTCACTGCACTGGTTGCCCATCCCCTTCCGAATAAAATTCAAACTTATTACTCTCACCCACAAAGCTCTCCACAGTGCTGCACCTCCTTACATCTCTTCCCTCATCTCTGTCTACCACCCTACTCGGGCTCTACGTTCTGCCAATGACCTTAGATTAAAATCCTCCATAATCCGAACCTCCCACTCCCGTCTCCAGGATTTCTCTCGTGCTGCACCCGTCCTCTGGAATGTGCTACCACAGACAATCAGATTAATTCCCAATATTCACAGTTTTAAACGTGCCCTGAAAACACATCTATTTAGACAGGCCTATAACATTCCCTAATCTGACTCCTTTCCATGGCCCTCCTTTTAGATTAGTCATCAGAATAAGATTCCCTCACACTCCTTCTCTTCATGTCCTTCATACACGGATACTGGCTGGTGACCGGATCATGCAGCTTTGTGTACCACCCCATGTGTATAAAAAATGGCCGGACCATTGTACAGAACAAACACTATTACACTTTGTGTCTCCCTTATTTCCTCATAGATTGTAAGCTCTTGCAAGCAGGGTCCTCACTCCCCAGGTTTGAATTGTAAATGAACTTTGTCACTATGTCATGTCTGATATTGTTTGTTTCATGGTCCCTCTAAATTGTAAAGTGCTGCGTAATATGTTGGCGCTATATAAATAAAGATTATTATTATTTATCTACAGAGGACAGTGTCTGGCATCTACAGAGGGGCTGTGGCAGTATCTACAGGGAGCTGTGTGACATTATCTACAGAGGACAGTGTGTGGCAAATAATTGACAACTGAAATTCATCCTCTTTTAAAACGGACAGGGAAAAAAAACGGATGCAAAACGGGTCAAAATCGGCAGTTAAAAACTGAAACACGGCTTGGAATGGAAACGAATGCGGAAAACGGACGTTTTTATCGGCCAACACTTGGACCCTGTCGTGTGAATAGACCCTAAATAAATTCAGGTCCCAGAATAGAAACCTAAATGAATTAAGACCCCATACCCCTAAATAAATTCAGACCCCAGATCTGACACTAAATAAAGACTCCTAAATTAATTCAGAACCCAGACAAGCCCCCTAAATCAGACCCTAAATTTATTCAGACCCCAGACCAGACACCTCTTAATTCAGACCACAGACCAGCTCCTAAATTAATCATACCCCAAATCAGACCCCTAAATTAATCCAGACACCAGACCGGTAAATTAATCAGACCCCAGACCTGACCCCTAAATTAATCAGACCGCAGACCTGACCCCTAAATTAATCAGACCGCAGACTAGAATCCTAAATGAACGACCCTTTTACACAGGCCAATTATCAGGTAAATGATCGTTCATGTGAACGCTCGTTCCTGATCATTGCCCTGTCTAAACAGGGCAACGATCAGCTGATTGTAACATTTATGCTGCAAGAAATATTATTGTTGTCGGCAGCGTATCTCCCTGGGTATTGGCTGCCGTCATGATAGAAATGTATGAGGACGATCAGTAACTATTGTTCGTCCCTGTACATAGCACCTTGTAAAAAGAGCAAACGAGCGCCGATCAATGAGATGTCTTGTTGATCGGCGCTCGTTTATGCGGCCCATGTCAGGTCGGGTACGAAGATCCTAATACAGACCTCACACCAGATCCCCACATTTATTTAAAATCCACATCAGATAAAAAGAAAAATACTCAGTCCTCAGACCAGACCATATACTTACCCTGCTTGCCGCCGCACACTACGTCCTAATGCTGGACTTGTCACTGCTTTTCAGTTGTCTTCCAGTCAAGAACCGGCAGCTGAACAGCAGTAGAAAAGTGCTGGGAGTGCTCTCGCTGCACCCCACGTAGTCGACTACGGTATTGATTCCGTCAAAACGACGGAACCCTTGCACAACTGAGACAAACGGAAACCATTCTAATATGGCCACACATAATTGGTTATCTTACCATTAGTGAATGGAACTAAGACGCAGCTGCCAGTCTTAATGCGCCAGTACACACAGCGCATCTCTCAGCTCCCATCACGTTTTTCAATGAAGACAGCGGTCCCTTAGAAATTCTATCATCCAATGTGATCATGATACGCATGCGTCAAAAACGACCTCTGATTGGCTAATGGCCATCTCATCGTACAGGCCGATCTCAGTGTCAGTCTAACACTGTGAAGGCTTGTCCCCTTCCACAATTTCCATTGGCCACTCACCGGGGATGACACACCGCGGTAGGTGTGTCCCCCAACTATATCAGGAAGAGGAATCTGCGCGCGCGAGTAATAGCCCTAAAATTATCCCCTGAGGACGCTGCTGCTGCTGCAGCGAAACATGTCGGGGGGGCTAGCGCTTTTTTAATCATTGCCGGTCTTATAAATGAACTTCTACTGTGTGACATTAGAGGCTGTTCGAGCAGTCTGCAGCTGCCGCCCATGCCTGCCACACTTCACTCCTGAGATCCAATACACACCAGATCTCAAATGTTAGATTAACCGACCTTGACAATTTTAATTCATCTACTATTGTACAATTATTACTCTATCTGCTATAACCTGTTTCTAAACAAAATAATAAAAGTTATATTTTAATTAATACAACATTTCTATAGCAGCTGGGAAATTGGGGACTTCTTTGTGCTCCGCACATTTATCTGTTTGTCTAAACGGAAACCATTGGCACCGGATCCGTCACCATTGAAATCAGTGGTTTCAGTCAGAGTCCCGTTCTGAGGGAAAGCTCCGTCAGAGCGGGACCCTGACTGAGATGTGAACGAAGCCTTATCACAGACATTGGTGGCTTATTGACAGGTATTTGACCACTGTGAGTGCTGCCAATTACTAGAACGAAGTGGCAGCGGCACTAGGAAAGCACATTGTCTCGTGGCTATAAATCTCTGATTTCTGGGACTGTCACCGATGCTTAGAATTCGGGAGATAAGGCCTTTTTATAAACCGTGCCACTCCTGACCTAGCACTGGGGTGACACAGACGACCCATTCCCGTGGAAACACAACTGAAAATCTGTTCCATATATCTAAATGTGGTGGTTTCTGCAGCATGTGCATGGCTTTTTGCAAACCCCATTCAGATGTATGGAACAGTTGCAGCAATTCTGTTGCGTGTGAATATACATATATACGAGCAATAGGCTCCTTATGGGGGCATCCCCGGCTTAGGTTAGGTTCACATCACATTTGGGCATTATGATACAGTGCACTTTTTTTTTTTTTTTAAAAGCATAACATTGTATGGTATTCGCTAATACGCTTTTTTAATACAGTTGAGGCAAATATATATGCCAAAGGGACACTTATTAGTCGTATAGGTCAGGGGTCATTTCCCGGCTATGTTCACATCTACGTGGCGGGGGTTACGTCGCGTAGCGTGTCAAATGTGATGAGAAAAAGGCACTATTTTTCCAGTCAAAACGATAGATACCTTGGCAGAACTTATTGTAAGTCAAAGGGTTTAGTTGGGCGCTGGGCGCTGGGCGGTATGCATCATACATACACGAAAGCCACGACGCAAATGTGAACAGGGTCTTAGCTAAATGTAGAGAGAACGTGGTAATGGTTGTGAATATTTCGGCACGGTGTATTCTGGTTTGTACCTATCTTGGATTTCCAGGTATTGGAGGGTATGGGCACCTGGGATAGATTATATGGACTGGTATATATAGATATATATATATATAGATATAGATATATATATATATAACAGGTAATAGTGATGATAAATGACTACATTCCCCACTCTCTATGACCATGCAGCGGGCCTGCCCCACATACACATGTACTACTACCCCCTCCCTCTCTTCCGAGTGTCGCGCCCGCGCCCTAATTCATCGTGCCCGCGGGTGTCGGGAGTGCGCGGCTCCGGCCTGTCTGCTGGCGGTGATAAGGGTGAAGATGGCGCCGGGCGGATGGAAATCCTAATGACAGTCTCCAGGATCGCTTCTATCTGTACCATGGTAGGTGACCGAGAACTGGCAGCTGCATCTGAGGGGAAAGGGCTGAGTGCAGAGGGGGAGCGCGCCATCTGGAGGAGAGGACGGGGTGCAGGCTGCGGGCCGGTGTGGATTCTCTGCGGTAAGGGGCAGTACGAGAGGCCGGGGATGCGGTGCGGCCTTTGGATGGCAGGGTCTGTGGAGGATAACTCCTGCTGAGCACACTGCCCTGTGACCCACCATGCCTGGCACAGCACACTTCAACTACAGGTAGTCCGCTGCAGGTGCCCACCTGTACACAGGAAGCGACAGTCGTATGCGTTTTATTACGGCACCTGTAATTGTCACCCAGGTCACAGGAGCAGCGGGGTAAAGTGCACGTCCCCCTAAAAACACATGATCTGCGACGTAAAAGTCCTTGACATGTCCTCTGTCATCTGCACCTGGGAAAGCTGGGTGACAAATAACAGGACTGCTCTTGCAGCTTCTAAAGTGGTAGCATCCAACTTTCCTAGAGCCCTGAAAGGCAAGCCTGCCTATGTATGTACTGCGAGCAGATGATGAGTAGGTAAGGTTACCACTCTGGACTCTGGTGAAGTTGGGTGACTACTGGATTTCATATATGTTGGTTGACACCCAGCTTTTCCAGACCCCGGCAGAGATTACAGTAGTACTTGATGTTGCCCTGGCGTAAGAATGGTGCAAACTTTACCGTGCGCCCTTATATAAAACAGCGCTAGCCTCTTTTTTGTCGTTAGGGGCGTGGTTTGTTAGTCATGTGATGTATTTCTCAAGCAGTGCGTCCGTATTATCCGCAAAAAAATGTTGCACGCCATTGACAGGTCACAGGTATAATATTTGCTTCACATATGACACTGTCGGTACAATATATATGTTCTCTATGATTGTGTCCTGGAGGATTTTTTTTTAGAAATATTCCTCCTCCGTCTCTTGTTATTTGCTACTTTTGCAGCGTCATTTGGCATTAACCCGTTGTGGTAATTGAGATACTAAGTTGCACTGAGTTTTTGTTGCAATACCTATAATATGGGAGAATGAATTCTATAGTGTCGATTACTGTGCGCGTCCGCTCGCTACGGAAAGCGATCCAGTAAGGGTAAGGTCACGCATAGCGGCCGTGAGGTTTTCTGGGTAAAACTGCTGTTTTACGTGTGATCAGCAGTAAATTTGTATGTCTGTGGGTGGATGTGTCTGGCTACGATGCACTGCTGCTTAGCTTTTGCACGCACCCATGACCTTTTTATATGGCCGAAAAACACGGAACCGCACACGGATGGCTTCTGTGTATCGTCCGTATTTTTAATAGACCAATGAATACCATAGCTGAGTCTGATCCACAAAAATGCACTGGAATAGGACCTGTTCTATAAATTGCGGAACTGACAAACCCATCCGCAAAAAAAACTGCTGTGTGCATGGCCCCATAGAAACGAATGGGTCAGTGTGCTATCCATGAAAAAAAACGGATAGCACACTGAAATATTTCACTGAAGTGTGCATGAGCCCTAAAGGGGTTTTTATCTTAAAGGGGTACTCTGGAATTAGACAGTTAGCCACATATCGAGACCAGGGTCCCCCTCTCCACTAATCTGTCCTGGGATCTGCAGCCAGCGGCCGCCGCACCATGCAACACAGGGGTCGGGTCAACACTCCGGCCTTTAACGTCTATCAGATATTTGTCATTTACTGTGGATATGCCATAAATGTCTAAATTGGGAATAATCATTTAATCAGAATATAATGAAACGTTCTGTAACTTTCTAATATACTTTGTTCCAATTCCTCGCCATCTTCCATAACTTTGCTTGCTGGCAGTAAATTGATCGTTCTTGTTTACATCCAGGGGCTGAGAACCGCGAGTACTTCGCACAGCTGAGAGGTAGATACAAGTGTTTCCAATGTAGGCGATCCTCAATTTGCTACCTGCATCAGGGAAAGATCTGTTTTAATCCAAGATATTCTTCCGTCTATGGCCAGTTTAAAGGAGTCGTCCCTGGAGGATGATTTGATTACAGGGTGTCCTAGTGCTGGGACCCCCCAGCGATCATCTGTGATCTGTGGTGGAACCTGGGAGCAAGTGTTCAATTCCCTGCAGCGCCGCCATCATACCACAAATGATGTCTTCCACTGTTCTCATTAATATCAATGGGCTGTCCATGTAATGCGGGTCCTCCAGAACGAGACCCGCTCTTATAACACTTCAAGAAGTGAATTGTCATTTTTTTTTAAGCATCTTTTTGTTTGTCACTTTAATTTAGCAGCGTTAAAATCCCTCGTATAAACTATACAGTGTATTTCTAATTGAAATCCATGGAAAGCTGTGTGCAGGGTGCAAGCGAATTTCATGTATATTTTGCTGCATAATACGAGCATTTTATGTGCTGGAGTAAGCCTGAAAATATCCTGTGTGAACATAGCCTTAGGCCCCATGCACATAGCCATAATCCCAGTCCGTGAATACGGCTACGGATGGCCGCGGACAGTCGTCCGTATTTTCTGGCCCTGCTGCCATTATAAAGTATGGGAGCAGGGACCATAAAAATAAATAAATAGGATGTACTAGTTTTTACGGAAGCTTTCTACAGCTCGGACACCTTCCCGTAAATATACAGGAAGGTGTCCATCGACCATGGAAAAGAATGGTTCCGTAATTACAGTCCATAGTTACGAATAAAATCTACGGTCAAGTGCATGAGGCCTTAGGCCTTTTTACATGGCAGTATTTTGCCTTTGGATAGTATGGGAGCACGGTCCGTAAAAAGCAGAAAATATGACACGTCCCATCTTTTGCGGAGCCTTTCTACGGCACGGACACATTCCTGTAAATATACGGGAAGGTGTCCAACGGCCATAGAAATGAATGAATCCGTAATTACGGATGAAATCTACGGTTGTGTGCATGGGGCCTCAGTATTTTTAGAGACTCTGTCACCACATTATAAGTGCCCTATCTCCTACATAAGGAGATCGGCGCTGTAATGTAGGTGACAGTAATGCTTTTTATTTAGAAAAACGATCTATTTTTACTACTTTATTAGCGATTTTTAGCTTTATTCTAATGAGTTTCTTAATGCCCAAGTGGGCGTGTTTTACTTTCGACCAAGTGGGCGTTGTACAGAGGAGTGTATGACGCTGACCAATCAGTGACCAATCAGCGTCATACACTTCTCTCCATTCATTTACACTGCACTAGCGATATAGTTATATCACTATCTGCAGCCTCATAACCACACTATAACGTTACTACAGTGTCCTGATAATGAATATACATCACTACCAGCCTGGACGTGATGTTTATTCAGAATCCTGACACGTCTGAATCTTTTCTGTGAGATTCCAGCAAGGCAAGCATAATCTCGTTTGAAATGACAAGTTACATCGTAATCTCACGAGATGATGTTTGCTTTGCTGGAATCTCACAGAAAAGATTCAGAAGGGTCAGGATTCTGAATAAACATCACGTCCAGGCTGGTAGTGATGTATATTCATTATCAGGACACTACAGTAATGTTAGTCTTTGTGTATGAGGCTGCACATAGTGATATAACTTTATCGCTAGTGCAGTGTAAATGAATGGAGAGAAGTGCATGACGCTGATTGGTCTAAAGTAAAACACGCCCACTTGGGCATTAAGAAACTCATTAGCATAAAGCTAAAAATCGCTCATAAAGTGGTTTAAAATAGATAGTTTTTCTAAATAAAAAGCATTACTGTCACCTACTTTACAGCGCCGATCTCCTTATATAGGAGATAGGGCACTTATAATGTGGTGACAGAGCCTCTTTAAGTCAAAACCAGGAGTGGAGCATAAACAGAATGGAAAGATTTGTACCACTTCTGTGCTTTGGCTTACAAATACTGCAGTGTGAATGAGGCCTTAGGCCCTGTTCACATCTGCATCCGGCCATTCTGTTCTTATTTGTCAGAGAAGCAGAATAAGGGAATTACGGAAGCAACAGTTCAGTTGCATCAGGGACACCACCGACGGAAGACATTGACTTTAATGGGTTTTGTCGTGGTGTCCGTGGTTTTACTGGAAACAATAACGCATCATACTACGCTAGCTATTGTTTCCAGTAATTTCGGAGGCCCCTAACGGAGTGCCCAACGCGAGATCACGCTGTAAATGACAGCTTACAGCATGATCTCGCGAGATCACGCTTGCGGTCATTAAGTCCCACACAAACCTTAACGAAGTGTTGGCATTGTGAATAGACATTGCGTCCTGGCTGGAAGCAATGTCTATTCACTCTCAAGACACTTCAGTAACGTTAATGTGTGAGTTAAGTGACAGCACATCGTGATCTTGCGTTGTTCACGATGTGCTGCGTACATGAATGGAGAGAAGTGTATGAAACGGATTGGTCAGCGTCATACACTTCTCTTTAAAATGCCCACTTGGTCAAAAGCTAAAAAACGCCCAGTTGGGCATTAAGAAAGTCATTAGCATAAATCTAAAATAGGTCATAACTTGGTCAAAATTGATCGTTTTTTTTCTAAATAAAAACCACTGTTGTTCTCTACATTACAGCGCTGATCACATTATGTAGGAGACAGGGCACTTATAATCTGGTGACAGTCTCTTTAAACAGGTGTAACATGTTTTTAATGTGTTTCACCTGTACACTACTAGAACGTGTAAACCCTACCTTAAAGGATATGCCATAAATGTCTGATAGAAACCTGGACCCCCATCTATCTCTAGAACAAGACCCTTTATCCTATTTTCTGACAACGTGGCCGGGTTTTCCGGAAACAGCCCAGCGCGTCTTTCTACGTTTTTTCCAGGATTCCCATATAAGAATGCGCTTTGCGGAAACAGCGAGTTGTCCCGGAATTTGGGTTCTCCGAAAACAGCATAGATAAACACGCTCTACTGTTTCCGGATAACCCGGCCACCTCGTCAGACAGTGGCGGTAGTCCAGCGCCAGTAGCTAGGGGTCAGATGGCCCTGTTTTTGAGATGGGACCGGCATCTGTCGGTCATTTCTGGCATGTACTGTGTATATGCCATAAGTGAGTTTTAGAAAGGAATTTCCTGTAAATATAGCGTAATTATTGTATTAAAAATGCTGTAATGTTCTAATATTTCTGCTGCATATTGGCATTAGGCACCAAAATACCATTGTGAATACTATAGAAAAATGGCAAGTTCTCTTTTTTTTAAGTTGGCCATAAACATAAGACCGATGTGTCAATGGGGCTGTGAGATCAGCAGGACTGAGTGGGTTAAATCCACCTATTAGTGCCTGTTCACATCAGTATCGGCCTTCCGTTCATGGGTTTCGTTAGACCTTTCCGTTAGAGGAACCCATGAATGCCCATAGATTCATGTTTACAAAAAAACAAAATAATGCCTGTGCGTGGAATAGCAGCAGTTTTTGGATTTTTTAAAAATATTTTAAATGCGGTTTTAACCTTTGGTGGCAAGTAACCTCATCTCCACGTCGACCTACAGTGCGGACTATAAAATCTGCAACATGTCAACATAACTTTCCGAAATCTGCACCTAAAAACGCAATATTAAGTGCTGATTTTACCTGTGGAATTCTGTGTTTTGATGCAACATATGCATATGTAGCCTTAGGCCTTATTCACACGAGCGTATTTCATGTCTGTGTTACGCGCGTTAAAACAACGGATGTCACACGACCTATGCAATTCAATGGGGCCATTCAGCATATGTCCACTGCGTGAAACTCTCTGCATGTCCTATTGTGCGTTTTTTGCGCATCCCTCACCCATTTAAGTCAATGGGTGCATGAAAAAAACGGACATCGAAACTGACGTCATCCGTGTGCTGTCTGTGTTTTACACACACCGGTTGCTAAAGAAGTGATAAAGAAAAAATAAAACACCTTGTTTTTTTTGTTGACGTAAAAAACGTGTGACAAACGGATGACATACGCAGGTAAAAAAACACACACCTTACGGATGCCACGCGGAAAAATGCTGCGTTTTTTACGCGTGCCAAATGGACATGTTCGTGTGAATAAGGCCTTAGGCCCTGTTCACACAGAGTTTTTTTGACGAGTTTTGGCGTGGAAACCGCTCCGCAAAACTCGTCAAAAACCGCCCGAAAATGCCTCCCACTGATTTCAATGGGAGGCGGACAAGTTTTTTTTACCGCGAGCAAAAAAACCGCGTCGCGGTAATAAGAAGCGACATGACCTATCTTGAGGTGGTTTCTGCCTCCAAAACCCCATTTCAATCAGTCAGAAACAGGAAAAAAACGCCTTGAGTGTTTTGACGAGTTTTTGTCAAACCACTGTGCAAAAAACGTCTGGAGCAGTTTTTGCAGGAGGAATTTTCCTCCTGCAAAAAACTCTGTGTGAACACAGCCCTAAATGTGTCCATTTACCCTTTGAGGTGCAGTTAGTCATAGTTTTTTCCCACCATTTGGTGAGTTTTTCAATGCGGTTGCGTTAATAAATGTAACCGCGACAGAAAACGCACCAAAATCCTTGTAAAGACGCATGCGTTTTTCGGATGCGTTCCTAACCGCACCTCAATGCGTGAATGGACTCCCTTGGACTGAGGCCGGAGCATGTGAGCAGGGAGGGGAAACGTCAGACACCGGACCTCCAGTATAGATGATGCAGTGGAAGTCGGTGTAATAGTCTATATATATATATATATATAATCTCACTATTCTATTCAGGATTTATTTCAGGTTGCATCTACATGTGTATTTGCATACGGGACATGATTTTCCATGTGATTTTATTACTGGAAGGGCTCTCGGGTGTTTTGTCCTCCTGAGATATGAGTAAGTACTGCCGCCAGCATCACCCATCCCCCGCAGGGCTGCCAGACGCCGCCTTCTTTTTTCTCGGCCAAAAATTAGACAGCCAAAATCTTATTGACAAATTGCAAAACCAAAAATAAATCCTAACCGTTCTAAGGCTATGTTCACACAGAGTATTTTTGACGCGGAAACGGTGCCTCAAAACTCGCCAAAAACAGCCCGAAAATGCCTCCCGTTTATTTCAATGGGAGGCGGGGGCGGTTTTCTCCCGCGAGCGGTAAAACCGCCACGCGGGAGAAAGTGCATGTCGCTTCTATCTTCGGACGTTTACGCCTCTGACCTCCCATTGATTTCGCCGTGCAGGGAGAGGAAAATATGCCTCAAACTTCCAAACGGAATTTTGAGGCAGAAATTCCACCTGCAAGAAACTCTGTGTGAACATAGCCTAAGGCTGGGTTCACATTGTCCGTTTTTGTTGCTTTTTCAAATACCGTCAAAAGAAACGGATCTGAAAACGTATCCCTTTTTTTAAATATTTCAACTGTAATCTGGTTTTGAATTGAAAGATTACAGGCCTAGGGTAAATTCACAAGTAGCGTAAATACTGCGGATTTCGTTCTGGAAAATCTGCAACATAATACAGTAGCAGCAGAGTGGGTAAGATTTAAACAAATCTCATGCACATGCTGTGTAAATGATGAGCAGAAAAAAAATGTGGTGCGTGTTTTTTTTTTTTTTTTTAACCCCTTAAGGACGCAGCCTAGTTTGGGCCTTAAGGCTCAGAGCCCATTTTTCAAATCTGACATATTTCACTTTATGTGGTAATAACGTCGGAATGCTTAAACCTATCCAAGCGATTCTGAGATTGTTTTCTCGTGACACTTTGGGCTTCATGTTCGTGGTAAAATTTGGTCGATATATTCAGTCTTTATTTGTGAAAAATTGCAAAATTTAGAGAAAATTTACAAAAAATAGCATTTTTCAGAATTTAAATGCATCTGCTTGAAAAACAGACGGTTATACCACCCAAAATAGTTACTAGTTCACATTTCCCATATGTCTACTTTAGATTGACATCGTTTTTTGAACATTATTTTATTTTTCTTGGACGTTACAAGGTTTAGAACATAAACAGCAATTTCTCATATTCTTAAGAAAATTTCAAAAGCCTTTTTTTGAAGGTGCCAGTTCAGTTCTGAAGTGGATTTGAGGGGCCTATGTATTAGAAACCCCCATAAAACACCCCATTTTAAAAACTAGACCCCTCAAAGTATTCAAAACAGCATATAGAAAGTTTTTTAACCCTTCAGGCATTTCACAGGAATTAAAGCAAATTGGAAATGAAATTTGCAAATTTCATTTTTTCTGCTGAATTTCAATTTTATTAAATTTTTTTTTAGTAACAGAGAAGGTTTTACCAGAGAAACACTACTAAATATGTATTGTCCAGATTCTGCAGTTTTTAGAAATGTCCCACATGTGGCCCTACTGCGCTCGTGGACTAAAACACAAGCCCTAGAAGCAAAGAAGCACCTAGTGCATTTTGAGGCCTCTTTTTTATTAGAATATATTTTAGGCAGCATGCCAGGTTTGAAGAGGCGTTGAGGTATCAAAACAATGGAAACCCACCAGAAGTGACCCCATTTTGGAAATTACACCCCTCAAGGAATTCATTTATGGTTTTTGTTATCATTTTGACCGCACAGTTTTTTCACAGCACCTATTTGAATTGGGCTGTGAAATGAAAAAAATGATATTTTTTCCAATAAAATGTCATTTTTGATCAAATTTTCTTATTTTCACAGGGAACAACATACCCCATTTTGTTGCCCAATTTGTCCTTAGTGCGGCAATACCCCATTTGTGGTGATAAACTGCCGTTTGGGCCCATGGGAGGGCTCAGAAGGAAAGGAGCGCTATGTGTTTGTTGGAGTCCAGATTTTGCTGGATTGGTTTTCGGGTGCCATGTCGCATTTGCAGAGCCCCAGAGGTATCAAAGCAATGGAAACCCACCAGAAGTGACCCCATTTTGGAAACTACACCCCTCAAGGAATTCATTTATGGTTTTTGTTATCATTTTGACCGCACAGGTTTTTCACAGCACCTATTTGAATTGGGCTGTGAAATGAAAAAAATTATATTTTTTCCAATAAGATGTCATTTTTGATCAAAATTTCTTATTTTCACAAGGAACAACATACCCCATTTTGTTGCCAAATTTGTCCTTAGTGCGGCAATACCCCATTTGTGGTGATAAACTGCCCTTTGGGCCCATGGGAGGGCTCAGAAGGAAAGGACCACCATTTGGCCTACTGGAGCTTTTCTGGTGCTAAGTCATGTGTGCAGAAGCCCCTGAGGTACCAGTACAGTTGAAACCCCCGAGAAGTGACCCCATTTTAAAAACTACACCCCTTAAGACATTCATCTAGAGGTGTAGTGAGCCTTTTGACCCCACAGGTACTGTGTAAAAGATAATGCGCAGCAGATGGTGCAGTGTGAGATTTGCAATTTTATATATGTATATGCCATTTCAGTGTCCAATATAGTGTGCCCAGCATGCGCCACGGGAGATATACACCCCTTAAATTGTAATGTGGGTTCTCCTGGGTACGACAATACCCTACATGTGGCTGTTATCAGCTGCCTGGGCATACGGCAGGGCTCAGAAGGGAAAGATGAGGGGGGTAAGCTGTGCGGAGTGCATCAGGGTAAATTAAAAATCAAGGGATGTATGATACATTTTAAAACAATCTTTTATACAGAGCCCTGGTTTTTCGGGACACGTGTCACATTGGTATATTGTGTTCTTCCTTATCCCCCTCTTATAGCAGACTCTGCACCTCTTTTGACTCTTTCCCTTTCCACCGGTTTGGGGACCTTCTCCTGGAAAGTGTTGCCCTGGTACGATGCGTGTGGCCTCGCTTCCAGAAGTACTGGGTGCCCCCCCTTCCTGGTCCCTAAAGATTAGATCTTGAAATTCCAGGAAAGTTCCCCTCTGGCCTGCACATCGACGTAGCACATACGCATTGTACAAAGCCATCTGTATGATGTGCCCGGCCAGCTTCTTATACCACACCGCATGGCGCTGTAGGGCTTCAGGACTTGATTTGACAAGTCCATCCCTCCCATGTACCTATTGTACTCCAGGATGCAGTCTGGTTTGGGGGTGGCCTTTCCTTCATATATCCTAAACCTGTAGGTATACCCTGATGCACTCTCGCACAGCTTATACATCTTCACGCCATACCTTGCCCTCTTACCTGGCAGGTACTGGCGGAATTGAACCCTCCCTTTAAAATGTACCAGGGACTCATCAATAGAAAAACACTTCTCGGGGGTGTATGCTTGGGAAAACCGGGCACTGGAACGGTCTAATAGGGGTCTCCGTTTATACAAACGGTCAAAACTGGGGTCATCTCGGGGTGGGCACGGCTCATTATCAGTATAATGTAAGAAGCGAAGTATTGCCTCATTTATTTATTTTTTAGGTTCCAGTTCATTTCTGAAGTTGCTTTGAGGGGCCCATATATTAGAAACCCCTATCAAACACCCCATTTTAGAAACTAGACCCCTCAAAGTATTCACAACAGCATTTAGAAAGTTTATGAACCCTTTAGGTGTTTCACAGAAATTTAGAGCAAAGTAGAGGTGAAATTTACTCTTTTTATACCATTTTTTTTATAACACAAAAGGATTTATCAGAGAAACACAAATTAATACGTATTGTCCAGATTCTGCAGTTTAGAGAAATATCCCACATGTGGCCCTCGGGCAGTAATGGACTGAAGCGCCGGCCTCCGAAGCAAAGGAGCACCTAGCGGATTTTGAGCCCTCTTTTTTATTAGGCACCATGTCCGGTTTGAAGAGGTCTTGTGGTGCCAAAACATTGGAAACCCCCCAAAAGTGACCCCAATTTGGAAACTAGACCCCTTGAGGAATCCATTGCAGTTTTCATGGGGTGCATGCGGCTTTTTGATCAGTTTTTATTCCATTTTTAGGTGGCGTGGTGACTAATAAACAGCAATTCTACTATTGTTTTTGTATACTTTTTTTTTTACAGCGTTCACCGTGCGCTATAAATGACATATTCACTTTATTCTGCGGGATGATACGATTACGGCGATACCAGATGTTTATAGTTTTTTTTGATGTCTTATGGCGTTTGCACAATAAAATACGTTTTGTAAACAATCATTCACTTTCTGTGTTACCTTATTCTAAGAGCCATAACGTTTTTATTTTTCAATCAATAAAGGCGTGCGAGGACTTTTTTTTTGCGTAACGAACTGTATTTTCGATCAGTACCATTTTTAGGTACATGCGACTTTTTGATCTCTTTTTATTCCATTTTTTGGGAGGTGAAGTGACCAAACAATTGTGATTGTGGTACGGTTTATTAATATTTTTTTTTACGGCGTTCACCGTGCGGGATAAATAACAAAATAATTTTGTAGTTCAGGCCGTTACGGACGCGGCGATACCAATTATGTATAGTTTATTTGTTTGTTTATATATTTTTATTAATAATAAAGGACTGATAAGGGAAAAAGTGGGACTTTTACTTTTATTACTTTTAGAACTTTTATTTTCTTATTTTTACACATCTTTTTTTAACTTTTTTTTAACTTTATTACTTTGTCCCACTAGGGGACTTGAGGGCAGGAGGCCCTGATCGCTATTCTAATACACTGCACTACATGCGTAGTGCAGTGTATTAGAACTGTCAGCTACTCACTGACAGCAAGCATAGTGGGTCCTGACGTTGTCAGGACCCACTAGGCTTCCGTCTATGGCATAGCCGGACGCCATTGTTTGGTGTCCGGTTGCCATAGTCACCATCGCCGGCCGCTATCGCGTAGCAGGCCGGCGATGGCAGCTTAACCCCTAAAAAGCCGCGATCTCTATAGAACGCGGCTTTTAAGGGGTTAATCAGCGGGGACACAGCGATCGGTCCCCGCTGTAGGAGCTGTGACAGCTGCTGTACGAGACAGCAGCTGTCACAGCTCCTGTATGTGTCGGGAGGACGGCCGAAACGGCCGTTACTCCCGAGACGTACTATTACGGCATGGAGCGCGAACGATACAGCTGCCATGACGTAATAGTACGTCAAGGAGCGGGAAGGGGTTAATCCTCAGCATTTCAATTGTATTTGCGCATTCTCTGCTTTTGTATTGCGGAGGGGGGTCTTACCCAAAATTCTGTGCTTCTTCGTCCAGGCCGGCCTCCCGGGATGACATTTCATCCCATGTTAACGATGCAGCCAATAACGTCATTCCAGGGCTGCAGGACGTTGGAGGGTCGTTTTTATGTTTTGCTACTTTTGCGCAATAAAAGCACCTTTTGTACTAAAATTTTGTTTTTACATCGATGCTATGTAAGAGCCATAACTTTTTTTTTTTTTTTTTTCCTTCAATGCCGCCATATTTTTATTGCAGGACGAGCTTCTGGCAGTGCACAGACACAGCGTGTTCTCGAGAGATCACGCTGTGACGTCACTCACTTACTGCCCCGGGTCCTGCATCGTGTCTGCCACATCGGCACCAGAGGCTACAGCAGCATCGGCGTTTGCAGGTAAGTCGATGTAGCTACTTACCTGCAAACGCTGATGCTGCTGCAGAATCAACTGTAGCCTCTGGTGCCGATGTGTCCTCGCTGGTCCGACACGATGCAGGAAGTGAGTGACGTCACAGCGTGATCTCTGGCGAACACGGCTGTGTCTGCACTGCCAGAAGCTGGGCGTTGTGAAGAGAAGTGGATGATACTTCTCGTCAGAACGCCCAGCTAGTAAAAGTAGTAAAAACGCCCCGATGTACGCACATAATACACGCCCACTTGGACTTTTACTGTAAACACGCCCACTTGGACTTTTGCAAGCCTCATTTGCATAAATACAAAAATGGTCATAACTTGGCCAAAAATGTTCGTTTTTTTAAAAATAAAAACGTTACTGTAATCTACATTGCAGCGCCGATCTGCTACAATAGCAGATAGGGGCTGCAAAATCTGGTGACAGAGCCTCTTTAAATAACATGTTAAAGAGACTCTGTCACCACATTATAAGTGCCCTATCTCCTATATAATGAGATCGGTGCTGTAATGTAGGTGGCAGTAATGCTTTTTATTTAGAAAAACGATCTATTTTTACCACTTTATGAGCGATTTTTTTTTTAGATTTATGCTAATGAGCTTTCTTAATGCCCAACTGGGCGTGTTTTTACTTTCGACCAAGTGGGTGTTGTACAGGGGAGTGTATGACGCTGACCAATCAGTGACCAATCAGCCTCATACACTTCTCATTATTCCAGCCCAGCTTCTTTCACTGCACAATCACACTGTGCTGTGGATCATGCTGGGCTGGAACAATGAGAAGTGTATGACACTGATTGGTCACTGATTGGTCAGCGTCATACACTCCTCTGTACAACGCCCACTTGGTCATTAAACTCATTAGCAGAAATCTAAATTTGTTCATAACTTGCTCAAAAATGATCGTTTTTCAAAATAAAAACCACTGTTATCTACATTAGGAGATAGGGCACTTATAATGTGGTGACCGAGCCTCTTTAACTTCATTGTTCGGGCCGTTATGATTGTGACGATACCGTATTTGTCTTTTTTTCTCAAAAAAATATTTTTAATGCACTTTACAAAATAAAATAGCTCTTTATGGGAATAAAATAAATTAATAAATAATATATATATATATTTTTTTTTTTACTGTTCGCTTTTATATATTTTTTTCAAATTCATTTTTTTTTTAGTTCCTCCAGGGGACTTCACAATGTGATCTTTTGATCGCTGGTATAATGCTTTGGTATATTTCGTATATTAAACCATTATTGCCTGTCATTGAAAGGCCTCATGAACACGAACAGGTTTTTGCGGCCGTATACTTTCCGCAATTGTGGAGTAGCCGTTGCGTATAGTCTAAAACACATGTAAACCTATGGGTCAATGCACACGACCGTGGTTTTCATGGTCCGTGTATTGCCCGGACCTAAAATAAAATAGGATATATCGTTATATGGTCCAAACTCATTGAAATCAATGTGTGCACGGTCCGTTAATTGCAGATGAAACTCCGCGGCCGTCCATGCCATAATCATGGACCGTGCACACTGCTGCGGCCTTGTGCATGAGGCCTAAAACTGACCTTTTTGTTAGGTCCCTGGCTGCCATGGCAACCCATCAGTGACCCGCAATTGTATTTGCCTGCCGTTGATGGGTGACAGAGGGAGCCCTCTCCCTCTTTAAACCATTTAGATGCCGGAGTTAATAGTGACTATGGTATCTAAGGGGTTAAACGGTCACGATCGAAGGGAAAAAAAAATCTTGGGAAAAAAAATAAATCATTTTTTCTTCCTAATCTCTGACAACTCCTTTAAAACACCGGTTATAATGGTGACTGGCATATGGTAAGACCATCACTATGCCTGGTTGACCATGTCAATACAGACATATGGGTGAATTCACACACCAGATTTTGTTGCAGAAATTTCTGCGACTGAAAATCTGTTCCATTTATCTGGAGCCTGCAGAGAATTCCGGTCGAAACACCACAGCAAATTGTGGTGCGTTTTTTTTGGCCCGAATGTCCGCTGCGGAAAACTGTACGTGAAAGAAGGTGTTACTTACCCATACTTATGGTGGCGTGTCCTCCAGCCAGGCTGTGATTGGCTGCAGCAGTCACATGGGGTGACATGTAATCCTTGGAGGCAATTCAATGGGGACATACAGTGTTTTTCACGCAGCGTGTGTCCACAGCATGAAACTCACGACATGTCCTATACTTGTGCGTTTTTTGCGCAACACGCACCCATTAAAGTCAATGGGTGCGTGAAAATCAGGGACGGCACACGGACGTACATCCGTGTGCCATGCGTTTGTCACGCAACAGTTGCCAAAGAAATGATGAGGAAAATAAAAACACCTTCAGTTTATTTTGTTGACGTAAAAAAACGCGTGAAATGCGGATGATATACGCGTGTGAAAAACGCTGATACACTGTACACGGAAGTCATACGGAAATGCAATGCAAGAAAAACACGTGTTTTTTATGCGCGCAAAACTGACACGTTCATGTGAATAAGGCCTAAGGCTACAACGACAGTTTGTATTCTGCAGGGCAAATAAATAACTGATACGTGTCTCCTCCGCGTCCATTCTGTATGTCCGTGGCTTTCACGTCACCATAAGCGAATGGGCGAGACAGAGTCTCAAACATAAAGACAGGAATGGGACCTGCTCTGAATGTTGTGACTCGGTCCCAAGGCCCCAGACAGATCCAGGAGAAACTGTATAGTTTGCATGGGGCCATAGGAATAAATGGGTCAGTGTTCTAGCCGTAAAAAATGGGTAGCACACTGACTAAAACAATGGCCGTGTTCACGTAGCCGAAGATATTTCTGGGAATCTTTAGTATGAATAAAATTGCGACCCATAAATTGACTAGAAAGTTTAGGTCCTCCTAACACCAGGACATGTATATAGTGCGTTTCACTGAACGCTGCCTCCACTTCCCATAGGTGTCGGGGACCTTTTATGATCAGTAGCCGTTTTGTTCAGCCTTTATTCACACCTCGTTCTTCTTAGGTCTGCAGTTTTTCTTGGCCATGCATCTGGCGTTTTACAATGGAAAGTGTCTGAATATTTATGAACTGGTTACACACAAAATTCAAGGTGGGGGGGGGGGGGCAGTTTTGAGTTTTGTCATACTTTTAAACTGGTCATAGAACTATAATCAATTTATGTCGGCAAAAAAATCTTCGGACTAGGGGTTCATTCAGATGTTGAGGTGCGATAAAAACTGCACCCGAAAACTGCATGCGGTTTTATCATGATCTGATGCGTTTTTCAATGCGGTTGAGTTTTTATTGCAAACGCATAGAAAAGCGTACCAAATCACGGTACAAACACATACAGATATTGGATGCAGTTTTAACAACACCTTTACTGCAGCCTCTGAATGGACCCCAAGTCTGGGTTCACACACACTTTTTTTGCAGGCAGAAAATCTGCCTCAAAATTCCGTTTGGAATTTTGAGGCAGATTTTGCTCTGCCTGCACGCCGATATTCGTGGCATTTTTCACCCGCGGCCATTGATTGCCGCTGTGAAAAAACGCTGCAAAATACGCTTTCTCTGCCTCCCATGGATATCAGCGCTGCTTTCCGTGAAGAAAATATAACCGCTTATCTCCCTGGTACTTGATGACACCGGAGCAGTCTCGTAATGCATTTCTACTTGTTTACTACTGCGATGTCCGTGCCCGTTTGAAACCCTGCCTTTTCCTCTACCCTGTCTTGCATTGTTTGGTTTTGTGCTCAGACATCGGCAGGTTGGAGCAGCTACAGCTTCACTGGATAATTATTCACCTTAGGGCCTGTTTACATCAGCGTTGCTCTTCCACAGTCGACTGCGCTATTGATTCCGTCAAAACAACGGTGACAAACAGAAAACTTTAGCAACGTTTCCGTCACCATTGAGATCAATGGTGAGGGAAACAGAAGCTAAGGTTTCAGGTTGCCTTTCCGTTGAGGGGTTAAACCGACGGAAACCTCTGACGGAACCCCTCAACTGAAGGGCAACGCTGATGTGAACAGGGCCTTACAAGCGCTTTACAGAGTTGTGCCTGGAGGTTGCACAACTTTTTTTGGTAAGCCTTGCGTTATCATTTTTATCTATTGGATCGCCTTTAATTTCCGACACTATTCTGCGCTTTTCAGGGTTTTTAAAAAAAAATCTATGCTAATATCAGCAGGAGACATAACAATAATGGCATGTTCACACACAGCAGACATTTCTGATATGTGACAGGTGTGACAAAATCTGCATGTGTACCATAGATTTTGGTACAGGTTTGCCTGTGGAGTTGCATACCGTTCCGCCTCACTGCAAGTGCAGTCAACCGATTATGACACAGTTTACAGCAGCTTGTATTCTGTGAATGGAGATAAGGTGCCTATTGACATGTTAGAACAGCTCCTCTCCGGCCTCTGTTCACAGGATATAAGCCGCACCATGTTCCTCCTGTTGTAAAGTCGCTCTCAAGCTCCATTATCTGCATTGCTCAAAGGGGTTGTCCGGGCACGGGGTGTTTATTTTTCACACTGATGACCAATCTACAGGATAGATTATTAGTACAAGAACGGTGGGGGTTCGACACTGATCAGCTGCTTTGGCTGCCTACGGGCATGGGAGTTTTGTGCCGAAAGCAGGTGGCTCTGGTCACAGTATAGCGGCCGTCCTGCGGTACTGCTTCAATTCAAGTGAATAGGAGCAGAGTTGCAGTTCTGCAGCACGGCCGCTATGCAGTAGTCGGAGCCTTCTGCTTCCGGCACTGAACACTGCATAACATCCGATCCCCGGACTCAGCCGGAACAGCTGAACCCCCACGATCATATACTGATGACCTATCCGGTTGATAAGTCATCAGCATGAAAAACCGCCTTGTGGCCAGACAACTGCTTTAAGGTGGCCATCAACGTTCGCTAAATGTCTGCTAAAATCGGGCAAACAAGCTTTCATATGTGCACTCGTTCCCGATCAGCAAAGGCTCGTTCTTTGGCTGATCGTATCGTTTATGCAGCACAAAATATTCTCATTGTCGGCACCACATCTCTCTGTGTAAACAAGGAGACGTGCTACCGACATGATAGAAATGTATGGGGACGTGCGATCGGAGTAACACGCAAAGCACTGATGTTAAAAAGCAACACCGACAGATTTCCGTGCATTTTTTTTACGCTCGTGTGAATGTACAGCCTGTAAAGGGAGTGATACCTATAATAACACCATTGAGGTTATTGCGGATAATGCAATTCCCTCATGTAATGTGTGAAGTGGTTCCAATATGGGGTTTCCGCAGTAGATCTTGTAGTTTTTTTGGTTGAAATATAAATAAGTCTGTACATCACATGTAACTCTAAGCCCTTACACTGCTGGAAACCTTGATCAGCCGCCATCCGGCCCGGCGAGCTCTGCTGTCACACATAATAGATAGCTGGAAACAGAACCAGCAGTGCCCGGCCTGACTGAAGTAGGGCACAGTTGATGGTCTTGAATTCTCTCACACTGACAAATTCAGATGGAATCAGTGAAGTCATGTGCAAGCAAAATAACGATTGTACATCTCGCCGCGTCTCAGCCAGCTCGCAATGTCCCAGCGGCTGGATTATGTACGTTTTTGCATTGTGATGTCACTTATTTTAGTGGTGGTGGTGGTAGTAGTGAGGTTATTAAGCTCTGCAGGTTACATACAGTCCCGGCATGTGCCATAGCAGGAGGATTTTGTTGCTAGATCAAATAATTGTATTGTATTTTAGGATTGTATACGTAACCAACACTACATTGCTATTTTAATTATGGCTTTTGCACACGGCCTTGTTATAGATCGACTATACAGCGCCCATAAGAATCTGTGTGTGTGTGTGTGTGTGTGTGTGTGTGTGTGTGTTTAACAGGTGAGAAATTATTTTACATATGCCATAGTAAAGAACAGTTTAGCTTTTAGTGGTTCTGTCTGATATCAATTCCATCTATCTAGTGTTTTCTTCCATTAAACCGATTTTTAAAATTGATGGCCATCAATATTAGATCGGTGGGGGTCCGACTGACAAAATCCCTGCCGATCAGCTGATTAGAGGAGCCGTGTGGCTTGTACGAGTGCCGCAGCCTCTTTATTGTTTACATAGTTTTGGTTTTAATTTGGACTTGCACACCAATAAATTTATAGTAACTGCAAGATATTGCACCACCGTCCCATACAAAGAAAACCATATAAACAGTGTA
The DNA here is from genome assembly GCF_050947455.1 of Rhinoderma darwinii. Taxonomy (NCBI): domain Eukaryota; kingdom Metazoa; phylum Chordata; class Amphibia; order Anura; family Rhinodermatidae; genus Rhinoderma; species Rhinoderma darwinii. The sequence goes on along the minus strand of NC_134688.1, from coordinate 57,920,090 downwards.
GAGGCTGCGGTGCTCATATGAGCCCCTTCAAATAGCTGGTCGGCTGAGAGTAGGACCTCCACTGTTCTAATATTTATGTACTCTACATTGTGCCGTTCCTCTGTTATTCCCCCTAGAAGTTTATAAACCAATTGACAAGTGGGTGTCGTTGTGGATCTAGTGTTTCTGGACTTTGCAAAAGCATTTGACACTGTCCCTCATAGACGTCTAATGGGTAAATTAAGGTCTATAGGTTTAAAAAGTATCGTTTGTTATCGTTTGGGTGTCCACTTGGCAAATTAGTTTATTTATTTTTTATTGTTGGTTTAAATAACAAAATATTCCAAATGTTAAGAGGTAACATTGTATTAACCAAAATATTATGTATTACGGTCACTATCCAAAAAGTTAATGCTGGAAAATCAAATCACCCCCTAAAACCCTGGAATCTATCGCGAGGGTAGAGAAAGAAAATGTTTATTAATTAATTATATTTGAAATAAATGCATAATAACATTTTAAACCAGCCCAAAGGTCTTTTTCTGTTTGGAGGATAGTTCCATTATCCATCTGTATCAGCTCTTATAAAAAAAAAAAAAAAAAAAAGTTCCCCTTCTTTACTTAAGCAGAACGGTGGCTCAGTGGTTAGCACTGTAGCCTTGCAGCGCTGTGGTCCTGGGTTCAAATCCAACCAAGGACAACATATGCATGGAGTTTGTATGTTCTCCCTGTGTTTGCGTGGGTTTCCTCCGGGTACTCCGGTTTCCTCCCATACCCCAAAAACATACCAATAGGAGTTAAGATTGTGAGCGCTGCGTAATATGTTGGCGCTATATAAGTAACTGAAATAAATAAATAATACTTAGCGTCAAGTAATATGATCTTTCTAAAAGCATCCCTCTATTCACCTTATGGTGCCATTCCAATTCCCGTGGGAAATCTTTTGAGATCCATTTATAAATGATAACCAATCTTGCCAGAAACAAAATCTTTCTAATTATTTTGCTAAAACAGTCTTTCAAAAGACCGGAGATGCCAAAAATAAATAGCATCAGCTCGATTTGAACCTCTTTTCGAATTAATTTAGAAATAGATTCTGCTACTCCACTCCAGTATCTATGTAGCTTGGGACAAGCCAAATCAAGTGGATGAGGTCGGCTAGATGTATACCACATTTCTGACAATTATAGTTATTCCTTAACTTCATAACCTTTTAAGAGCTTTGATGAAAGTCTGGTTGATCATAAAACAAATCAGTGATCGTGATTCAATGCTGTTTCTCCGATATGTTTATGTTTATAAACTAACCCCCAATCGATCATAAGCCCAAGATCCTTATCCCGTTTTCCTTGTGATTTAATATGATTTCTTTCATCCCCTAAAAGGATTTTTTTTATATAGTGAGGTCAAAAGTCCTTTCTTACTTTTTAAACATTCATGTCCATCTGTATTCACAGCGTGATCTTGCGGGATTACGCTGTGCTGTGTCAGGAAGTCCCACAGAAACTTTACCGAAGTGTCGGTAGTGTGAATGGACATCGCGTCCTGGCTGGAGGTGATGTCTATTCACTCTCAAGACACTTCGGTAAAGTTACTGTGGGAGTATGTGAGAGCACACTGTGCTGTGAATACAGATTGACATGAATGGAGTGAAGTGTATGACGCTGATTGGTCAGCGTCATACACTCCTCTTCACAACGCCCAGTTGTCTATTAAGAAACTCCTTAGCATAAATCTTACATTGTTCATAACTTGCTCAAAAATGATTTTTTCAAAATAAAAACCACTGCTGTTATCTACATTACAGCGACGATCACATTGTCGGATAGAGAGCATTTATAATGTGGTGACAGAGCCCCTTTAAGTTAAAGATAGTGTACCTCTTTAGTTTTGCAGCGTCCCCCCTAATGTTCTATGACATTGCAGCATATCCACATGTATTTATGGACAGTCACCAGATGTATTAGTGGTACGTCTTCCCGCAGGAGCAATCTTATTAGTCGTTTCTGCGTAGGTAAAATATAGGGCGCCATGAAGGGGCTCCAGACCAAAGTGATCAGAGTTAGAATTCCCTATTGTTACTCTCGCCAAATCATGGACCGCCCCTGCTTTAAGCTTCTGCTAGTGAGAATTTCTTAGAGCATTATTAATTAAATTCCCTAACATATAAGCTTTATATTATCCTTATTTCCTTCCAATCTACTAGGCCGTTACTTTGCTTTGATTTTAACTATGTGAAGATCTTGGGGGTCCTCCAGTCCTGCTTCTCCTCAGTCACAAGACCCCACCGCCTGAACTGACTGGTGAGGACAGGGAGGATCATCAGAATGAGAGGCGCATGAGCTTTTGGGATGCGGTGACCTGTCATCCTTTTGATTGTTAGTGATCTAACTTCACAGGCATTACAATAAAAAGTGAATAAGAACAAACCATTAATAAGTTCTGCGTACATCCCAAGATAGAATAGACAAAATAATGTAGGCTTGAAGAGCCAATCGGACCAGTCCAGGAGCCACTAACTTTTATTTAAGGGGCCAACAAAAAGCACATTTATTGACAGCCATAGAGAATACAAAAAGTTAGTGCCAGTAGAAAAATGTGGCCTCCTAGTACTTCCCCAGCCATTGATGGCCATATTTCCTGCTGAATGTCCATCATATTCAGCATTGCATGTCCAGGAATATCACATAGACATCCCAATCTTTATATTTTAAGTTGTGATCCTAATCTGTCCAGTTATGTTTTTGGTTTTTTTAACATTTGGATTGTCCATCCCAAATTTAAGGCGCATTTACATAAGGGCCTGCTCACATCAGTCGGGTTTCCGTTCATCCATTCAGTCCGAGGAAAAGATGAATGGAATCCATAGCTTCCATTTGCATTTCTGTTGATTTCAAAGGTAATGCTTCCTTGCAGTTGGTTTCCATTCCGTAAAGTTTTTGTTTCTTTAAAGGAAACCATATTGTAGGCGACTACGCTATCGTTTCTGTGAGAAAAATGGAAACTTTATGGAACGGAAACAAACGGCAACCAACTGCAACGGAAGCATTACCATTTAAATCAATGATCATGCAAACGGAAGCTATGGATTCCATTTGGCTTTCCATTCTTCTGTTCCTTTGACGGAGTGGATGAACGGAAACCCCAAGCGAAACCAGACGCTGATGTGAACATCCCCGAAGTCTTTTTGGGCGCGCAGCAATTTCACCACTCTTTTCGCTGGGTTGCAATATGGTTTTTAACAGATGAAACTTGTAAAATAAATGTTTCACCCCAAAGAAACGCATTGTAAAACGGCATACGTTTTTGCCATGATTTTTAACACGTGGCCAAAATAATTGAATATACCCAGGGTTCAAGTCTTGTCCAGAATAGCTGCAATAATGAATTCCTAGGCATATCTGCCATTATGGGAAAACTACTATTTACCGTCAGATGTTTCACGTTGTTATGGCGACGGGTTTTTTGTGTCGCACACATCTGCATGTTTTGCTCAAATCTCTTAATAGACATATCTGGGTCTCGGCAAGATTAAACCCCTGTCAAGATTAAAAAAAGGAAACGGACCCTTTTTTATGCTGGTTAATCCCATGAGCTTAAGTTGAATCATAACCATCAAAGCTGTCAGCATGTATATAACCCGGGCCCATCAACACTTCCGAATAATCAGTCTTTTACCCCACCTGTCCCTTGTGGGATCACCTGCTCCGTCTTCCTCCCAAGCGTTAGGATTTACAGGAATTCCTCTTGAATTGTTTATCCATTTTGTGTTTTCTTTTTCATTTATGGCTTTTTCCTTCTATCCTTATGTTTGTATGTGTTTTTTAGCCTCTGTTCTCTTTCCCTATGTGAACAAAACGCTGTAAGTTAAAATTAGACCAGATCGGAAACCAAAGCTAATTTTAGTATTTTTGGTTCCGCATCTACTTGACAGTGTAAGGCTGTGTTCACACAGAGTTTTTTGCAGGAGGAAAATCGACCTCAAAATTCCGTTTTTCGCCCGCGGCCATTGAGCGCCACAAAATACACTTTCTCTGCCTCCCATTGATATCAATGGGAGGTCAGAGGAGTAGACGCCCGAAGATGGGGCATGTCCCTTTTTCCCGCGAGCCGGTTTTTCTGCTCGTGGGAAAAAACGCCTCCGCCTCCCTTTGAAATCAATGGGAGGCATTTTCGTTTTTTGGAGCGATTTCTCCGTGTGAACTGGCCCTAAAAATTTTTAGTCTGAGTTATTTTATATTACTTTAAACTATTATATTCCTGTGTGTTTATTTGGAAGAATGTGTATCTGGTTCGGCAGCCGTGTTTGTTGGCATTATTCTGTGATGTACAGGCTCATCTTGGCGCAGTCGTTTTCTCTTTCACGAGACCGCATTACTCAGGGGGGTTGCCTTCGCTTTGCCCCAATCAGCCGCCTGGGACTTTCACCTAATTAGTTGAGAGCACATATGTCTTTGTAGCGCCACTCCCTGTTTCTTTGTAGTAATTGTCTCTTTCCTCCTGAGCATTGTTTAACTAGTTCCTTCTAGACAAGCCGTGCCTGGAAAGACCAGTCACTACAGGGCTGAATATGGGAGTCAGGACTAGGTAAAACCCAAGAGAAGGGGGCTAGGTCGCATTGGTCGCATCGTGACATTGCAAACAATGCTTGTGAATATGGTTGCATTACTACACGCGAAGGAATGCGGCACCACAAACCACACACCAATCTACATCTGCTGGATTGATGATCGCAAATGCATGCACCTTTTCCAGAATAGACTAAGTAACATGCAACTCTTGTAACATGTTAGTGATATTTTTTTTTTTTGCATTTTTGAATGTCGTAAATTCTATACGCTTGCGTCTCGCAATGAAATCGGACTCAAACTTTTATGTCATGCAACTTGTATGCGATTTGATCTCGAAAGTCGCTGTGTACCCCCAGCCTGATAAGGGTCGGTTAGAACATAGCCGTTTTAGATCCTCAGTAGGACCCTTTATTTTATTCCACATTTCCCATATGTATATGATAAAGGTTGTCGATAGAAACTGCTTTAGTTGGGCACCTGTCAAGAGAGCACCTGCCTTCTCCGAGGGGTCACATAAAGTAGATGTTTATGGCGTATCCACAGGTTATTCTATAAATGAATGATAAATGCGGGTCCCTGCTCTGGCACGTGCACCTATATAGAGAACGGGGGTTTGGCTGCAGATTTCAGGTGGGGACTAGTGGAGAGTGGGCTGCACATGGGTGTGGCTCTCTCTCCATTCTGTTCAATGGGAGTTACAGATGCATCCAAGCAAACACTGCAACCAGCTAATTATGATCGCATCTACGTTTATGAACTAAGGGCCTGTTCACATCACCGTTCATTTCCGTTCCGGGGGAGGGTTCCGTCGGGTGAACCCCGCAACGGAAAGTGAAACGGAAGCTGTGCTGTCAGTCACCATTGATCTCAATGGTGACGGAAACATTGCTAATGCTTTCCGTTCGTCACCATTCCGGCTGGTTTCCGGTTTTCCGACCGAATCAATAACGTAGTCGACTACGCTATTGATTCCGTTGGAAAACCGGAAACCAGCCGAAATGGTGACGAACGGAAAGCATTAGCGATGTTTCCGTCACCATTGAGATCAATGGTGACTGAAACGGAAGCTGTGCTGTCACTTTCACTTTCCGTTGCGGGGTTCACCCGACGGAACCCCGGAACGGAAATGAACGGTGATGTGAACAGATATGGACATTGCCACAGCAAGAGCGAGGAGAGAGAGTGTTCGATTGAAGTCTTTTCACTCGAACTGGCATGGGGGCGTGTCACTGCTACGGACAGTGTAAGAGCTGTGGAGAGGAAAGCGCGCGCTCTCATCTCTTCAGCTGTTGTGAGAGATCAGTCTTGTACTTTGTCTGCCGAACTGGCAAGGGGTCGTGTCACTGCTACGGACAGTGTAAGAGCTGGGGAGCGCTTACACTGTCCGTAGCAGAGACACGCCCCCTTGCCAGTTTGGCAGACAATACAAGACTGATCTCTCGCAAGAGCTAAAGAGATGAGAGCGCGCATGCGCGCTCTCCTCTCCGCAACACTTGCACTGTCCGTAGCAGTGACACGCCCCCATGCCAGTTCAGCAGAAGACTAATCTTGAAAGCTTGAGAGTGAAAGCGCGTGCGCGTGCGCACACTCTCTCTCCTCGCTCTTGCTGTAACACTGTCGATATCTGATTGGACAGTGTCACAGCCATAGTAATACGCCCCCTTGCCAGTACACACCCCGTTGACTGTTCAGGGGGGTTATTTACCGATATCGAAATAACGGAGGGAGGTAAAAAATTTTTTTTTTTTTTAATGTGCCCCAGGGTTTGTGCACCCCTTCCCATTACATGCTGCACATGTATGGGGAGCTGAAAGGTTCTCTTTAAGGCCAAAACTAGGCTGCGTCCTTAAGGGGTTAAGTTCAAGGGGGCGGTCAAAAGCTGCAACAAATCTTGCGGATTGTCCTGAGGATTAGTTGCCCATCTACTTAAAGTGTACACACACACACACACACACACACACACACACACACACACACACACACACACACACACACACTTACTTTATTTCATAGCTATCTAAAAACAGGGGTACAATCACCACTGTGAAAAGCCCAACCGTGTATTTAAAAACTTATTAAACAAATACTCCAAGTCCAAATTCATTTGTGAACCCTTTGTGACTAGGTATATAAACAGAGATATCAAATATGGAATCAGCGTTTAAACATTGGTGTAACAGTGGTTTAGACCCTAGTACACACCGGAGCCTGCGTTAACCGCACCTAAATCTCCTGATGTTAAGATATACAACAATGCCACTGCCCCTTACGCAAAATTCCCTCACTTCACCCGACCCTACGCGTTTCTATACTTATCATCAGGGGTCTGTAGCTTGGTCAGTCTGGCCAGGATACCAGCGATATTTCTTCAGCAGCAGATATTCTACTGCACAACACGGAAGCATGCACGCATAGATGTCAGCGGCATGCTTCACTCTGGGACTCTGAGTCACTATGAACTGAATACTCCTCCCCCTGGCTTTGGCGGCATACTTGAAACCAGCCAATCACACTAGCCCACCACATTCGTGACGCTCAACCATGTGACCCCCGGCCGTCAGCTGACATACCCGGAAGCAACACTGTAAACACCACAGAACGTGCAGACTAAATGGGAGGCTGTAGAAGTATCTACTTGCCGCACAGAGCCTCATGCTATTCAAGAATGGAGTATAACAATATTAGATAGGATACATGTTGCGGATCAGCTCAGGACCGCAATTGGACTACCACGATAGGAGCACCTACCCTGAAAATACATATTGTATGAATGAAAAACCGATATTAATGTCAACCACACTTAGGACATTTGAAACCACCTGGACTTATTTACCATGCCTGTTACTATTGGATGATATACTGCAAGTAACTGTGCTTGGACTAGGATTAAATTGCCATACCCCTACCTAGAGGACCGACAAGACCCTGTAACTTTATCTGAATTGTATATCAAATAAAACAGGTAGAATTTGTTTGCTCGTTTAAACCTTCAGGCTGCACGCAAGCCATTCTGTAAATCCATTGGGCCTCTTTACGCAGAATGAGGTTATCCCAATCCCCTCCCCGTTTAGGAGGACGTACCAATTCAATTGCCTGAAATTTCAAACATTCTGCCCTGCCTTGATGTTTTGATATGGACGTATCTCTTGAATTTGTAACATCTCCAACATGTTCCCTAATCCGGCGCCGAAACTGCCGCATCGTTTTGCCCACATAATTCAGTAGGCATGGACATGTAATTAAATAGACCACACCAGCCGTTTTGCAGTTCACTAAATCTCGGATGTCATACTCGACCTTGGTGGTGACACTTTTGAATTTTTTCCCACTTTGGATAAAGTCACAGGCTCTACAACTACCACATCTATGTGTGCCCGGTATCTGCCTATCCAACCAAGTACCTTTTTGTATTATAGGGTCAAAACAACTCTGGATCACCTTATCCCTAATATTTTTGCCTCTACGGAACGTGACTGAAGGCCATTGTGTTATCTGATCCGCCAAGTCCGCATCGGCTCCTAGGATACGCCAGTACCTCTTAAGTATTTCCATGATCTCAGATTGTTTGGAGTCAAAAGTACCTATGAGCCTCGTGACCTTTTCCTCTTTTCGTTGTCTAGGGACTAAAAGACTCTGCCTATCCGCATCCCTTGCTCCCTCATAGGCCCGTCTAATTACTCCCTTGGGGAAGCCTCTCTCCTTCAATCTGTTTGTGAGGTCATGTGCCTGTAACTCAAAATCGTCCATTGAACTACAATTCCAGCGTACGCTCATGAATTGGCCTCTGGGGATCCCTTGAGGGGATAAGGGGGACAACTGTTCCATTGAAGGAAACTATTGGTTGCTGTCTCCTTGCGGTGTACTTTAGTACGTATTGCGCCTTCCTTAGTTTTAATTATCTTAAGATCTAAAAAAGATAATTCCTGATCACTGATTTCACATGTGAACCTGAGCCCTAGATCATTTACATTAAGGACTGCTACAAAGTTATTGAATTCCTCCACTGTGGAATTCCAAAGCAACAACACGTCATCAATATATCTAATCCAGATACCTATTGATGAAGTCCACCTGACAAATTTATCCCCAAAGACCACTGTCTCCTCCCACCAGCCAAAAAACAAGTTTGCATAAGTGGGAGCAGTGGGACTCCTCATTGCTGTACCACGTTGCTGATGAAAGATGCGGTCTTCAAAGATAAAAACATTCCTTTCTAACACAAAGTGTAGTAATTGTAAAACAAGCTGGTTATGAGCCACATATTGAGTGCCCCTAGATTTTAAAAAATATTCCACTGCTTCACAGCCAAGTCTATGTGGAATGGAGGAATACAAAGCCTCCACATCCAAACTCGCCAGAAATGTATTTTGTTCCAATGTGATACCCTCAATTTTTTTTAAAAACATCCAGTATCACGTACATATGATGTGAGACCTAGCACAAACGGACGCAGCACCTGGTCTATATATGTACTCACATTCTGGGTTAGATTGTTAATACCTAATACAATGGGTCTACCACGTAGGGGAGGGTACCCTTTATGGATTTTTGGCAGGCTATAAAAGCATGCCATAATAGGAAATTGTGGAAATAAAAAGTTGAATTCATTAGCACTGATCAAAGACCTGCTCTTTGCATCCCGCAGGATACCTAAAAGCTCCTTCTTGAACACTGCTGTGGGGTTATCTTTTAGAATGGTGTAACAGTCAGGATTGAGCAAGATGTCCTCACACATTTTCTTATAGTCTTCTCGACTCATAACCACAATGTTCCCACCCTTATCGGATGCTTTTAGAATGATATTTAGTCTTTTTTCCAAAGTGGTAAGAGCTTCACGTTCAGACCAAGACAGATTGTTATCAACGCCCCTCATATCCTGACTCAAAGCTTTAATCTCTTCACCCACCAAGTCTACGAACAGATCTACGTTGGTAAAATCTCCCACTGGCGGCAACTTCCTACTTCTAGTTTTCAAATTCGTAAAAGGACCCAGTCCTGGAGCTCTACTCGATTCCTCAAGTAACCCTTCCAAGGCTTCTAGGCCTTCAAAATCAGATTCCTCTAGACCCATTTCCAGACATTTTTTCCTGTTGTGATGTTTAAAAAATTTAATCCATTTTAATTTACGAGCAAACAAATTCAAATCCTTGATCCAGGTAAATGAATCAAATTTTACTGTGGGGACAAATGAAAGTCCCTTCTCTAAAAGCATGATCTCAGATGAACTCAAATTGTATTCAGATAAATTAATTATTTGTAACTTATCCGTTCCTATTCCCTTTATAAATCCTTTTGTCCCCTCAGCATGTAGCGGGAAATGGGGGGATTGTTGGATAAAAAAAATTTACTGCCACTGTTGGAAGAAGCTCTAGCCCAGCCTCTATTCCTACCTCTGGCACCTCCCCTGTATTTCTGTCTACCACCACCAGTCCCAGAGAATGGGCCTACTCTTTCAGAGTCTGTTTCACTCTCAGATCTAGAAGGGTCAGATTCTCTTTGCCCCTTCTAGTTGCCCATCTACTTAAAGTGTACACACACACACACACACACGCACACGCACACGCACACGCACACGCACACACACACCAATAAAATGAAGGCTGTACGGCGCTCCTGTAGCCACACGTCTCTACTCCCCCTGACTGTGTTCTGTGCAGCCGACCACTCACGGGCTGCTGCATTCTCATTTGATGAGATGTCCTCACAGAAGGTCGGCTGCACAGAGACCAGCCGAGGGAGCAGGTACGTGTCGCTACAGGAGCGCCAGAGAAGTGGAGTATATTACTTCTTTTTTTTTTTCCTTAAATACTACGTCTGCCCTAAAAATTTGCTCTAAATTGTAGGATTTAGTGCAGACTTTTGAGAGGAGTACCTGGGTTGGATTTGATGCAGGACTTTTCACAGCAAATTTGATCCATATTCAAGGTTCCTTATAGTCTAATATTTTCATGACGTCTTGAAAAAGATGACAGCGAAACGCGCGTCGGGGTGTTTTAGTGTGGTTGGTTTGTGGTATAGGGGATCAGCATGCAAGACATGGGTTGGTATTGGAAATTTGGCCTTGGGTTAGGGTCTCTTATCTGTATCCTCCTGTTTGGGCTTATATATTCTATCATAAGTTGTTCTTGGAGTATCTATACAACTGTGTCATTGGCAATATATTTATGCTTTACTATGCTCTATTTGAACACTATGTACCTTTACTATATGTATTCTATATTCCCTTACCACCACATTATTATGTGTAATTTTAGGTCTTTTGACCTAATTTGTTTTTGATGTCGCTTTTTTTAGGCTTGGATTTATATAGGTATTGATAATGTCATGTGTCCCTTAGACAGCGGTCCCCATTATCTGGGGGAGTCTCTGCTTTCCACACAGGTTGTCATACTATAATCCACACTTCTCACAGTGGGTGACTTTATTCTCTGTGAGCGGTGAAGATCTGTATATAGGAACCGTTCCCATGTGGGAGCACTTACCTTACACTATATACAGATCCTTCCTGCGGAGATGTTCTGCGATAATGGAACTGGGATACGAATCCTACAAGAATATCCCACTTTAGCAATCTACATCCTATTACTTTAGTTCTGAGAATCTGGGGACAATTGAACATTAAGTTAATCGGGTAAAATTGATGTTTTCTATTGTCTAACGTTTTTATTCACAAGAAAAATGACATTAAAAGGAGTTTAACCCTATGTTTCTCCACACTTGTCTACTGTAAATATTCAAATCTAGCGCGGCTCTTTATTATAGTGCTTTACGCCTGTAAGTCAGTTTTTATAACGCACTGTAGTACATTTCCATTACTTGCCTTCTCTCTCCAATAGTCATTACATATTAGGGGAGAGAAGGCAAGCAATGGAACTGTACTGCAGTGCACCCATAAATACGAAAACTTCGTTCACATCTGCGTCGGGGGTTCAGTTTGTGGGTTCTGTCAGACGTTTCCGTCAGGGAAATCCACGAACAGAAACCATAGCTTTCAGTTTGCATTACCGTTGATTTCAATAGTAACGCTTCCGTTGCTATTGGTTTACGTTTGTCCTTAAATTTTTTGGGCAGAATCAATAGCGCAGTCAACTACGCTATTGATTCAGCCAAAAAAAACAAACCGGAAACCTTACGGAACTTAGACAAACTGAAACGTTACTATTGAAATCAATGGTAATTCAAACTGAAAGCTATGGTTTCCGTTTGTGTGTTCCTCTGACGGAAAAGTCTGACAGAACCCACGAAACAGAACCCCCGACGCAGATGTGAACAAAGCGCATGATCTTCTGGCACAGCCAAAGGGTTCTGTGTCAACAATATTGGTAATCGAACTCCACACACATGCTCCAAAATTGGTATTGGGGGAGCAGATATAACCAGGAAAGGGCTGGATGGACGGGCTGAGGGTGCACAGGGTTTTTGGTGATCCCCCTCTGTCATGTGATCGGACCAAGGTTACCGGTTCTGATGCAGACGGGGTTCATGTGACTATAAATCTGTCCATAACAAGACAGTGCACTCAGGACAAGCCCTGCCCTCATGCCGTAGTTTTGTGGTTCTGTCTGCAGTGATGGCGGTGGGTGGCTCTGACACCCGCCTCCCCCGTCGGGTCATCTCAGGACAGAAGGGGTGTCCGGATTGGAGACACAGCGCCGCACCTGTCCTCAGATTGTCTGGTATTGCAGTTCACCTCCATTGAAGTGAATAGGACAGAGCTGTAATACCACACTCCACCTGAGGACAGGTGCGGCGCCATGTTTTCCTGGACGACCCCTTCAAGACTTTTCCTGTGTGTGTGTGTGTGTAGCAGAGCGGCGTGTGCACGGGCGCCGCTGATACTTCATAGCCGCTTATCAGCTGTTTTGAAGTATCAGCGGCGAGCATCCCCCCAAACACGCAAAATCAAGTATAATCAAGCGGTTTTTTATGTGTTTTTTTGGGCACGTAAAATGTGCAAAAAAAACACGTGTCAAATACACGCTGTGTGAACCTGTCAACTGAAAAGTCATTCACTTCACTTTTATCATTCTAAGGGTATGTTCACACGCAATGTTTTCAGCTGAAAAATCGGAAGAAGAACGGCACGTAAAAAGACGCCCGCCAAAATGTAGTGCACATCACTTCTTGGGACGTTTTTGGAGCCGCTTTTCATTGACTATAGAAAAACAGCTTCAAAAACGGCCGTAAAAACCGCGAGTTTGATTAAAAAATGGCTGAAAATCGGGAGCTGGTTTCCCTTTGTTTAGTAAGCGTGTGAACATACCCTTAGGCCTCATGCACACGACCGTATTTTTTGCCACCCGTAAATACGGGTCCGGTGTCCCACGTATTCGACTCGTTTTGCACCAGCATTTACGGGCCCGTGCCTGTAAATACAGGTCCGGTGTCACCCGTATTCCACCCGTATTTACAGGCACGTTTTTGGCTGCAAAATTACACTGCACTAATCGGCAGTCCTTCTCTCTATCCGTGCAGGATAGAGAGAAGGGACAGCCCTTTCTGTAATAAAAGTTAAAGAAATTCATACTTACCGGCCGTTGTCTTGGTGACGCTTCCCTCTCTTCACATCCAGCCCGACATCCCTGGATGACGCGGCAGTCCATGTGACCGCTGCAGCCTGTGATTGTCCTGTGATTGGCTGCAGAGGTCACATGGGCTGAAAGGTCATCCAGGGAAGTCGGGCCAGATGTCGAGAGGGACGTGTCACCAAGGCAACGGCCGGGAGACTGGACTGGAGGAAGCAGGAAGTTCTCGGTAAGTATGAACGTCTTTTATTTTACAGGTTGCTGTATATTCTGATCGGAATTCACTGTCCAGGGTGCTGAAAGAGTTACTGCCGATCAGTTAACTCTTTCAGCACTCTGGACAGTGAGTATTTACCGACGTCGCCTAGCAACGCTGCCGTAACGACGGGTGCACACACGTAGCCACCCGTCATTACGGGAGCTCCATAGACTTCTATGGGCTGCCCGTGCCGTTATTACGGCCTGAAATAGGACATGTTCTATCTTTTTCAACGGCACGGGCACCTTCCCGTAAGAAAACGGGAAGGTACCCGTGGCCAATAGAAGTATATGAGCCCGTTATTACGGGTCGTAATTACGACCCGTAATAACGGGTGTTTTTACGGTCGTGTGCGTGAGGCCTTAGCCTTTTGGCGTGTCCTATAACTTCTGCCAGCTGCAGAATCACACCCAAAATGGCTGCCGGACACTGCTTAGCAATTTGAAGACACCTACCTGGCTTGTAGGAGGGGGGGGGGTGAGATTCCCTCCCACATTTACGGCAGCTGTGAGTCGGGTTTTCTTTGCCTTATTCACCTTGCTGTAATTCTGGGATGTGCTCCCCCTGGTGGCCAACATAGGAAACACGTCAAATAATTATTACATTTTTAATACTTTCCACCATATGGAAGAAAAAAAAGTACAGCAAAAAAACGTAAAAAATATAATAGAAATAAGTAACGACACTTAAAAAAAAAAAAAAAAAAAAGTTTCATTCACGACACATTCCCTTTAATAATCTAGTTGCTCTTCTATATCCTTTTTACAATGTGAAGCCCAAAGCTGAATCCCATATTCAAGATGTAGTTTCACGAGGGATTTATAGAGGGGGTAATAGTATACTGGGATCACAGGCTTTTATCATTTATTTTTTTTGTTCACTCTAAAACCTTATTCGCTTTTGCAGCTGCTGCTTGACATAAAGGGGCAAATTTACGAAGACTGGCGTTGCATACACCAGTCTTAGGCCTCATGCACATGGCCGTGCCTGTAATCACGGTCCGTGATTATGGGCACTGGCGGCTGCAGACAGCCAGTTGCATTTTCGGCTCTTGCTCCCATATAAAGTATGGGCGCACGGTCCGTTGAAAAGCAGAAAATAGGACATGTCCTATGTTTTGCGGAGGTTTTCTATGGCCCGGACACCTTCCGCAAATATATATGGCTAAGCGTCTGTGGTCAATAGAAATTAATGGGTCCGTAATTGCGGACCGTAATTACGGTCCACTATTACAAACTAAATTTACGGTCGTGTGCTTGGGTCCTTAGACTGAAGCCTGTAGGAGTAAGATGCAACAGCTTTATTAAGACCAATTTTTAGACCCCCTATAGGCTACATCCAGTAGTTCAAAAATATTGGCACGTCCTTCCGCCCACATTTTTGGACCGTACTCCCACGCAAAGTATGATAGCATGGCTCGTAAAATGCAAAAGAACGGATATGTTCCATAATTTTCGGAACATTTCTAGCGATACGGAAAGGTGTCCGTGGCCAATAGAACTAAATGGGTCTGTAATTGCGGACCATATTACCGTCTGCAATTACGGATAATTTTTACAGTGGTGTGCATTGGGCCTTACTGCTGGTGTATTGAAACTTAACTTTTATCGAATATATAGTTGTTCAAAATATCTTGGAGAACTAACCACAGATCTTCTGTGGATGTAGTCTTCCTCAAATCCTTCTGTCTCCTCTTGTAATCCCAGACCGATTTGATGTTGAGATCAGGGCTCTGTGGGGGCCATATCATCACTTCCAGGGCTCCTTGTTCTTCTTTAAGCTGAATAGTTCCTAATTATGACAATTATCTGTCAGAATTAATGGTGTCCTAAATGCTGAGAAATACAGGCCAAGTCCCCAACTCCATTTGCTGAATTGCAGCCCCAAACTTGCAAGGAATATCCACCATATTTCACTGCTGCCTGCAGACTCATTATTGTAGCGCTCTCCAGCCCTTCGGCGGGTCTTGCCATGGTGGTGGACCTGTGACATGAAATTGTCTTCCACAACCTCCCCTTTGTAGCAGAGTTTGGCTGTTCCTCAAACAATTTTAAGCCTCCTACACAGCTGTTACTGTTAATGACTGTGTTTCAACCTACATATGAAAATGATGATAGTTGTCACCTGTCTGGTATTAATCAAGATCACGATTAATTGAACATGTAACCTTAATTCAAATTATTTAGGCCACACCCCTTTTTGCATAACACGCTGTTTAATTAATAATTATCCCCTGGGTCTGCTGTATACTACAATATATATTATACCACCTGACACTACCCCCACACAGTATACTGCCCCTGAAGTTGCCTCCACACAGTATAAAGCCTCTATAGCTGCCCCCATAACTGCCCTCTACACAGTATAATGCCCCCATAACTGACTTCCATACCGTATAATGCCCCTATAGCTGCCCTCACACAGTATAAAGTCTGCCATAGCTGCCCACACGCTGTATAATGCCCCCAATAGTGTCTGAAAAAAATATATATACATACTCTCCTAACCTCGTTCCAAAGACGAGTGGAGGAGAACCCCCTGCTCCTCTTGTCTGTGCAGCTTGGCGCAGACAGGTGCGATGATGTCACTGCCTCGCGTCCAGCGATACATAGTGAATGGTAGAACAGGAACCTTATGGTCCCCCGCTCCTTACGGTCCCCTGCTTTACCATTGGGTACAACTGTATCTGCGTCCTGAAGATTCAGTTAGTTTAAACTGGGAGAAAATAATTGATAAAACCGAAATTTGTAAGATGATGTAGATTAATTGCTCTGTATCTCGATTAATTTTCGATTAATTGCCCAGCCTTACTATAATCCTACGCAATCCATGACTTTGCCTTCAGAACAGCATCAATTCTTCTAGGTACACTTGCAAAGGATGGTCACACTAAATATTGATTTGATTTTAGTTTCCTCCTCTGTTCATTCACTTTGCATTTTGTTAATTGATAAAAATATTAACACTTCTATTTTTGAAAGCATTTTTCCACAACTTACCAAAACTTTTGCAAAGTACTGAATACAAAATGGCTAATACAATTATACCGCGGTCTTTTAATCAAAATCGGCATTGAATAACTACAGTATATATGATAGGTGTATATATTTTAAGCAGTTAACGAAAAGTTATGTTTCACTACACCAGCAGATAATGGGGGATTCCATGTTTTTGGACTACTGACGTAGAGTTCAGGTTTAATTTCCGACCATTTCTGGTGTTAATTATAGTAAAGTTGTTGTGCCACCGATGGATCCACCCCTTCCTCTAACATGAAAATGTCCTAAATTATTTAGCAAATATGGCATTCGCCATAATTTTAATTTTTTGTTTTAACGCCAATTAACTGTCGTAAAGCCGTTCATAAATTCCTCCCATAGTATATGGGAAAGGTTTAAACTTTATTTACATATACCTGGACGGCTCCTTTCATTCTTTGCTTGGTTGTTGTTTTCTTGGTGACTTTGCAGCGTTATAGTCTGGTTTATGGCGTGGTAACTTGTAAACATACAGATAGTAATTAAGTCGTTTCCACTGGGATCTCATTACTTCAGTGTGTGAGGTTGTTCTCCTGATAACGTCTTGTTGATTTAATGAATCCTGTTCAATCCACTGTATTATGTCCCCATAGTATATAATGTGAATACGATTGGGGTGTTAGGTGTGTATTATGCAATAATTAAAGTGGCGTTCAGAGGGTGTAAACCCACCCTGACCTAGCCCTGTGTATATGGCCTCATGCACACAACCTTTGCCACTGATCAGGCCACAAACTAAGGATCTTTGTGTCCGTATTTTTGGTCCCTAATGCCTGAGTTGCTTCTGCAACCGTTTTCTCTGTCTGTATATTACGGCTGTGTGTCCGTGTGTCATCTGTATTTCACAGTCCGCACCCAAAGGAAGGTCATGTGATCATCGTAGGCTTCTGTGTGCTGTCTGTTATTTTTGTGGATCCGTAGACTCCATTCGTGGCATGGATCTGCGAGAAACTACAGGGATAGGACATGTTCTATAATTTACGGAACAGATATGAAAAAAACACTGGTGTGTGCATGGCCCCATAGTAATGAATGGGTTCGTGTACTATCTGCAGAAAGTGCGCATAGCACACTGAAGAGAAACACGGTTGTGTATGGCTCCAAGGTCCTTAAAAAGCATGTCTGGACAGTCTACTTTGAGCCAAAAACAGCAGCAGCTCTATCTGTCCCTTACCTACACTGATACATTGTAACAAACTCCCAGCTGCGAGCAAGAGAACCAGGTCAGAGCAAGTTTTCAAAATGTTTCCATTCACTGACCGCAAGCATAATCTTGGTGAAAATTGTAACATTTAAACACAAAATATATGAGAGCGTTGTATAATGTTTTTTTTATTATACAATGAATTAGACTATACAACTACTTTTTTCAGCTTTCACATTTGCAGTTTGATCTCTTCTCCTTGTAAAACCTGCTGAGTCCCTGACAATCCCTTCTAGTCCTTGATTTACAGCATGGTAGAACAGATTGTCTCCCATCATCCGCTGTGTTCTCCAGCGAGTCCAGTATTTGGAAAATTCTAGGGCGAGTAAGGTCTGTAAATTCTCTGACATAGAAACTTAATCCTCAGCTGCTTTTCCAAAAAAAACATGTTGCACTTCTCATTTACTGGCCACAGCATGAGCCGACTGGTACTAGGGAGCGGCTTGCTCGGCCATATTTGCGGTCTATGTCTAGACGGCTCAGCAGTTCACAACAGCAAGAGTTCAGAAGAATCGTCCGGAGCCGTTTTCATTGGTGACGGGTTTTTGTGCTGGAATCATTTTTATCTCATGCCAGAGAAGAGCTCTTAACATTTTTACAATGAGAGCGTTCCCAGCTCGCCAGCGTCGCCGCCTCGCAGCGGGGAAAGCATCAAATGATGTTTTAGCGCTGGCTTTGAAATTGTCTCCTTGCTGAGATCTGGGCGATTACGCTGATGATCTTTACCAAGACTCCCTGCGGAAACGAGAGTCCTGCTGCTTTATGGAAAGTGTTCATTAAATGTCTTTGATGTTGTACAACAAGTCCCAGCAGTCCTCCAATGTGAATAAAAAAAAAATGTTCGCTTTTTATACTCCTTGCCTTTTGTTGGTAGTTCTATCCTCTGCATTGCGTAAGTACAAGTGATATATCTATACGGATGTCTAACGGCGCGTCCTTTCTCTCCTCTTTAGGGCGCCAATGCCTCGGCTTTAGAGAAAGAGATTGGTCCGGAACAGTTTCCAGTAAATGAGCACTATTTTGGTTTGGTAAATGTAAGTAACCGCTATTTATGTATTGACCTCTAAATACCCATTCTACGCTTTAAAAATTGCGATGTCTCTTTGTTTAAGTTTTTCTCTAAAATAAAAAATTCAACGGGGTGGTGAAGATGGGGTACCGTGCAAGAGAATACGATTTTTAATAATCATAGTGGCCGATCTTTTCCAATTTACCCCCTACTAAAGTGGAATAATGTGACATAAAGGAGTATAAAAACTTCGACCACTTTAAACATGTTTTTTTTTTTTTCATATAATAACTAAAATGCGAAAAGTTTTCATTTTTGTAAATGTCTAGATTAGTAAATACTTCATAAAATAACAGTGCTGGAGCTTCTTTTCTGTCCGATATGGGCCCTGTAAACAAGCGCCAATCGACAAAACCGCTAGTTGATTGGCTCTTCTGTCACGAGGAGCAATGATTGGTTATGTATGGGGACGAGCGCTCGTTACTATGATGTCTTGTCCCTCATACATTTCCATCATGTCAGCCGCCCAGCTCCCGGTTTACACAGGGGGATGTGCTGCCGCAATGATAATTTAATGTTACATGTTTCCCCGTTCATCAGCTGATCGTTGTACTGCTTACACAGGGCAGTGATCGGGAATGAGCGTTCATATGAATGCTAGTTTGCCTGATAATTGGCCCGTTTAAAAGGGCCTTAAGCACTGATTGGACATTGTCTGATTGTAGGGACACGCCCTATTCACAAGGGAAATGGAAACTTCAAGTTGTCAATTTATACATACAGTGAAGGAAATAAGTATTTGATCCCTTGCTGATTTTGTAAGCTTGCCCACTGTCAAAGACATGAACAGTCTAGAATTTTTAGGCTAGGTTAATTTTACCAGTGAGAGATAGATTATATAAAAAAAAAAAGAAGAAAATCACATAGTCGAAATTATATATATTTATTTGCATTGTGCACAGAGAAATAAGTATTTGATCCCCTGCCAACCATTAAGAGTTCAGCCTCCTCCAGACCAGTTACACGCTCCAAATCAACTTGGTGCCTGCATTAAAGACAGCTGTCTTACATGGTCACCTGTATAAAAGACTCCTGTCCACAGACTCAATTAATCAGTCTGACTCTAACCTCTACAACATGGGCAAGACCAAAGAGCTTTCTAGGGATGTCAGGGACAAGATCATAGACCTGCACAAGGCTGGAATGGGCTACAAAACCATAAGTAAGACGCTGGGTGAGAAGGAGACAACTGTTGGTGCAATAGTAAGAAAATGGAAGACATACAAAATGACTGTCAATCGACATCGATCTGGGGCTCCATGCAAAATCTCACCTCGTGGGGTATCCTTGATCCTGAGGAAGGTGAGAGCTCAGCCGAAAACTACACGGGGGGAACTTGTTAATGATCTCAAGGCAGCTGGGACCAAAGTCACTAAGAAAACCATTGGTAACACATTACGCCGTAATGGATTAAAATCCTGCAGTGCCCGCAAGGTCCCCCTGCTCAAGAAGGCACATGTACAGGCCCGTCTGAAGTTTGCAAATGAACATCTGGATGATTCTGAGAGTGATTGGGAGAAGGTGCTGTGGTCAGATGAGACTAAAATTGAGCTCTTTGGCATTAACTCAACTCGCCGTGTTTGGAGGAAGAGAAATGCTGCCAATGACCCAAAGAACACCGTCCCCACTGTCAAGCATGGAGGTGGAAACATTATGTTTTGGAGGTGTTTCTCTGCTAAGGGCACAGGACTACTTCATCGCATCAATGGGAGAATGGATGGAGCCATGTACCGTCAAATCCTGAGTGACAACCTCCTTCCCTCCACCAGGACATTAAAAATGGCTCGTGGCTGGGTCTTCCAGCACGACAATGACCCCAAACATACAGCCAAGGCAACAAAGGAGTGGCTCAAAAAGAAGCACATTAAGGTCATGGAGTGGCCTAGCCAGTCTCCAGACCTTAATCCCATCGAAAACTTATGGAGGGAGCTGAAGATCCGAGTTGCCAAGCGACAGCCTCGAAATCTTAATGATTTACAGATGATCTGCAAAGAGGAGTGGGCCAAAATTCCATCTAACATGTGTGCAAACCTCATCATCAACTACAAAAAACGTCTGACTGCTGTGCTTGCCAACAAGGGTTTTGCCACCAAGTATTAAGTCTTGTTTGCCAAAGGGATCAAATACTTATTTCTCTGTGCACAATGCAAATAAATATATATAATTTTGACAATGTGATTTTCTGTTTTTTTTTAATATAATCTATCTCTCACTGGTAAAATTAACCTAGCCTAAAAATTCTAGACTGTTCATGTCTTTGACAGTGGGCAAACTTACAAAATCAGCAAGTACTTATTTCCTTCACTGTACATTTCCAGGAGGAATAACAAAGGGGAGGCCAAATGCACAGTTCTAAGAAAAGGTGCTCCAGATTTGATGCTCTCTAATATAAAAAAAAGAATATATTTAACTTTTTTTTTAAATATGGAAGAAAAAAATGTAAAAAAAACACATTCACATTTTTTTTTTTACGTCTGGTGCATGCCCCTGGGTAAACACACCTGAAGACATACTTGGTAACTTCTGCCGACTTCAGCGATACCAGATATGTGCATATTTCTTACACACTGGACGCAAGGTGGAGCTTACGATGAATGGTGCGCACACTAACTTTTATAGAGCAATTTTCCAAAGCTGGTTTGCTGACACCATACAACCATTACAGACGTTGTGAAGTGCCAAAACACTGTTAAAGGAGTTGTCCAGTCCCAAGAAATTGATGGCCTATCCTTAGGATAGGCCATCAATATCTGATCGGTCGGGGTCCGACTCCCAGCACCCCAACCAATCTGCCGTATTGAAGGGGCTGCAGCGCTTGTACGAGCGCTGCTTCCCCTTCATTTCCATTACTGTTCCCACTGTGAATCCCTGACACACTTGTAGCGGCAGTACACACTGAGTAGTCTCTGGATGAAGCTCCGTCTAGTCACAGCTGTATCACGGAGTTAAATGCCACCGGAGAGCGACAAACCTGCTAACTCTGCAGGACGTTCTGGAACGTCCTTGCAGAGTTAATTGCGGGCCGCCCAGATGTTTGTTTTATAGGCGGTCTGCAAATGGTTAACGCATATGGACTATAATACTAATATAGCTGCAATAATAATAAATCAGACCGACTAGGATACTAATATAATAATTTATTTGTATTAGTCAGTATGATTTATTTTTTCTGCTATATTAGTATTATAGTTGTTATGATTTATTATTATTTTTTGCTGCTATCTTAGTATTCTAGTCGGTATGATTTATTATTATTTTTGCTGCTATATTAGTATTATAGTCGGTATGATTTATTATTCTTTTTGCTGCTATATTAGTATTATAGTCGTTATGATTTGTTGTTGTTTTTGCTGCTATATTAGTATTCTAGTCGTTATGATTTGTTGTTGTTTTTGCTGCTATATTAGTATTCTAGTCGTTATGATTTATTATTCTTTTTGCTGCTATATTAGTATTATAGTCGTTATGATTTATTCTTTTTGCTGCTATATTAGTATTATAGTCGTTATGATTTGTTGTTGTTTTTGCTGCTATATTCGTATTATAGCCGGTATGATTTGTTATTATTTTGGCATTCTAATAGTCAGGATTATTTCCTTGGCTGTAGATGGTTTATGATCTACACTCTGGCTGTAAAGCTTGAATAGTCCGGAGACCCCTGCAGATATAAATACTCTCCAAAAATAGTAAACTTCCCAGAAATAGGAGCAAAATCTGTCTGCTGTCTTTCCGAATTTTCATCTGAAAATAAAAGCCTTCTATAATCACATTGCTGGAATATATAACACGAGTGATGGCAGAGTTCCCAGGTAATAAACGTTATTTCTCTAAATTCCACCGGAATGCAGCTGCTGCCGTGCTGGAAAGAAGTTTTGCTTTTTTTAGGTTTATAAAAGGAATGCTACTTGGAAAGCTTGACCGCTTGATGTCGGCTGATATTGGCACTGCTGTTCAAAGCGAAATCTCAGTCCCCTCAGGTCTATTTAATATAAAGAATATACAGTGAAATTCCTTTAATCCAGAATTTGATAATCCGCCACTTGTTCCCAGCACAAGGCCAATAGACCAGGAGAACCAATAGGCTATCTGCCCTTACAAGTAAGATGTATATACGTCTCTCTGAGCGGTTGATATGGAGTATTTAATAATTTTGCAGATATCAGATATTTTTGATGACAGATTAAAGGAATTTTACTGTATTAAGAAAAAATTTGTTCTTAAAATATCAGGTCTCTCTAACCCAGTGCTGATCTTCCGCTTAGCACTAAAGATTTAAGCGGGCAGACAGATTCCTTTAAATGATGTCTTGTTCCTCCTGCCTGTCCCCTATATCCCATATGAGGAAGTGGTTATTTTCATGGGCATGATTACTAGTATAATCATTGTTAGCTGTTGCCATGATATGTAAGGAAATATTTTTTTTAACGACTATGTACACCTTTTTAAAATCTTTTATTTTTTTTTATAAAAATGTGTACGTATGTATGTTTGGTGCAACTTTCAAAATACTTTTTATTAAAAAATTTGTTTTACTTTTGAGATACAGCTGCTTTGTATCCTGTATACAGAGCAGCTGTATCATGCGCGAAGACCTGAATCCGTCAGGTCAGTGGCACACATGGGTTCAGTGTCAGCGTGCCCTGGGTGTCTCTGACATACAGTATCCACCTCTTATCAATCACATGTAAGCTCAGAACTTAGATGTGATCGAAAGCAGCTCGAACCTGCGTGGACCTGATGACACTGAACCAGTCAGTCCCGCTGACCTGACGGATGGATTCAGGTCTTGGCGCATGATACAGATGCTCTGTATACAGGATATAAAGCAGCTGTATCTCAAAAAGTTACAATTCTTTTTAATGAAGTGTTTCAAAAGTTGCACCTTTTAACACACTGAGATAGATGGATAGATATAACCGTTGTGGACAAGATTGATTGTTGGTACCCTTCCGTTAAAGAAAGTAAAACCCACAATGGTCACTGAAATAGCTTGAAACGGACAAAAGTAATAATACATTTTAATTTACTGAAAATCAACTAATGTAAATCAGACATTGCTTTTGAATTGTGGTTCAACCCAAAATTTTAAAAAATGAATGAAACTGGCCTGGACAAAAATGATGGTCCCCTTAACTTTAATATTGTGCTGCACAACCTTTTGAGGCAATCACTGCTAACAAACGATTTCTGTAACTCTCAATGAGACTCCTGCATCTGTCCGCAGGTATTTCGGCCACTCCTCGTGAGGACACTGCTCCAGCGGTCTCAGGTGTGAAGGTGCCTTCTCCAGACTGCAGGTTTCAGCTCCTTCCACAGATGTTCAATAGGATTTAGAGCAGGGCTCATAGAGGCCACCTCAGAATAGTCCAATGTTTTGCTCATAGCCATTCTTGGATGTTTTTAGCTGTGTGTTTTGGGACATTATCCTGTTGGAGAACCCATGACCATCGACTGAGACCAAGCTTTCTGACACTGGGCGGCACATTTGACTGTTTAGTTTATGTAGAAGCTACTGTTATATCTTCCATTCTCATCACTTCAGTGGCAGAACAAACTGGCTTTATTTGTAATCATCTTTATCCTCAAATACATTCAATTGAAATCGCAATTGCTGCTCTTTTTTTCTTTTTAGGCTGTGTTTTTTTTTTTTTTTTTTTTTTAAGAAGGTCACCTCGCATACTAGTTTGACATTTGTGATAGGAGTATGATGGAATGATTGTTAGTCGGTGCTAAATATCCATTTGAGGCTGGCTTCACACTTGTCGTTTTCAATGCGATTTTTTTTTTTTTTTTTTAATTTTTCTTTTATTTATTTTTTTGCTAAAGCTAGGAGTGAATGCCAGAAGGAAGGTGTAAAGGAAAGGCTTGTAGTTCCCTTTCTTTGTTTCCACTCCTGGCTTTGGCTTAAATGCTTTGTACACCTTCTGTAAACTATACACACGCACACGTGTCTGTGTTATCTGCCCTCCCTGAACAGTGGGATGCTTTCCCTGTCTCCACACTCTGATCTACCGTGTACATCCTCTTCCCCCTCCCTGCTGATATCTGTCACTGAGAGCAGTGCGGATGAGTCCACTCTGACATTAGCAGTGTGCTGTCGGATCTATGTCAGAATCTGCTGCACCCTGAGCTATGTACAGGAGCTGCACAGACTACAGCAGAAAAATTTCAGTGCAAAGATGTCTATATCCTTTTAAAAAATAAAAGCTGCAAATATGTGAATCTCTCCTAACTTGTCTCATGCAGACTCTGACCCACGCAGTATTTTATACTTATGTTTAAGTCGCCTCCTTGATGAAGTTTGTAAACTAGCAAAACAGAAGAAAACATTAGTGTTTGAGTTTTTACCAAAACTTCTATTTATCTGTCCAAACATTGATTCCTGCCATAGCCAAATATTTTAAAGAGCACCTGCCACCGTTTAGAGGGGCTTGGTACTAATGGTGATCGATGGCATATCTCTAGCCTATAGGAAAGCGATTTGGGTTGCTTCTGTTTTCAGCTCACATGCGATGGCATGCAGCTTTGTGAAAGTCGGGCTTGGTCTGATGCGAACTAGATTGTTTCTGTTCACTCACTGCAAAATATATTAAGTGTCATTATAAAATGATTAAAGGGAAATGCAATTGACATTTTATAGTATTGTACAGCTTAAGGCCCCATGCACATGAATGTAAAAACGCCCGTAATTACGGCACGTTTTTACGGGCCCATAGACTTCTGTTGGCCACGGGTACCTCCCCCTATGCTTACGGGAAGGTGCCCGTGCCATTGAAAAATATAGAACATGTCCTATTTCAGGCCGTAATTACGGCACGGGCAGGCCCATAGAAGTCTATGGGGCTCCCGTAATTACGGGTGACTACGTGTGTTCACCCGTAATTACGGGAGCGTTGCTAGGAGACGTCAGTAAATGGCCACTGTCCAGAGTGCTGAAAGAGTTAAACGATCGTCAGTAACTGTTTCAGCATCCTGGACAGTGGCTACCGATCAGAATATAGAGCAACCTGTAAAAAAAAAAAAAAGACGTTCATACTTACCCAGTACTCCCTGCTTCTTCCTCCACTCCGGCCTCCTGGGATGACGTTTCATCCCATGTGACCGCTGCAGCCAATCAGGCCAATCACAGGCTGCAGCAGTCACATGGATTGCCGTATCATCCAGGGAGGTCGGACTGGATGTCAAGAGAGGGACGCGTCACCAAGACAACGGCCGGGTAAGTATGAATTTCTTTTACTTTTTCTGCGGAAAGGGCTGTCCCTTCTCTCTATTCTGCACTGATAGAAAGAAGGGGCTGCCGATTACTGCAGTGTAATTTTGCAGCGAAAACGTGCCCTTAAATACGGGTGGAATACGGGTGACCAAGGACCGGTATTTACGCCAGTATTTACGGGAGGACAAAAATAAGTTTGTATGCATGAGGCCTAAATCGGCATAAAAAGTTAGTGGGCCTTTCAACTCATTCATGCCGGACTATTTGAGGGCAGCATAATCTAGCTGCAGGTCCTCTGGGCAGGCGGTGTGTGTTAGCAGTAGTCGTCTTCAGCTGGCAGCTTGCTCTGCCCACCAGTTTCCGATGGCTTTCCTGTAACCCAATCTAATAGGGAAAATGCTGTCAATCAGAGGCTGGAGGATAGAGGAAGATCCCAGTTCAGGAATCTTGTAAAAGGCTGTGCGTATGCTGCCTATAAATTGCTGATTTCCTGATGAAACTTCAATGGATTTCAACCATTGTATTGTAACAGGTGATATCTGTGACATAATCTGCATGTAAATTCCTGGTAACTCAGAGATCTGTGCCCTTAAAGGGAATGTGTCGCTAGAATTTTTTTCCAGTTGAACAGTTAGTATATGAGTGATTACACATTGTTTTAATTTTTTATAAGTCAGGAAATATTATAAATTAGATTCTAATTTATAACATTTCCATGTGCTGGTCACTAGAGGGAGCAATTCCCAAAATTGCAGCATTGGCAATGTGGTAAAGCAACCTCATTGCTTTATGCTGCAAATTTGGGGTAGACACACACTCTAGTGTCCTCACACAATCCCCCCTCCCTTATTCTGGCTAGTGCCAGGAGAAGGAGGGGGTTGAATTTTCAAACCTCCTACACAGTGTGCCGCCATTTTCTGAGCGAATGTACAGTGTTGGAGGATTAGATACAGTGCTCAGCAGACAGTATCACACGAACATAATACACACATCACATACACAAACATAACTTGCCTGCTCCTGCCGCCTCCGCTCCTATACCTTGCGTCTTCGCTGCGGACCGGAAAATCGTCATCTTACTGTCCGGCCGCGGCCTCCGGTCCACATGAAAATGGCGCCGGATTTCGCTCTGCCGAAGACCTTCCTTTTGGTCTGTGTGGGAGCGGCGCATGCGCCGTTCCCACACAGACAGCGTACGCTATAGTGAATGGAACGGCTCCCATTAACATTTTCTATGGGGATGTATGTGTCGTTAATCGACACATACAGAGATGAAAAAAAAAATGGCAGCCCCATCGAGAAGTAAAAGTAAGGAAAAAGTACAACACAAGAACACAAATACAATTTATTTTAATAACTTACTAAAAACCATATTATATATATAAAAAAAAATTGGTACACCTTCCCTTTAAAGGGAAAGTGTCATGATTTTTATTTTTTATTATATTGCTTTTAATAAAATATAAACAAAAATTGTATTTATTAGTGTTGTCACGTTCTAATTTTTACTGTGTTCAAACTTTTACTTCTCTATAGGGGCTGCCATTTTTTTCCCATCTCTGTATGTGTCGATTAACGACACATACAGAGATGGAATACGGCACACACATCCCCATAGAGAATGCGAATGGGAGCCGTTCCATTCTCCGTAGAGTACGCTGTCTGTGTGGGAACGGCGCATGCGCAGCTCCCACACAGACCAAAATGAAGCTCGTTCGCAGAGCGAAATCCGGCGCCATTTTCATGTGGACCGGTAGCCGCTGACTGATAGTAAGATGACGTCTTCCGGCCGCGGCTTCCGGTCATTTGTTCAGGCGCAAGGAATAGGAGCGTAGACCAGCGGCGGCATGTTTTTTATGTTCGTGTATATGATGTGTGTATTATGTTCGTGTTATACTGTCTGCTGAGCCCTGTATCTAATCCTACACTGTGCAGTCGCCCAGAAAATGGCGGCACACCGTGTAGGAGGTTCGAAGATTCAAACCCTTCCTTCTCCTAGCACTAGCCAGAATAAGGGAGGGGGGATTGTGTGAGGACACTAGAGGAGAGTGTGTCTACCCCAAATTTGCAGCATAAATCAATGAGGTTGCTTTACCACAGTGACCATGCTGCAATTTTGGGAACAGCTCCCTCTAGTGGCCAGAACATGGAAATTTTATAAATTGGATTCTAATTAAAACAATGTGTAATCACTCAAATACGAATTGTTTAACTGAAAAAAAAAATATATATATTTCTAGCGACACATTCCCTTTAAGATGGCCATACAACCTTCAATAACTGTTCAATCGACAGCTATTTCTTTCAGACCTCCCCATACACATGCACGCTTGGTTTGGCCGAGCGTACATGTGTTCTCAATAGGGGGAGGGGAATAAGCCACAGCCAGACACCTCACAAGCGCATGGAGGAGGGCAAGTAATAAGTTGGGAGGGGATGTAGAGCAGGGGTCTCAAACTCGGCCGGGTAAGTGGGCCACATATAGAAAAAATGGGAAGTTGATGGGCCGCATTGCTTTCAAATTTGATACAATATAAAATGATTGTTAATCAATTAGTTATTTTAACTACTATAACGATATATTACTATAATAATACTACATTACTATAATTATACCGCTAGGTTTAAAATTTGAGCGCATTCTCCACGTGCTTATTTCAACAATCCAGTTTAAGTGTCGCTAATTGCAGTCCGGCGGCTCAGTTGGAAGCGTTTGGCAGACACACATATCAAGATTAGGCAGCCCCTTTTTAGATGCTGCCACAGTGCCATGTGTAGATGCTGCCACAGTGCCCTGTGTAGATGCTGCCACAGTGCCCTGTGTAGATGCTGCCACAGTGCCCTGTGTAGATGCTGCCGCAGTGCCCTGTGTAGATGCTGCCGCAGTGCCCTGTGTAGATGCTGCCGCAGTGCCCTGTGTAGATGCTGCCGCAGTGCCCTGTGTAGATGCTGCCACGTGTAAGCATGGTTCTACCACTTCAAGCTTATGTTGCTGCAGAGATGTACCGGGTGAGTACCATAGCATTAGGACGTTTCTAAATTAAGAGCTTTCGAGCACGCACGTGCAAGAATGTATGTTCTGATTCAAGTTTGGTAGTTTTGAAACTTGTAGAATCTAAGGATTTGCCATGGTTTGTGTATGGGGAAACTAAAAACAGTCAGGCTAAGGCCGAATTTAGACGACCGTGGTATGTCAGTGTGACGCTTGTTAAAATAACGGCCGTCATGCGGACGCATATTTTTCATTGGGGCCGTTCACACAGCCGTTGTTTTAACGGACCGTGTGAAGGGTCCATTGAAGAATAGAACATGTCCTATTTTCTTCAGTTTTCACGGATCCCTTGATTTAGACTCATGTCTGAGGGATCCGTGAAAACGGGACCCGCTCGGGTGCAACTCGGACGTGAAAAGCAGCAGTATTTCACGTCTGTGATGCTGGTCTTTCCCTGGCGGCGGTTATAACTGGTTGATGAGTTCAGACGTCTTTCTGGACTTACCATCAATTGGCATAAGTCGGCATTACTCCCGATTTGATCACTTAGCCGGGCCTCTGGTAAATGTGGGGACCTTGGTCCAATGTGTTGATCAGATGCGTTATTTGGGTATAGAGGTTACTAGGCAGTTGTCTGACTTTAAAGACCAAAACCTAACTCCTCTTATACAAAAGTGTAAACGAAAGATTGGTGCTGGGTGCGAACGGTCTCTTTCTGTCATAGGCCGCATCAACCTTCTTTTTTGTTTTTCATGCAT
Source organism: Rhinoderma darwinii (assembly GCF_050947455.1). Taxonomy (NCBI): domain Eukaryota; kingdom Metazoa; phylum Chordata; class Amphibia; order Anura; family Rhinodermatidae; genus Rhinoderma; species Rhinoderma darwinii. The sequence continues at coordinate 57,890,482 of NC_134688.1, read as the reverse complement.
TCACTTAGCGATTGTGTGTGGACTTATTTATTTGCACAAACTTTGAGTCCGTTGTAAAACCGCAAGAGAGGTTAGTGACCCTGGTCTTATGTATATGCCCCCCCTATGAGGTCAGCTGTTACTTCTCATGTCTAACAAAAAAATTGCATGTAAGCTGTTGTCTGATACTACAAATTTTGAGACCTACCAAGGAACTAAAAATCCAGGGATTACTTAAAATGTGTAGTTTTGATAAAAGCAGAATTGCACTTTTAAACTTTATTTACAGACGTCTGGACTACCCCTTTAGGTGTTGCAATACGGCGCTATCGGCACCTACGCCAGCGCTCACATGGTCTGTGAATTCAGCTGGCATCAATGTCTCGCCAGTTGCTCCTACTAACATGAAGCCTGAATGTTGGATCCTAGACGCAAAACATTCCCCAATGAGCTTTACACGTTAAATTGATTTCCTGATCCTTATCAATTGACTATCCTTTCCGCCGCTATGTGGAATTTGCATATTCGCGATCTACGTGTTGGTAACTTCTGTGTTTTTCTCTTTTACGTCCTTAGTTCGGGAATACCTGCTACTGCAACTCTGTCCTACAGGCACTTTATTTTTGCCGCCCTTTTCGAGAAAAAGTTCTTGCCTACAAAAGCCAACCCAGAAAGAAGGAGAATCTTCTTACTTGCTTAGCCGACCTCTTCCACAGTATAGCCACACAAAAGAAAAAAGTTGGGGTCATTCCTCCAAAGAAGTTCATTACCCGGTTACGGAAAGAAAATGGTAACTATTACTTCTCCTCCTCTTGTATATGCCATATAGAAACTAAAAGAAGATTGGAATAATTTTGTGTGATTTATATTACCACCTCCGCGACTGCTGTACGTGTATGGCTGCTGTATGCTATCATAATATAGCCTGGGCTCAAGATATGAGGCCGCACCATACGCGGCAGGTTTTGGTTGTTTCATACATTTGACTCCCGTCTGCAACGGCTGTGATCGGAGATAATTCTGATCCCGGCCGTTTAACCCCTCAGATGTCGCAGTCAATAAGGACTGCAGCATCTAAGTGTTTAGACGGAGGGAGTGTCCTCACCCGGTTCCCTTATTTGGCCTGCCTGTGACGATTGTCTGTTAAGTCTGAACTATAAAAATATCACGTTCTTTAACCCCCATGGGGATAGTTGTGGGGAAATAAGAAAAAAAATAATGCCAGAATTGTTTTTTGGTCACTTGCTTTCCCAAAAAATTTAATAAAAAGTGATCAAAAAGTCCTATATATCCCAAAATGGTACCAATAAAACATACAGTTCATCCCGCAAAAAACAAGTGCCCATACAGCGGCATAAATTTGGTATTGCTGGAATCGTACTGAAGCCCAGAATAAAGTTAACAAAGTTTACCGCAAAAGCAACACCGTAAAGACAAAACCAAAATAACTTGTGCAACTGCGTTCCTCACAAAAAATATTATTGAAAGTTTCTCTGTACATCATATGGTGTCATTAAAAAATACAATTCAATCGGTCAGGGCCACGTTTTTCCTGCTGACTGTCTGCTCACATGAGATTGCTGTCGGCCGATTGCATGTTTGGCCGTCAGCCGTTTCTTTCGATTCCACCATATCCATTCTCAGTCGAGTGTGCTTGTTTATTTCAATGAGCAGAGGGGAGTAAGGCTCTCCTAGGCGCTGCTTATCTCCTGCAGGAACAAAGGATTGGATATGTTGAAATCCAACATGCCCGATCCTTCTTTCCCTCAAAATCCCTGCGATCATTTGCGGACTTTTTTTTTTCTTCTAGGATTATCAGAATCTACTGAATGTAACATCTAATTGTCACACTGCCACCTTTCCTTAGTTACATCGAAAACAGAAATATCAAGAATGTTACAATAAGGTCATACAATTGGTAACACTCGCCCCTGTAAATGCTTATTATGCCGTTGTAAGCGGAATTTATTTCATGTTTTTTTGCTGAAGCTACAACTGGGTGATGATTATCTCTGTAATTTTAGCTTTCGGTGCTTTTGTGTTGTGCACATATGTTCACCTCCATAGAGGGTCAGCGAACATTGCAGTCCCCATTGTTAATCATATAAGATATTCTCTGCTGCATCCAGATCGCTATTGAGTTAGGATTAAAAATAACTATATTTAGAGTTAAAATGTCCAAATCTCCATCTCAATGCTGTGGTTGGTAAGAACTCAAGAACTCATGGGTGCCATGCTGCCACATATTACGTCAGAGCTGGACAACGTGCAGATTATGATCAATGTCTTCATCTCCAGGCTCTAATGTGCTTTTTATTAGTTCTTCTCAGATTTCTGTTGCTTTTTGGCAGAATAAATGCAGTAGTCAATGTAGTAAAAAAAACAAACCATAAATGTCAGATAGATGTGGGTCCCACGTCTGGGACCCGCATCTATCTCTAGAACGGGGTTCCCTAAACCCCGTTCTACCTTCCTCGGCTCTTGCTTCCTGCCGGCCACTTCCTGATTATGTGGTCGGGAGTTACGTAAACAGCGTAGCTGAGCTATGCTATTTCCCTAATGCCAATAGGCGTGAATGGCAGTTATGGAAGCCGCGTAGCATGCGAGCTACAGTGTTTCCGTAACGGTCATTCACTTCTATGGAAACACCTAGCTCAGGGAGCTACGCTGTTTTCGTAACTACCGACCATATAATCAGAAAGTGGCTGGGTTGAAGGGACCCCTTTAGAGATAGGTGCGTGTACCAGAGGTGGGGCCCGCATCTGACATTTCTGACATATCCTGTGGATATGTCAAATGTGTCTCATGGGAGGAAAACCCCTGTTTAAGGTCCTGGCAGTCAGTGGAGTTAGAAAAAAACAAAAAACAGATTAAGGATGAATTCTTCATAAATGATCCTGTAAAAACAGAAGCCGTGACGCCAGTTTAAACCGAGCTACATATTGTGATGAGAGAATTGTAGGATCCTCATTCCAAGGTAGTAGTCGAAAGGGATTGTCAGAGATTATATAATAGGAAAAAGTTTAAAAAAAAAATATTCCTCAGCACATCCACATGTTGAATGTAAACAGCTTTATGTGGTCATAAATGTAAAAGTCCCAAAAGGACACACAGGGTGTGTTACCGCTTACGCGTTTTGAACGAAGTGTTCTTACTCATGTAAGAGCACTTCATTCTAAACGCGTAAGCGGTAACACACCCTGTGTGTCCTTTTGAACTTCTACATTTATGACCAAATAAGTTATTTTTTACATTAAACATGTGGATATGCTGAGGAATATATTTTTTACTTTTTCCAAAAATACTGATTCTCTTGCCTGCCTGAAAGCCCCCCCCCCCTCTTCCGATTGCACTCCATTGAGGAACCACAGATCCCAGGATGAAATGTTGGGTGAGCACACCTGTGCCTTTTTCTGCTGTCTTTTTCTCATATAATAGGGTCTGCTTTTTTTTTTTTTTTTTACTTATTTATTTTTTATTTCATGGGCTTTGTCTGGTATTGCAACTAAGCCCCTTCAAGAAAATGAGCCTGAGCAGCAATACCAAGTACTACCCAAAGACAGGAGAAGTGCCTCTCCTAGAAATAAATCCGACTGCTTTTCCGCGTTTCAGACAACCCCTTTAATATTGCTCCTATTGTCGGCACTTTGAGAATTGCTGCAGCACCAGTCTGTTTTGTTTTCCAGAGCTTTTTGACAACTACATGCAACAAGATGCTCACGAATTTTTGAACTACCTGCTCAACACGATAGCCGATATATTGCAAGAAGAGAGAAAGCAGGAGAAGCAAAATGGTCGGATACCCAACGGAAACATCGATAATGAGAACAACAACAGCACACCAGACCCCACCTGGGTACACGAGATCTTTCAGGGAACGTTAACTAATGAAACCAGATGTCTTACGTGTGAGACGGTGAGATTTGTTTTATTAAATAGCAATGAATGAAAAACACGGAAAGCAAACTTTGTTAGTTTCAGGAACTTGCAGAAAGTTTTGCAGACTGACACAGTCTTACCGAAATCTGGCCCAGAAAATGGGTGACCTCCTGACAAGGGTGTAACTATCCGGCATAGCAATTGTTATGGAGCCCGGCTTCTTTACATGGCCAAAGGTGAAGTAACTGGCCTCCCTAGCTTGTATTGACCAAGGGCCGAGCAGCAGGTGATGTTGCCCAGCAGCGGAGGTATTGTGTCTCGTATAATACTGCTGCCGGATAAGAAGAGGAAGTGGAGAGGCTCCGGATACTGTGATCTCTATAATATAAATATCATTATTATTCCGTTTCAATTTCCTCACTTTCGACTGATGGTGGTCACGGCAGGGTGTAGCCCCCTTCCAACATTTTCTATAGGGCTCCATAGATAATTGTTATGCCCTTGTCTCCCAAGCCTCTCTATTTCATCTGTGGACCATCTGAGGGGCTAGGCTGACTAAAAAGGTCGCAGACTTGTCCTCACATATTGCCAGGCTTTGCCAAAATCCTGTCCTGATCACGTCCAGCTGACACAAGTGCACGGATTGTTACAAGAGACCGTGTTGATGCACTTAAAAGGGGTCTCCGGCATCTTTTATCGATGGCCATCAATATCAGATTGATGGGGGTCCGACTACTGGCACCCCCACGATCAACGGATCGGGCTGACGCGTTTCTTCACCTCCTTATCTCAGTTTAGTCATAGCGCTATGCCCGGAATTACAGTCTCTGTCCAATTCAAGTGAATGTGACTAAACTGTATTCCCAGTCACAGTGTATGGCGCAGTGTCTGGTAAACGCTGAAGACTAACGCTGCGACCCCTTCAGTCAGCTGATCGATGTGGGTGCCTGGAGTCGGACCCCCCACTGATCTAATATTGTTGTGTATCCTATGGATAGGCCATCAATGAAAAATGCCCATAGAACCCTTTTAACAGGTTTTCAGTGTCTGGATGTAAAAAAAAAAAAATTTCTATCACTGACAGCAAGCACAGATTTTGAAGAATGAGAGTTAAAACACAAAGTATATTAGAAAGCTGCAGAACTTTTTAGTATACGATGGTCACATTTTATTTGCATTCATCTTTGGCTGGAATGAGCACCGTCCGCTACTCTAGATGCCTTCTGTTGTTCACACCATGTGCGATCTTTCCATTTATCTTTTGCTATGACGTATTATATGGAGAGTGAAGAGGGAGTGCAAACATCAGTGGCCTCTTGAAAATCCAGCTACAATTTACCTCAACGTGTAGATTTGCCATTAACGGTCGTTCGCAGAACCTTGTCGGACATATTTACGTCAGACTTCATAGCCTACAATTTCCTGGCTTCAAATTTTACTCCCATTTCAAACATTGGCAATAAATCCACGGCCATGCAGCCATGTGAATTGTAAATCCATTCTACACATTGGTTTTTCCGAATATAAAATTGGGTATATTGGTTCAACGTCATTAGACAAGTTACTTTACTTTCCCATTGTATATTTTATATTATATGTAATGTGCACCAATCATGGTGCTCCAGGAGTTAAAGGGGTTTTCCCATAATCCATTATTTATCACCTATCCACCGGATAGGTGATAAATATCTGATCGGTGGGGGGTGTGACCGCTGGTACCCCCTCAATCACAAAAAAGGTGCTTACCGTGCCGTTCCTTGGAGCCCCATAGAAATGGAGCGGTAGTGTGCATGCTGGACCACGGCTATGTTCCTTTCTATAGGGCTGCCGCTCCGTTATTTTCTGCAGCTCCATAGAATTGAATGGAGCAGTGGCTGAGCAAGGCAAAGATCATATAGCTGTCCAAGACCATACATGATGCAGCCACCTGGTTGAATGACAGGAGGTGTAGCGTGAGGTCTGTTAGCCGGTCTTCCTAATCCACATCATGTAGATGCCTCTTTTTAAGGTGCAACTCTCATGAAGAGTTGATATATGGCTGGGTTCACACGCTGCAATTTTTTTTTAAATGCTTTTTGTAGATAATCTTCCATGTCTCGCAATGGGAGTTAGTCAACTAAAACAAAGAAAACGCAAGCTAAAAACACACTGTGTGAACCCAGCCTAAAAATTTGTCTGCGATTAGAAAAGAGTTCTTTTTAAAAAAAACACAGCGCCACTCCTGACCTATGGCTGTGTCTGATATTTCAACATGGCCCTATTCAAGTGAAGCTGACCTTTCTGGAAAACAAATATTTTTTATAATCCCAGACAAACTCTTTGAAGATGTACCTGACGTTGTTCTATTCTCAACCTAGCTGGACATAGGCAAATTGTTTTCACTTCTCTACGAAGTATCAGTTGTGTTTTTTTCCCTCATTGAAAACTATTTATTGCTTATGGCACGCTTTTCTTACACAGTCAACCTCGCGTACAAGATGTAAAGTTGAACAATTTCCGTGGCAACCTATCAGATTGTAGTTCTTATATTTCCTGTGCAGTTTGGTAATCTGATTGGTTGCTATTGGGAATTGTTGCAATTATTCCTGCACTGGTTTTTGTACATGAGGCTTAGGCCCTGTTCACACAGAGTTTTTTGACGCGGAAACCGCGCCGCAAAACTCCTGAAAAACCGCCTGAAAATGGCTCCCATTGATTTCAATGGGAGTTGGACGAGTTTTTTTACCGCGAGTAAAAAAAACGCGTCGCGGTAAAAAGAAGCGTTATGACCCATGTTTAGGCGGTTTCCGCCTCCATCAGTCAGAGGAAAAAAACGCCTGGACGAGTGGTTTGACGAGTTTTTGTCAAACCACTGTGCAAAAACCGTCTGGAGCAGTTTTTGCAGGAGGAATTTTCCTCCTGCAAAAAACTCAGTGTGAACACAGCCTTATAATTCCACTAGGCTGGGAGAAGGTGGCGAATATCCGGTTGTCCACCTTTTTTTTTTTTTTTTTTTTTTCTTCTAGTTTCGGGGTTAGGACCCTCCCCATAAGCTCTGAATGACCGTAGGTGTCCAGTCACACATTTGCATTCTCCTTTACTAATGATGACCTCTTCAACAGGGGCTCTCTCTGTTATGTGACCCCGGTGATCAGCTTGACTCTTGGCGACTTGCATTGTGAACCAGAGTTGTCTGAACAGACAAATCCTCTAAGGAGCATCTGTCACAAACCCCCTTTTACCTTATGGCACTTTACAGATGCCCTAATAAAAACAAGCCTATTCCGGGTGCCAGCTTTGCCATTTGTGCATCTTGGTCGACTGATTGGGCGAGCAGGACCGTGTGCCCGCAACTAAGGCACCCACTTGCTTTATTATCTTGCACATCTCCTAAGTTATACGGTCTATTTCGGTGACTGACTGCTTTTTGTCTGGCTACTGAGCAGCTGTGTCCATTATTTGGTTATTGTTTGACTAATTCTTGTTTTTGGTCTGCAGATAAGCAGTAAAGATGAAGATTTTTTAGATCTTTCTGTAGATGTTGAACAAAATACATCAATCACACACTGTCTAAGGTAAGGTCATAAAGGGTTGTTCAGACTGCATTATTACTGGAGTAGGACTGAAGCCTACTGGCCCTCTTGTGTCCATCACGTGGACATGGCCAAGATCACTGAACTATATTGATCAGGACAACCTATTGCTGCTTATAATATAGTAAGGGAGATATCTTTATTTCCCTCCACTGGGGACCCAGATATCTCGTTGACGTAGCACCTCTATAAGTTCTTACGTGCTCTACGAGTAGTCCAGGATATCCCTGACCTCCTAAGGGCCTTTTCACATCTGTGTTAGTGTTTCGGGTGACTGCTCCATCAGAGGAGCAGAACAGTGAAAGTACTGGAAGCGCCGGTTCCGTTGTACGACAGACACCGGCTGTGGCATGGCTGTTGGGTTGCCATCGGGGTGTCACCCCGTGGTTTTGCCGGAAACGATAGCACAACCTTTTTACCGCTATTCAGGATTTTCCGCCGGATCTGTGATGGAAGCATCGAAAGGTGCCTCCAATGCAGATGTGAACAGGCCCGAAGTCTATTATGTGTGGAAAAAGTAAAAAAAAAAAACATTAACATCGTAATAAACATAACGATGCAAACAATGCATTAGTGTATACGTTTATTTTGAGTTCAGAACATTTTTTTGGGTTCGTTTGTGGGTACACACTGCTGATAAAATGTAGAAAAAAATAAAATAAAATGTGTATGTATGTGTATAATATATGTGTGTGTGTGTGTGTGTGTGTGTGTGTGTGTGTGTGTGTGTGTGTATCTATATATGTACGTGTATCTATATGTGTGTATGTATGTCTTTTTTATTTCAGTGTAAATAAAAACATTCCGTTACTATCCTGTACTCATCTTGTGTTGCAGCCTAGAGCTGCAGTTTGCAGAGCTGAATTCTCCCACTCTTCTTGCTGGCTCAATGTCTGCACAGATATTGTTCTGAGAAGTGATTTTACACAAGGCAATGTACCAACATAGCGAAGCAGTTAGATATATTTCTGTTGACAAGCTTTTGTTTTTTTTTTCCTGTGGCAGCTGGCAGAATTATGAATACAGCTCTGGGCTATAATACAAGCTGTGACCATTTAAAAAAAAAAAAAACAACAATGAAACCGTGTTATGTTTTCGGAGGGATTTATTCCTTTTAATTTTTATTTATTCTTCCAATTAGGGGTTTTAGCAACACAGAAACTCTTTGTAGTGAATACAAATATTACTGTGAAGAATGTCGCAGTAAACAGGAAGCACATAAAAGGTAATTTATTCCGTAATAGAGATTTCTTGACTGAATACAAAGACAAAATGAAATGTTATCCCAAGTCTGAAGTGTTATATTGTGGAACTGATTTTTGAGTATTTGTCAGGTGCTTGTCGCTGCATTTTTCTGTTTTTATATTTATTTTTATATCTATACATGAACATAGGGCTGGGCTTTTAATTTAAAAAAAAAATAACTCAAACCGAATTCGAGCACAATTAACAGATGTCCTCTTGTGCATTTCGGTTTGTTAGTTTTTTTTTGTTTTTTTTTTCTCCCCTGTTTCTGCATCTTTTATTACAGGGACATTATACTGTGGGGAGGGCAGTTATGGGGGCATTATACTGTGTGTGGGCAGTCAGGGGGTACATTATATACAGTAGCTTACAGCAGGCTCAGGGGATAAATATTTAATTTATTGGCGTAGTATGCAAATAGGGGGTGTGGCCTAAATAATCATTCGTATATTGAGGTTACATATTCAATTAATCGTGATTTTGATTTAGGCCATAATCACCCAGCCCTTCATGAACATGCAGTCATTTTACCAATTCAGAGTCACAGTAACAGTCCTCCGAATAGGATCCTGTCCGTGCTTTGTATACATATCTATATAGATGTATTCTGTGTTAACTCATGTTAGCATTTTATCAAGGATAATTTTGTTTTCTAGTTGAATTTGATGCGTTCTTCTTTTTCACATGAGATAGTGGAACCCTGGCAACGAGTCTAACAGCTGCTATCATTTATATTAGGTTGTCAAGTAACGTGTCCCTAGCAACCAGTCCGTCTCAGATTATGGAGGCCTTCAGTTCAAGTCTGAATTCTTCACTAGGGAAAGGAAAAGCACAAGGAGGCAGTAGACCATTTACTCTTTTCTTATAGACTTTTACTTAAAAGGTTTTCTCACCAAAAGAAGTGATGATCTATCGATAGGATATGACATCACTTCGTTATCAGTGGGGGTTCTGAATTTCTGGACCCCTCACCATCTTTTGAACAGAGTTTTCTCTACACAGCCGAAGGACAGGACCCGCACTGTGTAGAGAAACAGCTGAAGGGGCTTCTGTCTGGTTGTTCTCGGGATTGACTGCGTCCCAGAGTTTAGACCCCCACTGATCATGAAATTATGACCAATCCTAGCGATACGCCATCCCCTGCTAATATGAGAATACACCAAACTGAAGAAAAAGACATGAATTGCACATCAACTTTGTATACATGAATCTGTTGCTGCTAAACAAAACGTATTTACATGAGGTTCTTCATGCGGGTCTCTACTCTTGGGTATGGTATCGCATGGCAACCATTGCAGCTGCAACACAGCACCTGTAGGGGGAGCAGCGTAGGGGCCCAACAGCACCCATGTTGCCATGCCAAATCACCTTCACTCTGGGCCACGTCACCTCACAGGCTAAGCACAACAGCAACAAAGATCACCAGACAGCACCACAACCAAGTGAACTGATAAGAGCTCACCTTCTCATGTAGTCTAAGGCCTCATGCACACGAACGTAAAAACGCCCGTAATTCCGAGCCCATAGACTTCTATTGGCCATGGGTACCTTCCCATTTGCTTACGGGATGGTGCCCGTGCTGTTGAAAATTATGGAACATGCCCTATTTCGGGCCGTAATAACGGCACAGGCAGGCCCATAGAATTCTATTGGGCTCCCATAATTACGGGAGCGTTGCTAGGCGACGTCAGGGGATAGCCACTGTCCAGGGTTCTGAAAGAGTTAACTAATCGTCAGTAACTCTTTCAGCACCCGGGACAGTGACTACCGCTGGAGTTAATCGTATTAAAAGTTAGAGGCTCTGTCACCAGATTATCAAATCCCTATCTCCTATTGCATGTGATCGGCGCGGCAATGTAGAGAACAGTAACGTTTTTGTTTTTTTTTAAACTTTCATTTTTGGCCAAGTTATGAGCTATTTTATATATATATGCAAATGAGCTTTGAAATGGACAACTGGGCGTGTTTTTTCGTTATGTCCAACTGGGCGTGTATTGTGTTTTTAAGTGTGCGTGTTTACGTGTATGACGCTGACCAATCAGTGACCAGTCAGCATCATACACTCATCTCCATTGATTTACACAGCAGCGATCTGCAGCCACATACACAGACATTAACGTTAATCAAGTGTCCTGATAATGAATACACATGATCATCCGGCCTGAACGTCATGTGTATTCAGAATCCTGACACTTCTGACTCTTTTCTGTGAGATTCCAGCAAACCACACGTAATCTCGCGAGATTACGGAGGTAAACGAGATTTCGTTTCCCTTGCTGGAAATCTCAAAGAAAAGAGTCAGAAGTGTCAGGATTCTGAATACACATGACGTCCAGGCTGGATTTCATGTGTATTCATTATCAGGACACTTGATTAACGTTAATCTCTGTTTATGTGGCTGCACATCGCTGCTGTGTAAATGAATGGAGAGGAGTGTATGACGCTGACTGGTCACTGATTGGTCAGCGTCATACACGTAAACACGCCCAGTTAAAAACACAATCCACGCCCAGTTGGACATAATGAAAATACACGCCCAGTTGTCCATTTCAACGCTCATTTGCATATATATAAAATAGCTCATAACTTGGCCAAAAATGAAAGTTTTTAAAAAAACAAAAACGTTACTGTTTTCTACATTGCCGCGCCGATCAGAATCTGGTGACAGAGCCTCTTTAACTAACCTGCTTCTTCCTCCAGTCCGGCCTCCCGGGATGACGTTTCATCCCATGTGACCGCTGCAGCCAATCACAGGCCAATCACAGGCTGCAGTGGTCACATGGACTGCCGCGTCATCCAGGGAGGTCGGACTGGATGTCAAGAGAGGGACGCGTCACCAAGACGACGGTACGTATGAACTTCTTTTACTTTCAATCGCTGCGGAAACTCTGCCCGAAAGGTCTGCCCCTTCTCTCTTTCCAGCACTAATAGAGAGAAGGGGCTGCCGAAGAGTGCAGAGAAAACTGGTCCCTAAATACTGGTGGAATACGTGTGACAAAGGACCTGTATTTATGCCAGTATTTACGGGAGGAAAAAAATATATGTTCGTGTGCGTGAGGCCTCAGAGGGCAAACAAGTGGAAACCCGGCTACATGCACACATTGCGGAATTTGGTGCAGAAAATCGGCATCAAAACCGCAGGTGTGCACACGTAATCCCGCAGCTAAAACCGCACATAATGGTGCATTTTTTATTTGTTTTTAGGTGTGGTATTTACATTTTGATGCGGAAATCGGTGCGGTTTTATGCTGCGTATTTTGGTGCGTTTTTCTTTAAAACTAGTCCGATACAATTTGCAAGCGGAAACACACAAGATAAATTGCCATGCTGCCGATTTTAAAATACGTGCCGCAGGTGAATTTACATGCAGAAAAAAAGTCTACATGAGATTTCTTGAAATCTCATTTACTTTGCTGGTACTGTTTTATCCTGCGGATTTGCCACATGAAAATACGCGTAGCAAATCTGCACGTAATACACATCGTGTGCATTTGGCCTAATGTCTCCTGCTAATTAAGAGTACCTCCTTAAAGAGGCTCTGTCACCAGATTTTGCAACCCCTATCTGCTATTGCAGCAGATCGGCGCTGCAATGTAGATTACAGTAACGTTTTTATTTTTAAAAAACGAGCATTTTTGGCCAAGTTATGACCATTTTCGTATTTATGCAAATGAGGCTTGCAAAAGTACAACTGGGCGTGTTGAAAAGTAAAAGTACAACTGGGCGTCTATTATGTGCGTACATCGGGGCGTGTTTACTACTTTTACTAGCTGGGCGTTGTGTATAGAAGTATCATCCACTTCTCTTTAGAACGCCCAGCTTCTGGCAGTGCAGATCTGTGACGTCACTCACAGGTCCTGCATCGTGTCGGCCACATCGGCACCAGAGGCTACAGATGATTCTGCAGCAGCATCAGCATTTGCAGGTAAGTAGCTACATCGATTTACCTGCAAACGTCGATGCTGCTGCAGAATCATCTGTAGCCTCTGGTGTCGATGTGTCCTCGCTCGTCTGACACGATGCAGGACCTGTGAGTGACGACACAGCGTGATCTCTTGAGAACACGCTGTGTGTCTGCACTGCCAGAAGCTGGGCGGAGAAGTGGATGACACTTCTATACACAACGCCCAGCTAGTAAAAGTAGTAAACACGCCCCGATGTACGCACATAATACACGCCCAGTTGTACTTTTACTTTTCAACACGCCCAGTTGTACTTTTGCAAGCCTCATTTGCATAAATACGAAAATGGTCATAACTTGGCCAAAAATGCTCGTTTTTTAAAAATAAAAACGTTACTGTAATCTACATTGCAGCGCCGATCTGCTGCAATAGCAGATAGGGGCTGCAAAATCTGGTGACAGAGCCTCTTTAAGGTCGGATTCATACCCAGCGTTTTGTTGCACTTTTTTGTAATAGTGTTTTTTTAGGTCAAAAACTGAGATGTTATTTCATCATTTTATAGTGAACTATTAAAGTCTACATACATAGTGCTCGTACAAAATGATACGAAATAAGAAAAACGCTATAAAGACATGTTCACATTTAAAATAAACGTTAGCGCATTTACTGGCGTTTTTTTTCATGCCGTTTCAAAACACAAGACAAGGAGGCCTAAAGAGGACATTCTGACCAGCATCTCACCCGTAAACTGTTCGCATTCAGGTCACCAGTATCTTATTGAACTAAATATGTTCTATTTGCCAATTTCAGGATGAAAGTAAAAAAGCTGCCTATGATTTTAGCTCTTCACCTAAAGAGGTTCAAATACATGGACCAGCTGCATCGATACACAAAGCTCTCGTACCGCGTAGTCTTTCCTTTAGAGCTCCGACTTTTTAACACATCGGGAGATGCCACCAACCCAGACAGAATGTATGACCTTGTTGCTGTGGTTGTTCACTGTGGAAGGTAGGTTGACGTTCTGAATATCAAGATGTCCTAATGTCTTCAATCAAAAACAAATATCTCTTGTACGTCCCCAAACTCACACTGATTCTCCAGCAGGCTTTACATGGTTTGAAGAGTCTTTCATAACTTAAAAGGGGTTTTCCCATCTTGGATCTTTGTGGCATATCCGCAAGATATGCCATTTAAGTCCAATAGATGCGTGTCCCACGTTTGGGCCCCCTGACCCCTGTCCTACCTTCAGGCACTGAATTGCGAGCTGAATGGGTTTTCCAGAACGTTTTGCTATGATCTTCGGAAGTGAAGAAATGGCAAAATGCTCTCAACTGTTTCCGGATACCGCGCCACTTCGTGAGGTCAGTGGCTGGATCCCAGCGGTAGAAGGTAGGACGGGTGTTAGGGGGCCCAGTTCTAGAGATGGGTGCAGAACCCATAGGTGGGACAGGCATCTATCGGACATTTATTGCATATACACAGTATCGGACATTTATAGCATATCCTGTGTATATGCAATAAATGGCCGGGATAGGAATACCCCTTTAAGTGACACACATTCGTCCTAATGTTACTTCCAAAGATTGTAACTTCAGCCTCCTCAGACAAAGGTGTACATATACCATAGCACATGCCATAGTTGGTTGTACATACAGCGGTTGGTCCCATCCCCTCTACACCTGTACTGGACTCTCCTCTCCACACTATTAGCAAGCAAGGGGGTGAGGAATTGGCTCTAGGGTAATTTAAAGGACATTGTGGGGCAAACAAACATCATGCCCATCTATCCTGAGTGGCAGAATTCAGCACCATGATGCGGTGTCAATTTTGATCTTTGGACCCCCTTTTTTTTTTTTTTTTTTAAATGTAATCCACTTTCATCAGTACATAGTAATGTAATCTGCATTTTAGATGTCCACGTTTTGTCTTTTTATAAGTAATTGACATAAGGTTCAGTTCACACTTGAGTAGTTTGGTGCTGATTTTGACGCAGAAACCGCGTCTGAATCGGCACCAAAAAAAACAGCTGAATCCCCCCCCATTGATTTCAATGGGAGACAGAGGCTTTTTTTTTCCCCCGGGTGGCTATTGGCCGCTCACGCGAAACCGAACCGGCATGTCCTTTCTTGCCGCGGTTTCCACCTCTGACCTTCCATTGAAATCAATAGGAGGCAGCAAAAAGCTTGCGCTGCTTATTTCTGAGTATTTTCCGCTGCGTTTATGTTCCCCCAGTTATTGCATTTGCTTCAATGGCCGCGGGAGAAAAAAAGCGCAAAAATAAGTACAGGCAGTTCAAAATCTGCCTCAAAATTCCGGAAGATTTTTTTCTGTCTGCAACAAATTATATATATTTTTTTATTTTATTTTTTTCATTTTGCTTCTAAGGTAACTATGACATAAGACGCTACGGCGTGCTGGTTTAGTAATATATGCTTTAGTAATGTAGCAATGTTTTTTTTTTTTTGTTTCTTTTGTTCCATTAATTGTCTCTTCGTTTTCACAGTGGTCCAAACAGAGGACATTATATTGCAATAGTGAAGAGTCATGACTTTTGGCTGTTGTTTGATGATGACATTGTAGAGGTAAGCATTGTTCAACTTGATTCTTCATATTACTTTCCGATCATCAAATACGGAGAGGAGAGTTTCAGGAAAAATCGGAATAAATTTGTGACATTTCCCTGTCCTGATTAATTTGTGTGAGAATACACAACATTTACAGGAACCTATTCTCACTTATGTATAATGGAATTTTCTGTGACCCCCCCCCCCCCCCCCCCCATATCAGTAAGTCCTGAGCTAATAGAAGCGGGGGCTTTCCATTGGATTTCCCTTTTTATTCGCCAAAGTTAGAACGGCACTGAGCACGCGTCTCTGTTCTGCGTGATGCCAGCGTCCATTGAAATCAACAAGTGCCCATTGACTTCAATGGACACCACGTGATGCTTTTTGGAAATTTTCAAATTACCATTTACATTATGACCGTGAGAATAGGTGGTCCTGGAAAGGTCCTCAGCAGTGGGGACCCTCCTTGTTCAGAGGTGCTTCAATAGATACACCTCAATAATTACCCTGGGAAATCTAGAAATGCTAAACCCCAAATCTTACGTATTTGTGATCAGTGCACTAGACTTAATGTCTTTGTACACCTTTTGGAATCGTGTTTTTTTTTTATATATAAAAATGTCTATCAGTGTGTTTGGTGCAACTTTCTAAATACTTTTTATTAAAAATTATTTTTACTTTTTGAGATACAGCTGCTTTGTATAATGTATACAGAGGAGCTGTATCTAGCGCTGAATCCTGTATCCGTCAGGTCAGCTGTTCTGACTGGTTCAATGTCAGCAGGACCTGCATGTTTCTGACCATTCATAACTTAGATGTAATAGATAACAGGTGGATCCTGGGAGTCCGAGACACACAGGACCCGCTGACACTGAGCCCGTCCGTCCCGCTGACCTGTCGGATGCCGGCCTCAGATATGCTAGATATAGCTGCTCCGTGTACTTATTCAAAATAAGTTTTAATAAATATATAGGAAGTTACACCAAACACACTGATAGACATTTTTATCTAAGAAAAAAACAACTATTACACCCACAGATACTTGTTATATTGTGGGGACCCCATGGGCAGTATGAGAGTCTCTCTCTACTCCTCTTATTGATTACAGGACAGACATGCCTGTGCTTTGTATGGGGTCTTAGGAAACCAGTATGACCAATATCTACCATAGGGTCTGTCACCCCGCTTTCTCAGAATCCTGAATAATTTTCCTAGTTTTGCAGTGATCTCCTGCTCAGCTATCATTGCGTACCTAGGCATGTACTTTCATAGTGGGGAAGCTGTCAATCACTGTGTAGGTGGGGATTGTAGAGCTCACAGGCTTTGAGCCCTGACAGCATGACCGCTTTTTACAAGGAAGAACTGAATCAAATCATAGAAAATTATATATCACTGATCCCAGCGTCTCATACGCTATTTTATGCTGCCCTCAGATAGGAGAACATAAGACACCTGTCGGATCCTCTTTAAATTGGTTGTCCAACCATTAATTATCATTTTCATTTTATAGATCATAATTAACAGTATTTGCCATTTACATGCTGTTAAAGATAAGACGTTTACTTACATAGTATGGCGCCACCTGGTATTGAAAGTGTATCTAGGTCTCCACATAGTGATCCTCTGTTCACTGCAGAGCAGCCAATAGAAATAGCCTTCTGCCCTCCTGGTCAGGGAAGGAGCACAGCCTCCGCAGTAGCATGGCAGTATAACTGAGCAGACTCATTTGTTCATTGTTTTACAGCTGGTCAAAAAATAAGTCATCGATGGTGGATTTTAGGTTTGTTTTATTTTCTTTGGTTCCCCCCCCCCCCCCCCCCAAAACAAAATGGCTCAGGTTGTTTTTGCACCATTCCCCAAGAGTTAATAAATGCTAATCGATAAATTATATGTACCCTAAAATGGTGCCGTTGAAAAATGAAGCTCGTCCCGCATAGGATAAGCCCTCATACAGCTACATCGATGGAAAAATAAAAAAAAGTTATGGCTCTTGAATTAGGATGATGAAGAAACTAAAAGAAAATTGCTTGGTCCTGAAGACTCTAAATAGTCCGGTCCCTAAAGGATAACACGCACACGACCATTGTTTTCTCCAGTCTTCTGTCCTTTGTTTTTTTGTGGATAGCATGCGGAAACATTATTTCTATGGGGCCATGCACACATCCGTTTTTTTATTTGCGGATCCATGTGTTTGTTTTGCACTTTATACAACTTGTCCTGTTCTTGTCCGTGTCTGCGGTCCATCTCACACATTCTAGTGTATGCGTTTGTCTTGAGATAATCTAGCACTTATTTAATTTATTTATTTTTCTTTATTTTTCTTTTATTTGATAACCCAAAATGTTTAATAACTTGCTTCTTGTATCCCATGTAGTTTTATATTTTTGTTTTATATCATATTATAATATAGTGTGTATGTATATATATATATATATTTCTATTTTTTTTTAATTTCTTTTCACGTGCATATAAAAACAGGTTTGTTCTTTTTTTAGTTTATATTCCATCAGTTAAAAATTAGCTATTTAATGGTCTGTTTAATTCCTGTATTATCTGTTTCTTCAGAAAATTGATGCACAAGCTATAGAAGAATTCTACGGGTTAACATCAGACATCTCTAAGAACTCTGAGTCTGGGTATATTCTCTTCTACCAGTCTCGTGACTAGATGAGAACTGACAGTCGTACATTCTGCCTCATTTCTTCTTCTTTGTACAGTTGGAACAAGGAGAGAGCACTGATAACTAGATATGTGTGTGTCTATATGTATATATATATATGCACACACATATGGCTAGATATGTGTATAGGTTACATATATATGTATCTCAAACTACAGACGAGAAGAAAATACATTGAGTACTGGGAGCTCAGGGGGGCATTAGCGCAGTTTGCACACGCCGAAGCAAAGAACACGGATCACGAAAACAAAGAAACTCGTA
Source organism: Rhinoderma darwinii (assembly GCF_050947455.1). Classification (NCBI taxonomy): domain Eukaryota; kingdom Metazoa; phylum Chordata; class Amphibia; order Anura; family Rhinodermatidae; genus Rhinoderma; species Rhinoderma darwinii. The sequence continues at coordinate 57,872,400 of NC_134688.1, read as the reverse complement.
TCACGAGAATTGATTTATTTGCTCTCAGGAATCACGCTCTCCATACAATTCCATCACTACTACTGCTAAGTGAGAACAGAGATGCTCTTCCCCATTGGTGGATTGGACTTCCAGTCATTGATTGTTTGTCATCATTATATTTTAGTTAACTATACAATACTTAAGTGTTCCTGAAATCACAAACCGAAGCTTGTACCTTTCCACGCTGTCCATTCTCCACCACGTGCAAAAGCGAAAAAAAGTAAGCGAAAAATAAAAAAATATATATATTTATATATATTTGCGCCCAGCGACCACAATTGCCTTTCTTTAAAAGGACAGGAGTGATTAGCCAGAGGCAAGTTGTTGAATGCCTGGAGAAGCCTATAGTGTATGTCTAATGATAAGCTTAGGATCAGTAGTGGGTGTCTGAGACCCCAAAAGGGGGGGGGGGGGGTGCCAGACATATTGATTTATTTTCGCGCAAACTTTGACGTTATCTACTACAGTTCGATTCAAATTCTTACATTATATCTAAAAATATAGTCACAAAATTTTATGTAATTTTGTTGTTTCATTTATTGGTCAAAGGATGCCAGAGGAACGTAAAGGGTCTCAATGATTAAAAAAAAAAAATAGTGTACCGTATATACATATACACACAGGAAAATTCCTTCAAACCGGCATTAAAGAGGACCTGTCAGCTCTCCCGACATGTCTTTTAGTAAACGCTTGCAATCCCATTCAATCTTCTTCTTTTTTTTTTTTTTTAAGAACTGTGTTGTCATTCCCCTGTTATACCTCCTGGGAAGTTATTTGACCACTGGGTATTCCCATCCTCCATGTCAGTGGGGTGTGCCGCCACACACTATGATACTGTCCAATTACTTCTAACCATGTCAAAGTATAAGGCCACACCCTATTGACTAGGGGAATGGTAACGCCCAGTTGTCAATTTCTTCATACGTTTCAAGGAGGAATAACAAAGAAACCACACAATGCAGAGTTCTAGGACAAGGTGCTTCAGCTTTGTTTGATGGTGAATGCCAAATGTACTAACAGTCTTGTCAGTAGAGATGATGTGTCCTCTAACCGGATCAGATGGTCATACATTTGTTAGATATTGTGCATTATGAAAGTATATAAGACTTCTAAAGGGTGACGATCATCACACAAGTTTTTCTGTGTATGTGTAGATCTGTATGTGTGTGTGTATATACTGTATGTGACATATACACACACACACACACACACACACACACACACACACACACACACATATCTGCAACAGTCATACATGCAATGGGTTTGGAATTTCTTTCAGGGGTAAAGATGTGTAATAAATGGTGGAAAGATAATTCTCTGTTGATAACTGCTATGTTGTAGATGACACTAGTTAATGACTTAATTCAACATAGAAACGGCATCTCTCAATGGATTAAGTACCGAAGTGATCAGCCTTTATCACGTCCGCTGTTACTAGAATGGGCTCTGTTATACTTGCCATTGGATTTTAATACTGGGAAGGGCAGTTTACTTTTGGCTTCAGTGATGAAAGTCTGAGGGTCCTCTTGTACGGTCTGATGTGGGCCGTGTAAACGAGCGCCGATCAACGAGACCGCTCACAAGGAGCTACTTATGGGGACTAGCACTCGTTACTACGATCATACGTCCCTATACATTTCTATCATGCTGCGGTTGCTCGTTCATCGCCTGATCGTTGCACTGTTTACCCAGGGCAATGATCGGGAACGATCAAATCAATGCTCGTTTGCCCGATAATTGGCCTGGACTCCCCTGCAGTAACTGCAATCACTTATTATAGTTCGTATTCCATATCTTTGCATAATCTGTCGAATCCTCCTTTTGTGAATCCTCCTGTATTTTGTGGGTTGTGTACGTTTTAAGTGACCACCATTTCAAGGCAACAGGAAAAATATGAAGATTTTGAAATGCAACATTAAGGTGAATCTCCATTTTTTTAACACCATTTCCAAAAATTCTGCACCCATCGATTTCACTTGATATACTTTATATGGGTCAGAGCTTTGTTTTTTGTGGCACAGAGCTACAATTCCCCTGATTAAACATAATTTAGAAAAACAAATAAAATGCTCGCTCCCTGCAGCTGCCACTAGAGGGATCTCACTGCATACAGTGTTGTTGAATTTAATGTATAAACCGTATGCCGAAAACTATTAAGCTCCCTCTAGTGGTGGCTGCAAGGAGTCAGCAGTATATTTTTCAACGTAGGTCTATTTGGAAATCTGTAACAGAAAATTCAGAGCTTTGAGGCTAGTTCAGTCTTTCGGCACAGTTTTTGACTTGGAAACTGTGCCATAAAACGTCTGAAATCCGAAAAACCGCTCGTGGGAAAGAGAAGTGACATGCTGTTTCTTCCCTGGTTTCTGTCTCTGACCTGCCATTGAAATCAATAGGGGGCAGAGAAGGCGTTTTTCGCCATGTTTTATGGCCGTGGCCGAAAAAACACGGCAAAGAAAGGGCAGGCAGGTCAAAAGCAGCCTCAAAATTCCTGAAGGAATTTTGAGACCGATTTTTCTGCCTGCAAAATACTGTGGGGATCTACTCCATTGTAATTGGCACAGAATTGAGAAATTATTAAAAAGAAAAAATCAAGCAAGAGAGGAAAGGTGAAGGAACAAGAACGATTGTAGGTTCTGTTCGGTCTGTGCTGGGAGGGAATCTTTGGGGAGACTTTGTTTAGCAAGTGGGGGATTGAAGGTTCCAAAAACTCTTAGGCCTTATTCACACGAACTTTGAAATCGGCCGTGTGTCGAGCGTGTTTTTTTTTTGTTTTTTTTTTAATGGCTGTCACACGGCTGCATAAAAATCAATGTACTTCTGCCCGTTTTCACGCATCCCTCTATAGACTCCAAATCTATGAAGGATCTGTGAAAAAGGGTCCCGCATGGATGCAAATAGGCTGTGAATAAGTCCTTAGTCTGATCCTGGCGCAAGGTTAACATTTTCTTTGAAATCATGCCTAGTAAGCATGTTTATGCAGGCCGTTTTTTTCCATAGATTATTATTATTATTTTTTTCTTGGAACACGAAATGAATAGCTTGAAAAGTTTATATATTTTTTCCTTTAAAGTGTACCTATCTTTATAAAAATTTTTGCATAATGAATGAATAGTACATGTGATTACATTAAACTTTGTAATATATCCAACAAGGAGGAAAGTGGCATCTTCCTCACCTTCCAGGAGGCTGTAGTTCCCCTTTCACTGCCTGCAGACTTTCTGTAAATATTTTACAATCTTCCTCAATCACCAAAAAAAAAATCTATCTAGAGAAATGCTTGACGGGTAGGAGGGGGATGCAGCTGCAGTCTCTGCTTCAGTAGTTTAGTGAAACAACATAAGGAAAACGGGGTGTGTGGGGGTGATATGATTGGCCAACACATTATACCGCTCAGGTCACATGGCTAGAGAAAATACATGTATAAAAGCCAGCAAAGGGGAGAAGGAAGTTGAAATATGCAGATTAGACATGTTTTAGACTGCACGAAGTCTAATTTCCATCTCCAGCTGCCTGCGGGAGGATTGTGACTTTCTCTTTTGTAACGATATGTATTCTTTGAAGGGTTTGTCCAGAATTAGAATAAAATGTTTTGTGTTTTTTTTTTTTGTTTTTTTTACAGCGTCACTCGTGTCTTTAGGCTGTGTCTGGTATTGCAGCTCTGGAGCGGAGCTGTTCAAGTAAAAAGAAAGAGTCAAACTTTTTTTTCTCTTTTTTTTTTCTAATTCAGGACAAACTAGCTAATAAGGTGCAACTGAGACAGTACCATGTTTTTGTTTTTTTATTTTATTTTTCGTTGTGTTTATTCATGACCCTTCTGTATAGTCTGACCGTGTTTGAATGTAGCTTGCCTGGAAAAATGGGTGAATTTGCAGTTAAATCATTGTCCGTTGAGCTTTGATGTCCTGCTTTACCATTTCTTCTTTCCATAGTGTGGTAAGACTTTACACCATAGATTTTGAGGATTGTGTTGTAAATAGATCATGTTTTGGCCTGTTGGAGAATAGACCATATTTACTAAAGACAAATGATTCTACAATAAGGCCTCATGCACACGACCGTAGCCATGTGCACGGCCGTGATTTCCAGGTTGGCCGGCCACGGAGTGACAGCCGCGAGCCGCCCGCAAATCGTGGGCTGTGCAGATGGCCGCGGCCATTATTTTCAATGAGCCCAGACCGCAGAACACGGCCGTAATAAGGCATGCCCGTTCTTTCTGCGATCCAGGCTCCGGGGCCATGCACGGACCGTGAAAACCACGGTCGTGTGCATGACCCCATAGGAATGAATGGGGCTGCAATTCTCCCGTGGATTTTTGGGGGAATTGCGGCCGCAAAAGCACGTTCGTGTGCATGGGGCCTAAGATACGGTGGAGTCTGTTTGCTGTTAGTCTGTATAATGAGATAGTAAATAGAGATCACTGCTGCTAATCCTTATTATTCTGATAACATTAAACATGTATATTGGCTCAGGAACCGCTCTTCTATAGTTCTGGTCCAATGATTCCCATAAATGACATACAGCGTACAGCCCACGTAATGCTGAGAGTGGCATCTAGAAGCTCTGATCAGGCTGAGACAATCTCTCTTTACAAGTAGTGATATTACACAAGTAGTTCAAAGCATGAAGAAACCTTGGCTTTTCTACCGTCTAAGTTTTTTTCCCTAAAATGCTCTTGTTTTTGTTTAATTTTTAGATTTAAGGGCGAATTCCACTCCTCTTCTGACATGTCTTATAGACAAGGCACAAGAGCAAAGTCTGTGGGAGAAACCCATTTGGAAACTCAACATTTCCATCCCAATCTGATTCTAGAGTTCCATTGAAATAGTTGTAGAGGGTCCTAGGTCATTGGCCCCTCCAGTTATTTAAATGGTACAATGTCTTCAGGATGAACGTGTCCGAAGTTGATGGTGTAATGCTCCTTCAATTGAGGTTGTAACTATATGAAGCGTTTGTCATTGAGCTGTGCATAAGGCCTTGTACACATCTGTGTTGGTATTTCCGTTGCTCTGCTCCGTCAGAGGAGCGGGACAACAAAAAATACCGGCGACGCTGGTTCCGTTGTACGGCGGATACCATCACCCCCATCGGAGCCCATTGACTTTAAAGAGGCTCTGTGGCCACATTATAAGTGCCCTATCTCCTACATAAGGAGATCGGCGCTATAATGTAGGTGACAGCAGTGCTTTTTATTTAAAAAAACGATCTGTTTTCACCACTTTATTAGCGATTTTAGTTTTATGCTAATGAGTTGCTTTATGCCCAACTGGTTGTGTTTTTAATTTAGACCAAGTGGGCGTTGTACAAAGGAGTGTATGACGCTGACCAATCAGTGACCAATCAGTGTCATGCACTCCTCTCCATTCATTTACTCAGCGTATAGGGATCCTTTTAGATCGCTATGTGCGGTCTTATACTAACACATTAACAATACTGAAGTGTTTAGACAGTGAATAAACATTCCACGGGATGTCTATTCACAATCTCTGCACTTCGTTACTGTTTCTATGGGAGTTACAGCAGAGGAAGCATAATCTCGCGAGATTACGCTTCCTATGCTGTAACTACCACAGAAACCGTAACGAAGTGCAGAGATTGTGAATAGACATCCCGTGGAATGTTTATTCACTGTCTAAACACTTCAGTATTGTTAATGTGTTAGTATAAGACAGCACATAAGGATCTAGTAGGATCCCTATGCGCTGAGTAAATGAATGGAGAGAAGTGCATGATGCTGATTGGTCACTGATTGGTCCTGATAATGAATACAGTGTCCTGATAATGAATACACATGACCTCCAGCCTGGACGTCATGTGTATTCAGAATTCTGACACTTCTGAATCTTTTCTGTGAGATTCCAGCAAGCCACTCGTAATCTCGCGAGATTACGGAGGTAAACGAGATTTCGTTTCTATTGCTGGAAATCTCAAAGTAAAGAGTCAGAAGTGTCAGGATTCTGAATACACATGACGTCCCGGCTGGATTTCATGTGTATTCATTATCAGGACACTTGTGTATGTGGCTGCACATCGCTGCTGTGTAAATGAATGGAGAGGAGTGTATGACGCTGACTGGTCACTGATTGGTCAGCGTCATACACGTAAACACGCCCAGTTAAAAACACAATACACGCCCAGTTGGACATAACTGAAAAAAAAACGCCCAGTTGTCCATTTCAAAGCTCATTTGCATATATATATAAAATTGCTCATAACTTGGCCAAAAATGAACGTTTAAAAAAAAAAAAAATTCGTTACTGTTCTCTACATTGCAGCGCCGATCACATGCAATAGGAGATAGGGATTTGAGAATCTGGTGACAGAGCCTCTATAAATCATGCGTTATTGATGCGTTTTCTGGCGTGTAAAACGTGTCAAAAACGCGTTCAATACATGCTGTGTGAACAAGGCCTTAGGATCACACCAGATTGGACCTGCCGTTGTTTTCCGCTACTTTTCTTAGTAGAAAATGGTAAAAAAAAAATTTAGTCATTGAGTTGCTTTTGGCCAAAGTATGAAGCACCACCCACATTTTCTGGCGCTTTAATATAAGTTTTGCTGGGGATTTATAAAATTGGTATAAATTGATAAATATGCTCCAATGTTCTCTAATAAAGACGTACCTTTTTAACAGAACAAAAATGTAATGGATTTTGCAGTACAAAAAATTTTTTTTAGGCAGACCGTTCTGTGTCCAATTTATGGATCTACACTCAGTTTATTCCCATTCCAATCTACATGTTTGACATAATTTGCAGTGTTTTTTTTTTTTTTTTTGCTTATTTTTGTTTTTATGCTTATCTGGAAATCATTAGAATTTTTTTCTTCTAAGGCTTTGTTCACATGGCTTCTATTTTTTTCAATTGGATCCCTAAGAATCCTGACTGATGTCATTGATAGAAACATGACGAACCCCATTATAAGTCAAAGTTTCGCTGTTTTTGCCAGCTTCAAAAACCACCAGTTTTGCCATAGAGAACACTAGAACCCTGGCAGAACAATAAAAAATAAGTTTAACAGAGCTGAATTTTTTTTGAGCTGATTTATTGGATTGTCCAGGATTTTTATTTTTTTTTTGTTAAATTCAGAAACATTGCCACTTCATCTATGGGTTTTGTCTGGTATTGCTTCTCAACCCCATTTACTTGAATGGGTGATAAGCTGCAATACCAGACATAGCCTATGGACAAGGGTGGTGCTGTTTTTAGAAGAATTTTTTTTTTTATTTTTTTTATTAACCACAGAGAGCACCTTTAATTGAAATGTAGCTATTTTTTTTTATTGTGGCTGACCTGGTTTCAGAAGGCCTGCTCTACTGAATGGGTGTTGATTGAGTTATGCTTTTGTTTTTTTCAGAAACTGACATTTCTCAAAGTGTAATTTCAATTACAAGAATTAAAACCAAGGTTTTTTTTTCGTTTCTGATCATTTTTTAGTTAGTGAGTTATTTTAGTAGACTGTGGAATAAGCAATCAATGGATTATTTTATTTTTACTTTATATTTGTTGCCCATTTCATAAACGTGTATTTTATTTTACTCTGAGGTGATGGTTCTAAGTTTTTTTTTTTTTTTTGTTTTTTTTTTTTTTTGTTTTACTTCTAGTGCAGCTGAAAAAAAATATTGAATTATTAATATCCGAATTTAGCAATTTATAAAAAAAAAAAAGAAAAAAAATTCTATTAACCAAGCAAAATGACCAACATATGAAGCATTATAGAAATATTTTTTAGGGGTAGTCAAGACGGGAATTTTCTGTTGTAAATAGTGGAACTGATTGCTGTGTAACTATATAATTGTCAATTTAAACAGCAGTTCATTATTTTGTATATTGGGAAGAAAAATTTATTAAATATGTATGTTATTTGTTAACATACTAGATGTATTAAACAACCTATAAATTATAAAACGTTGCACTTTTGATACAGATTTATAGATGTTTGGCGGGTGTATTAAAGGGCTTGCTTGAAATAACCAGTTGTGTTGTTATGATTTCCTGTTCTAAAGAAATAAAAGTGTAAGCAACACAAGCTCTGGAATGTGTGTCCTTAATGTCGGGTTAAGCTTTGCTTATGAACCTTCAGACGACTTGTACATATCTGAAATCCTGCAACTTTTTCTAACCTTTCCCATGTAAATATTTGCATTTGTAGGATCTCTTTCTATAGTAGGGCCTGTTCACATCCGCTTTGGCTTTCCATTTATGGGTTCCGTTGCAGGTGTTTGTTTGGAGGAACCTATGAATGGAGAGACAAACAGAAACCAAAGCTTCTATTTGCGTTACCATTGATTTCAATGACAATGCGTCCATTTCAAATGGATTCCGTTTGTCTCTGTTCTGTAAGGTTTCCGTAATTCTAGGGGAAACAATAGCGTAGTCCACTGCAAAAAAACAAACCTTTGCTTATGAATCTAGTATCCGGTCCTACTAACATGGTAGCAAAGTCCCATTAAAAAGACCCATATTATAAATAGACACAAAGCCCAGTAAAATTTGGATTAACCCCTTAACGACCAAGGACGAAAATGAACGTCATGGTCGGCTGCTAGTTCCCGCACCATGACGTTCATTTTCGTCCGCATTTCAAACTGTCACTCTGTGTAAACACAGAGTGACAGACGCGCGCTGACAGCTGTCCTAGACAGCTGAGACATCAGTCTCGCCGGACAGCGGACTATCGCCACTGCTTTCGGCAGTTAACCCCTTAAGTGCGGCGACGGATTGCCGTCGCCGCATTTAAGTGGTTTGAAGCACATCAGCAGCCCCCACTAAATGATCGTGGGGGCTACCGATGCTTGTCACGGCAATCGGAGGTCAGATAATGACCTCCGGGTTGCCATGTACGGAAGCCTCGGAGGAACAGCCTCCGGCCGTTCCTCCTCTGCTTCCTGTCAGTGTGACAGTCACGTCACAATGACAGTTAGAGTACATTACACTACGTGTGTAGTGTAATGTACTCTAGCAGCGATCAAAGCTGCAAGTCTCGTAGTCCCCTAGTGGGACAAGTAAAAAAAGTAATAAAAAGTAATAAAAATGTTTTAAAAAAGTGTAAAAATAAAAGTTAGAAGTTCTATAAACACTAAATGCTTTTTTTCCTATAATAAGACTTTTATTATAGACCTAAAATGAACACGTTAAAAAAGTACACATATCTGGTATCACCGCGTTCGTAACGACCCCAACTATAAAACTATAATGTTATTTTCCCCGCACGATGAACACCCCCAAAAAAATCAATAAAAAACTACGACAGAATCACAATTTTTTTGGTCACCACCGCTCCCTAAATAAAGAATAAAAAGTGATCAAAAAGTCACATGTACCCGAAAATAGTACCAATAAAAACTTCTATCCGTCCCGCAAAAAACAAGCCCTTACACAGCTTTTTTGACTAAAAAATTATGGCTCTCAGAATATGGTGACACAGAAATTCTTTTTTTTATAAATAAGTCATTTTATTGCGCAAACGCTAAAAAAAAGGACCAAACCTATATACATATGGTATCGCCGTAATCGTACCAACCCGCAGAATAAAGTAAAAATGTCACCTATAGCGTACGGTGAGCGCCGCAAAAAGAAAACCTAAAAAACTGTGTCAGAATTCCTGTTTTTTGCTCAGGATTGCAAAAAAATTGAATAAAATGTGATCAAAAAAAATCGCATGAACCCCAAAATGGTACCAATGAAAACGACAGATTGTCCCGCAACAAATAAGCCCTCACGCAGCTCCGGTGGTGAAAAAATAAAGTTCTGGCTTTCAGAATATGGCGATGCTAAATGTGCAGAGTGTCCAAAAGCGGATAAGATCGGGCACCATTTATCAGTGCGACACCGGCCACATATCTGCGGATTATTATTTATTTACCCCATTATTATACCCTCTTATTATGCCCTGATGTTCTCCGCACAGATTACACATACCCCCACATTATAAACTGAAACACCAGCGAAACCCAAAACAAAAACTACCAAGCAAAATCTGCGCTCCTAAAGCAAAATGGCATCCCTCCCTTCTGAGCCTTGCAGCGTGCCCAAGCAGCAGTTTGCGGCCACACATATGGCGTCGCCATACCTGAGAGAACCCGCTTAACGTTTTATGAGGTATTTGTCTTCTGTGGCACAAACTGGGCACAACATATTATGCACTAAAATGGCGTATCGGTGGAAAATTGCAATTTTCACTTTGAACCATCCGCTGCGCATTAACCCCTTTGCGCACTATGACTTAATTGCCCGTCATGGTGCGGCGGTTGATGTATGGAGCCGCCTCACGTGCTGAGCCCGCTCCATACGCTGCGGGTGTCGGCTGTGTATTACAGCAGGCCCCCTCGGTACTAACGGACAGGTACAGCGATCGCTCTGTTACAGAAGCCTGTAAGAATAACAATACACTGCAATACATTAGTATTGCAGTATATTGTACCAGTGATCCAATGATCGCTGGATCAAGTCCCCTAAGGGGATTGATTAATAAAATGTGTAGAAGAATTATAGTTATTAGTAGTGAGAATTATTTTTTTTAAAGTTAAAAAAACAAAACACCTTTTCGCATTTTTCTTCTAAAGTAATTTAAAAAAATGAACAAAATTGGTATCGCTACGTCCGTAAAAGTCCGAACTATTACAATATACCAATATTTAATTTGCACAGTGAACACCTTAAAAAAATGTAATAATTGAAACCGCCAAAATCGCTATTTATTTTTTTTGTCACCTTCGCTCTAAAAAAAAAATGTAATACAACTTTTGAATCACTTTTTATGTACCAAAAAATGGTACCAAAAAAACTGCAGCTCCTCCCGCAAGAAATAAGCCCTCACACCACTCTATTGATGGAAAAATAAAAAAGTTATGGCTCTTGGAAAGCGGGGAGTGAAAATATGAAAGCAAAAAATGGATCAGTCCTGAAAGGGTTAATTCATTTCTAATGAAAAAAACTTTTGACCACATGTGGGGTATTTCCTTACTCGGGAGAAATTGCTTTATAAAAAATGGTTGTTTTTTTTTCCTCCTTTATCCCTTGTGAAAATGAGAAAATGCAACATTTTAGTGGAAAGAATGTTACTAATTTTCGCGCCCTAATTCCAATAAACTCTGCAAAAGACCCGTGGGGTGTAAATGCTCACTATGCCCCTAGAAAAATTCCTTGAAGGTTTTTCCAAAATGGGGTCACTTTTGGGGGGTTTCCACTGTTTTGGTCCCTCCAGTGCATTGCAAATGCGACATGGCACCGAAAACCATTCCAGCAAAATCATAAATCCAAATGGCGCTCCTTCCATTCTGAGCCCTGCTGTGGGTCCAAACAGCAGTTTATTACCACATATGGGGTATTGTCGTAATCGGGAGACATTGCTTTACAAATGTTTGGGTGCATTTTCTTCGTTATTCCTTGTAAATAATAAAAATTTCAGAAAGTTTCAGAAAAAAAGTACATTTTAATTTTTACAGACTAATTCCAATATATTTAGCGAAAAACCTGTGTGGTCAAAATGCTAACTATACCCCTAGATAAATACCTTAAGGGGTCTAGTTTTCGAAATGGGGTCGTTTATGGGGAGTTTCTATCGTTCTGGCAGCTCAAAGCTTCTCCAAATGTACAGTGGGGCCTAAAACATTTTCAAGCAAAATATGAGTCCTGAAAGCCTCCGGGTGCTCCCTTCATTTTGGGTCCTGCCGTGTGTCCAGGCAGCGTATTAGGGCCACAATGTTGGTATTTTTGAAAACAGGAGAAACAGGGTGATAGATTTTGTGGTGTGTTTCTTCATTCTCATGGTCGCTTTACAAAGAAATTGGTCTTCAAACTGATACTTTTATGAAAAAAAGTGAAATTATTTTTTTTTTCACCTGCTATGTATTAAATTTAGCAAAAAACTGTGGGGTCAAAATACTTACTATACCCCTAGATAAATACCTTAAGGGGTCTAGTTTTCTAAATGGGGTCATTTGTGGGGGTTTCCATCACTCTGAGACCTATGAGCCTCTGAAAACCTGGCTTGGTGCAGGAAAACAAAATGTACTTCAAAATTTATACAATTATTATTCAATTTGTAAGTCCTCTAAATTGCTGAAAATTTATTTTATTTTTTCAAAAGTGCTGCCAAAATAGAGTAAAGAGATAGAAATATATATTTAATTAAAAAAATTGTACAGTATGTGTGTACATATGTGACATATTGCAGTTAAAAATGGTAATTTTTACAAAATTTCTTCCATTTTTCTATTTTTTAATTAATTTCCACAAATCGTATCAGTCTACTTTTACCACTAAAATAAAGTACAACATGTGACGAAAAAACAATGTCAGAATTACTTGGATATTCAAAACTTTCAGAGTTATTCTCTGATAAAGTCAGACATACCAGATTTGACAAATCTGGCTTGGTCATTAAGGTACAAACATGCCCGGTCATTAAGGGGTTAAATTTGACTGCTGTGTTTATTAATGGTAACATTAAAATATAAATATCAATTATTTAATAACTGCTAAAAGCACCAATCAATCAATAAATAAATGACTAAGTCCTCCCGGCATTAGCTAGGAGATTATACCCCATCTAAAAAAACATTGCGACAAGTTCAGAATTTATTAACGCAACAGAAGGGTGGGCTGGTCCTGGAGATCTTGAGAAACTGCCACCGAACAGCTGAGTGACGGTCTTACAAAGGATCTCAAGAGATCAGCAACACAACCAGTTTTGTTTCACAGAAGAGAAAAACAGGCAAATTCCAAAAGCAGGGAGGTGCACACAGCAAAAACGTCCCAGGTCCGCAGACCACATGTAACCAGCATAAATAGAAGGAACTGCAGCACTCAGGATTTCTAAGGCTGCGTTCACACGTGAATGTTACGTCCGTAATGGACAGAACGTATTTCGTCCGCAAGTCCCGGACCGAATACACTGCAGGGAGCCGGGCTCCTAGCATCATAGTTATGTACAACGCTAGGAGTCCCTGCTTCGCTGCAGGACAACTGTCCCGTACTGAAAACATGATTTCAGTACGGGACAGTAGTTCCACGGAGAGGCAGGGACTCCTAGCGTCGTACATAACTATGATGCTAGGAGCCCGGCTCCCTGCAGTGTGTTCGGTCCGGGACTTTCGGCCGAAATACGTTCCGTCCTTTACGGACCGAACATGCTCGTGTGAACCCAGCCTAACAGTGAAGAAGTGTGTTTTTATTCACCAAGCATAGAAAGTTGCAACGTTTCAACCCATGTTGGGTCTTTATCAAGCAGAATTACATTGATTCAGTGCACACTTCATATAGCGCATAATCAGTGACATCACTTCCCATATGAATTTAATATAAACACATATATTGAAGTAGAAAATACACAAAAAAAACCTATCAATATCCCACATAATATCCATACAATACAGTGTTCAAATATGTAAGGATCGTCATGGAATACAGTGGCAAAGCAGTAAAAACTGATCTATAGCTTTAAGGGTATGTGCACACACACTAATTACGTCCGTAATTGACGGACGTATTTCGGCTGCAAGTCCCGGACCGAACGCAGTGCAGGGAGCCGGGCTCCTAGCATCATACTTATGTACGATGCTAGGAGTCCCTGCATCTCCGTGGAACTACTGTCCCGTACTGAAAACATGATTACAGTACGGGACAGTTGTCCTGCAGCGAGGCAGGGACTCCTAGCATCGTATATAAGTATGATGCTAGGAGCCCGGCTCCCTGCACTGTGTTCGGTCCGGGACTTGCAGCCGAAATACGTCCGTCAATTACGGACGTAATTAGTGTGTGTGCACATACCCTAAGAGCTTCTCACTGCGCGTGTCAGGCCCCATTCAATCCTGCACATCCAGCGTCTCGTTCCCCAGGGCAGCAGATCGCAGTATACAGGAAGCTGCGCATGCGCATTTAAGATCACATTGCGCGTGCGTCCCCTATTCAGGATAGCGGATCACTACATAAACTCTTACTCTCGCCCGAAACTAGGAGACCATTTCTTCAATAGTGTGAATAGTCGTTACCCAAATATAAGTCCTAGATATTCGATAAGCCAAAAATAGCACCATAAAGTTTTAACCTCATAAGAATACGGTCTTCTCTAAAATACTGAGGCTGATCTAGCCAATATAGTAACAGGATTAAATCTATTAACGGGCTTTACAGAAATGGAATTGCTCTAAAGCTTTTAACATAATAATGCCACCATCCTGCATAAACCAAATAAATGGAAGATACACCCCAAGCGAATAGTTTTCAGCTGATTGTTGAATACCATACCCTATATAATGGGTTAAATTATCAAATACATCCCGCTACTATTTAATACCATTTCCAGTCTCTACAACCCAAACAGAATATTACAATCCTAAAGTTATCTACAGAATGGCGCAGGCAAATGGTCCCAAAAGAGATGGTTATAGGTGTCCGTAATAGATGTCTAAAGTGGGTCTGTGCTCTCCAAGCTTGCTGCATACTGCATGCCTGGTTTCTCCCACAAAGATATAGTAAATGTCTAAAATATACATAAAAACAGGTAAGTAATCATTAATAAAAAATGTCAAATACCTACACCACACAACCAATGGTTGGGCACAAAAGGTATATACTAGACGATCTGACCAGAATCCCATCGGGCCACATGACTAACCTATGCCAGTAGTCCATAAGCACTGAACCACCAATCCGAAAACATCCAGGACTGCACGAGCCACGGTCAGAACATTCTAGAACCTGCTCGCATTCTCCATACAGCTGACGTGAACTTGACCTTGACTTGAGGAGGTAAGAACCACCGTTGGAAAAAAAAATGGAGGGGAGAAAGGAACAAACCGAAACCCAGTAATTAAACCAAACCGTAAAATACCATCAACACCATATTAACAAACAAAAAGATACAGCAGCACCCTGCGTGTGCCAAGTTCTATGCGAGCATGTAATATTTTTATCATTTTAACTCCTTCCCGACCGCCCACTGTCATTTGACGTCAGGCGGTGCGGGTGCTTGATCTACAGAGACGTCTTTTGGCGTCGCTGCAGATCAGGCTGATGAGCGCTCGTGTGAGCACTCATCCTCTAAGCAGGAGCTGTTACTAACAGCTCCTGATCTTAGAGCAGCCTCCTGAACACAGCTGGGGTCGGCAAACATTCGGACCCCAGCTGTTTAACCCTTTGATTACCGCGGTCCGTGACCGCGGCATGATCAAAGGGAATTTCCCTCTGATCGCATCACTGGGATTCCAGTGATGCGATCAAACACCGGGGAATCCCTCTGCAGTCAGCCCTGGGGACCTACAAAGGACCCCAGGGCTGTCTGTTCCGTGTGCCTGCTGTTCGGGCACACTATGTGCTGCCCGATCAGCAGCCTGTGTCATAGTGACACAGTGTAATGTATTAGCGTACAGGAGTATGCTAATACATTACAAGTAAAAAATAAAGTTACAAATAAAGTTATCCCTTGATGGGATTAAAAAAAACAAAAGTTACAAAATAAAAAAAGTGCCAAAAAAAGTCTTTATTTTGCATTAAATACATTTTATTGCCCCTACACTAAATAAAAACAAAAAACCTACGCATATTAGGTATCTACACGACCGTAATAACCTGAAGAATTAATCTAACGGGTTATTTAGCGCGAAACGTGAACGGGATAAAAAATAAACAAAAAAAACTATTCCGAGAATCGCTTTTTCCTATATTCACGCCGTAAAAAAAAATTTTTTTACCCCCAAACTGTGGGAAAAATAAAATACTATTTCTCTCGCATAAAACAAGGCCTCATACAGCCACGTCAATGAAAAAATAAAAGTTATGGCTGCTGAAACGCAGAGAGGCAAAAACAGAAAAATTGAGCTGGTCATTAACGTCTTTTCAGGCCCGGTCATTAAGGGGTTAAATGCCATTCCTGCTATATTTACTATACTTACAAATGTAAAGTTCTTGGCGCACCTTTTGATAAAATTTGTGAGCCCGCCTGCCGCGGCAAGACTACCTCATACAGGGGGTCCCTACACTGAACATTATACCTATACAACTGGAGACTTGGTCCTATGCAATTTGATCAAAATGTGCGCTAAAAACGTCAAATTTATAAGTTTAGTAAAGATAGTAGTAATGCCAATTAAAATAATAAGAATAATACGCGCTTGCAAACAAAGTATCATTGCTCGCAGGGTGCTTCTGCAGCTTGTGTTCTGTCTTTTGCACCACGTTAGATGTTCTTTCTACGAATGACACTGAATAGTCAATATATCCTCGGTCTTAAAAAGGGGTTGTCCAGGATTAAAAAAAAAAAAAGGTATGTTATTCCCATAAACAGTGCCACTTTAGTCTGGTATTGCGCCCATCCCTATTCACTTGACTGGTGGTTGACTGCAATACCAGACACGTCCAATGGATAAGGGTGGTGCTCTTTCAGGCAAAATGTAAACCTTTTTTCCTAATGCTGGGCAATGATTTAAAAGTTATTGGTTGTTTTTTTTTTGCTTTAGGTCTGTTGTTTTCCCATTTTTATTACATTGTATTCTAAACTCGCATGAACTCCTGAAGTGGTAACATGCTCACCTCTTGGAATACACAATTTAAGAATTTGCTAAGTAATTATCGCTTGGGAAGTGAGGAAAGTATCAAAGTTGTCTGCCAACAGCCCATAACAAGCAGCAGTCGCCATAATAAACGACTGTGAAACAATGACGAACGCGACTGAGATTTACACTTCAAATGAGATAATCGTAAAATGACTTAATAAGCCGAGGGTTGAAAAGATCATTAAATAGGTCAGAGTAATTATCATGATCTTATATGGCATGTTATTGTACAAGAGACTAAACATCCGGATTCTGACTCCAGGCTGACCCTACTCTTCTCACATAGCGCGTTACATATGCCATATCAAGCTAATATTTATACTGCTCTTTACTTGGAATCTCAAGCATGTACCTCACCATAGCACTATTAGAAATAAACTATTAATGCGTGCTATGGTCAAGGCAACCGAAAGTTTTCCTATAGCTACAAGGAATCCAATATCCTAATAGTCACAAATCGTGATGCAGAACATGCTCGCTGCTTCCAGGGCTAAACCTAATGTAAGTGAATACCTATAAAGATGTGTGAGGACGTATAATGTATCCAAAACTGAATAAATAACACAGTACAGAGTTTGTTCCATGAAGGTATAAAAAGAACTTTATTACAATAAACATGACAACATATTGACCGTCAGAAGTTAAAATCCATTGTACAGACAAATTAAAAAAGTAGTGTGAAGCTACGAGGAGGACTATACGAATAGCATGCTAATACCATATAAACATCATGTGATGCGGTGAAGTACAGAAAACTAAATCCAAAAGAGATATATATGTACTAAAAGCCGTATCCTAGGGCAAAAAGGCCATAAATGAACTGCACACCTGACCAGTACCACATAGGAATGTGCACAGATATGTAGGTATAAATCCAAAATGAGATTGAGTCACAAAAGGAGTTGCCCGAACCAAAGGATCAGAGAACTGTACAAACCCGTAGATTGCATGATGAGTCTCACACAGAGTATCTCCACACTAAACGCCCCTAAACCTAATGTAGACTTCATTTGGAATTTTTGTCAATGTTCTCCATCAATTTCTTTTCTTTTTTTGGAAATCTTATTCCCAAACAATCAACGATCATATGGAGTTGGACCTCCATTTTTATGAGAAGGCTTTCCATAATAATTTGTCTGTGAATTTGTGCCCATTCAACCAAAAACTATAAGAGAATTTGCGAGGTCCAATACGTAGGATAGCACTTAGACGGGGAGGCACAGACTAATATATATATATATATATATATATATATATATATATATATATATATATATATATACACACACAGTGAAGGAAATAAGTATTTGATCCCTTGCTGATTTTGTAAGTTTGCCCACTGTCCAAGTCATGAACAGTCTAGAATTTTTAGGCTAGGTTAATTTTACCAGTGAGAGATAGATTATATAAAAAAAAAAAAACTGAAAATCACATTGTCAAAATTATATATATTTATTTGCATTGTGCACAGAGAAATAAGTATTTGATCCCTTTGGCAAACAAGACTTAATACTTGGTGGCAAAACCCTTGTTGGCAAGCACAGCAGTCAGACATTTTTTGTAGTTGATGATGAGGTTTGCACACATGTTAGATGGAATTTTGGCCCACTCCTCTTTGCAGATCATCTGTAAATCATTAAGATTTCGAGGCTGTCGCTTGGCAACTCGGATCTTCAGCTCCCTCCATAAGTTTTCGATGGGATTAAGGTCTGGAGACTGGCTAGGCCACTCCATGACCTTTAATGTGCTTCTTTTTGAGCCACTCCTTTGTTGCCTTGGCTGTATGTTTCGGGTCATTGTCGTGCTGGAAGACCCAGCCACGAGCCATTTTTAATGTCCTGGTGGCGGGAAGGAGGTTGTCACTCAGGATTTGACGGTACATGGCTCCATCGATTCTCCCATTAATGCGGTGAAGTAGTCCTGTGCCCTTAGCAGAGAAACACCCCCAAAACATAATGTTTCCACCTTCATGCTTGACAGTGGGGACGGTGTTCTTTGGGTCATTGGCAGCATTTCTCTTCCTCCAAACACGGCGAGTTGAGTTAATGCCAAAGAGCTCAATTTTAGTCTCATCTGACCACAGCACCTTCTCCCAATCACTCTCAGAATCATCCAGATGTTCATTTGCAAACTTCAGACGGGCCTGTACATGTGCCTTCTTGAGCAGGGGGACCTTGCGGGCACTGCAGGATTTTAATCCATTACGGCGTAATGTGTTCCCAATTGTTTTCTTGGTGACTGTGGTCCCAGCTGCTTTGAGATCATTAACAAGTTCCCTCCGTGTAGTTTTCGGCTGAGCTCTCACCTTCCTCAGGGTCAAGGATACCCCACGAGGTGAGATTTTGCATGGAGCCCCAGATCGATGTCGATTGACAGTCATTTTGTATGTCTTCCATTTCTTACTATTGCACCAACAGTTGTCTCCTTCTCATCCAGCGTCTTACTTATGGTTTTGTAGCCCATTCCAGCCTTGTGCAGGTCTATGATCTTGTCCCTGACATCCTTAGAAAGCTCTTTGGTCTTGCCCATGTTGTAGAGGTTAGTCAGACTGATTAATTGAGTCTGTGGACAGGAGTCTTTTATACAGGTGACCATGTAAGACAGCTGTCTTTAATGCAGGCACCAAGTTGATTTGGAGCGTTTAACTGGTCTGGAGGAGGCTGAACTCTTAATGGTTGGTAGGGGATCAAATACTTATTTCTCTGTGCACAATGCAAATAAATATATATAATTTTGACAATGTGATTTTCAGTTTTTTTTTTTTATATAATCTATCTCTCACTGGTAAAATTAACCTAGCCTAAAAATTCTAGACTGTTCATGTCTTTGACAGTGGGCAAACTTACAAAATCAGCAAGGGATCAAATACTTCTTTCCTTCACTGTATACCGTAGATTTTCTTTTAATTTTTATATATTTATTTTAAATGCAAGCCCAAGTACCATACGTTCTAATGCTAAGCCGGCGGCAGGACCTTGTGTGCGGCAGAGGCACCTTGAACTTAAGAGGAGCAGGAAGAGGTAAGTAAATAGACCCCTAAATTAAACCTCCGATCCGACCAAAAAAATAAATTGATTTAATGGTCTTGTCTGGGGTCTGATTTAATTTTAGGGTTGGTGTCCGGGGTCTCATTTGTTTAGAGGTCTGATCTGGGATCTCAAGTAATGTAGAGAACATGTCTGGGGTCTGATTAAATTTAGGGGTCTGGTTTGGATCGGAATAAATTTTGGGGTCTGAATTAATTTAGGGGTCTGGTGGGAAGTCTATTCGATGCTGTGCTTTTCCACATGGTTGCTGGCAGGATGCAATGATGTCACTACGCCAGCCAAGGCAAGACTTCTGTACAGGTGGTGCGTATAGACCGCGCTGGATCCCTTGTCAGAACGAGGGTATGTGAGTATTTTAAACTAGTCGCTATTTAGGGGGGGGGGGCACTCTATCATGGCACATATTTAAAGAAGCAATATTTATGACCACTTTATATGGAGCACTATACATGGCACAACTTTATATGGGGAACTTAGGAGGGCTCTGTCCTTATGGTACAATTTTATATGGGGCACTATCTGTATTATGGCACGATTTACAATGGGGCATTATCTATTTAAAGAGGCTCTGTCACCAGATTTTGCAACCCTTATCTGCTATTGCAGCAGATCGGCGCTGCAATGTAGATTACAGTAACGTTTTTATTTTTAGAAAAACTAGCATTTTTGGCCAAGTTATGACCATTTTTGTAGTTATGCAAATGAGGCTTGCAAAAGTCCAAGTGGGTGTGTTTAAAAGTAAAAGTCCAAGTGGGCGTGTATTATGTGCGTACATCGGGGCGTTTTTAATACTTTTACTAGCTGGGCGCTCTGATGAGAAGTATCATCCACTTCTCTTCAGAACGCCCAGCTTCTGGCAGTGCAGACACAGCGTGTTCTCGAGAGATCACGCTGTGACGTCACTCACAGGTCCTGCATCGTGTCAGACGAGCGAGGACACCGGCACCAGAGGCTACAGTTGATTCTGCAGCAGCATCAGCGTTTGCAGGTAAGTAGCTACATCGACTTACCTGCTAACGCCGATGCTGCTGCAGAATCAACTGAAGCCTCTGGTGCCGGTGTCCACGCTCATCTGACACGATGCAGGACCTGTGAGTGACGTCACAGCGTGATCTCTCGAGAACACGCTGTGTCTGCACTGCCAGAAGCTGGGCGTTCTGAAGAGAAGTGGATGATACTTCTCATCAGAGCGCCCAGCTAGTAAAAGTATTAAAAACGCCCCGATGTACGCACATAATACACGCCCAGTTGAACTTTTACTTTTAAACACGCCCACTTGGACTTTTGCAAGCCTCATTTGCATAACTACAAAAATGGTCATAACTTGGCCAAAAATGCTCGTTTTTTAAAAATAAAAACGTTACTGTAATCTACATTGCAGCGCCTATCTGCTGCAATAGCAGATAGGGGTTGCAAAATCTGGTGACAGAGCCTCTTTAATGCTACTAATTGTGGGGCACTGTATGGTGCGATTTATTGTAGCGCACTTTAAAGAGGGCAGTATGTGTATGGCGCTATTATTTATAGAGCGCTATCTGTATGGTGCTATTTACTGTGGGGCACAAAAACTGCATTACAGTTTTTGGGGCACAAAACCGCACGACAGACATTATTAGCAGTAACCGTTGGATGGGGGTTTGTGAAGAAGGTGGGGGATGTGCTGAGAAGGCATGGAACCAACGATGTCTGTGTGGTAAACTCTGCAGAGTCGTAGCTGGTAGCAATAGTCATGATGGCCCATGCAAGATGGGGAGACTGGGAAAGTGACCCACTCCAATCAAGGCATTTCCTGTGAGTCAACTGGATTTAAAGGGTTTTTCAAAACTATTCTATTTTAGGATAGGCCATCAATATCAGATCGGTGGGGGTCCGGTACACCCACAATCAGCTATTTTAAAAACGGTCGCGTTGCTCCGGTGAGCGCTGCTGCCTTTTCACTGCTTATCAAGTACAGCTCTGAACAATCGGTAGTGGCTGTGCCTGGTATTGTAGCTCCGTGCCATCCACTTGAATGGGATTGAGCTGCAGTACCAGACACAGTCACTACTGAATGAACTGAGCTTTGCCTGGTAAGCAGCAGAGAGGCCGCATCGCTCACCGGGACGCTGCGGCCCCTTATATCAGCTGACTCCCACAATCTATTATTGATGACCTATCCGAAGGATTGGTCATCAATATCAAAGTCCCAGAAATCTCTTTAATTGTTGTTTTCTGCCTTTGACCGGGTCTAATCAGTATTTTATTAATGTATCTAGTCTGCAGTGTGGTATCTGACCACTATATGATCATTGTGTTGGATCTCAGGGGTAATAATTAGTAACAATATGGTGGTAATTTTGGTGTACTTGTAGTGTATTTTTTTTATTTTTTATTCCGCAACACTATATAGGTATTATTCAGTTGGGGCCTGTTCACATCAGCGTTGGCTTTCCGTTGAGGGGTTCCGTCTGAGGTTTCCGTCGGGAGAACCCCTCAACTGAATGGCCAACGGAAGCCTTAGCTTCAGTTTGCATCACCACTGATATCAATGGTGACGGAAACATTGCTAATGGTTTCCGTTTGTCACCATTCTGTCAGGTTTCCGTTTTTTTGATGGAATCAATAGCGCAGTCTCTGACGGAACCTCTCAACGGAAAGCCAACGCTGCTGTGAAGAGGCCCTATCTGTATTGTGGTGTTAGTCAGGGTATAATAGTGAAACTCAATTACGTTATGGTAGTATTATTTGGTCGTGGTATGATTGTGTTATTCAGTCACAGTATGGGGTTGTCATCCAGTCACAGTAAAGATACACCTATCTATACAGAGGATTTGGAGACCTGTATTGAGACTGCAACTCGGTCTTTACAATTTAGAAGAAAACTGCGCCACACATGTGAATAAGTTTATTACACCACAGGTAAATTTTTAATTAAATGTTGAGTAATGTTGTAAATACTCTGCTTTACTTTTCTTGCACTGATTTTGAGTTACATGAGGTTATCTCGGCACCAATAGAAGTCAATGGGACCATACTGTACTTCTATAGTTCTCCAATTTTATATGGATGCAGATTTCCTCTTACGGATTCTGTAAGATTCCGACTGAAAATAATTTATGGCATTCTCCATTTAGATGTCGTATTACAGAAGTATAATATGGCGACGCGCTGTGTTCTGCTGTGTGGATGATGCCTTAGAGCGAAGCTGTTTGGGCACATGCTAGACAGCCAAACCGACATGAACCGTTGTCTGCAGATGTTGCGGTTAGGAATGAGCGAGTGCGGTTTACCCATGTCTCACGTTATACAAACTGCAAAGTTTAACTTCCGGGGATCTGTCCTGAAGTAACCAATCACACTTCTCTATCTGGCAGTTTGACGGATGAGTCTGGGTTTGGCAGAACGTTACCTGCCTGACTGCATTGTGCCAACTGTAAAGTTGGGTGGAGGGGGATAATGCTATGAGCTGTTCTTTAGGAGTTGGCCTAGGCCCCTTTGTTCCAGTGAAGGGAAAGTGATGGTGCCTGGTGCCATACCTCCCTGTGTTCTAGGAACTCTCGTTGCCGATAATTACTCTGTGTAAACGGGAACAATCGGCAGGTGAACAAGCAAACGCTCGATCATCTGCTTGTCGTATCATTTTAGAAAAGTGAAATATCGTTGTCTGCAGCACATCTCCCTGTGTAAACGGAGAAGCGCTGCCGACATGATGATAATGTATGGAGACGAGCGATCGGAGTAACGACCATTCATAGCTCCATGTGACAGGAACAAACGAGCGCCAATCAACGATGTCTCGTTAATCGGCGCTCGCTGCACCGGCCGCTTATCGGCCGATGTAAAAGGGCCTTTAGACAAGGGCTACCCCTAGACTTTTTGTAGCACTACTGATTGATTTTAACTATTGAGTAACAGCAGCCGTCCACAAGATTGCATGCATCTCAATGTATTCGTTTGTACTGCGGCTGTCACTCAATAGTTAAAATCAATCAGTAGTGCTACAAAAAGTCTAGGTGTAGCCCTGACCTTTCACTCTCTCTTGCACCCGACCGTTGTGGTACTCGGGCTGTTTTTGACAGCATCCGAGTGGCACCCGATAGTCTTCACGGACCCATTCACTTTAGCAGGTGAATCGGGTCAGAGTCTCCGATCCGAGGAAAGATAGAACATGTCCTATCTTTCCTCGGATCACTGACGGGACTCGGACGGCGCACACGGTCGTGTGCATAAGGCGTTCATATGTCACTGAACATCTCCTCTGATCAGTCCTAAGATCCTGTGTGCAGCTTCTTAATCATTTTCTAATAAACAGAGCTGTTTTGTTTTGACCTCAAAAGGCTAAGCACCCTCTTATGTGAACACTTACAATGTTATTTTCAGGCTTACATCCACTTGATTTTCTTCTTTTATGTAAATGCTTTTGTTTCCGGATTACCAAATCTGCCCAGGACACCATTTATTATTTCATTGAACGCTTGGACTGTTCTCATCAAATCTGATCATGGTTTAAAATGTCTCGGTCTGTTTACTTTGCTGTGATCTCACTGGTAATGGCACTGAAGGGCTAAGAAAACATTCCAGTTTCTCAAGAATGATGAATTTATTACCATAAAAGAAGAGCGGTAAGAGGCATTCGGTTATGTACGAGATTGTATCTACAAACCTAAGAGATGAACCTTCCATAGTGTGTAATGGTCTTGTCTGGTTTTGTTGAAAATCGGCTTTATTTGAACACTCTTGTCCCTGTTCACACTTTTAAAGGAGATTTAGGTAGGCTCTATCACTAGTTTAGTAATACCCTAGTGAAAATTGTCTCCCAAAACTCTTATTTTAAAAGTCATGAGCTTTTTTCTAAATATGTAAATGAGCCTTTATTAGAGAACTGGGAGGTAACATCAGTGATTCTCCTGAGGTGGAGCTAGCTCCCAGCCTCTGACGCCGTCCTATCAGCTTGAAGCTGCTTCACACAGTGTGAGAGACTGAGGCTGGTGG
Source organism: Rhinoderma darwinii (assembly GCF_050947455.1). Taxonomy (NCBI): domain Eukaryota; kingdom Metazoa; phylum Chordata; class Amphibia; order Anura; family Rhinodermatidae; genus Rhinoderma; species Rhinoderma darwinii. The sequence continues at coordinate 57,847,806 of NC_134688.1, read as the reverse complement.
AACGGGGGATCATTTCAAACAGCCATAACTCGGGCTGTGGACCACCTACACCAGTGGTTCTGGTGGCATATGGAAGAGGAGATTCTAATCTAGCTCTGAGACAACCGGAGGTATCACCAGTTGAAAACACAGTCCGGAATGGAAGCTGTATACTATATGATCACAGTGTGGACCACGCCATACAGAAAACATTACACCGCCCAGAGTGAAATGAAAGAGTCACCACCTATTTTGCAAGTATAGTCAAATTAGCATATTTAGTAAAATGCTCATAAGTCTGCAAATAAACGTTTTTAAAAACAAATCACACTGTAGTTATCAGCATCATAGCGCCTATTAGATTAGTTCGAGAGGGCATTAATACACTGGTGACAGAGCCTCTAAGATTTAATCATTTCATTTTATGCAAGGGATTTAGAGCTCTGAAAAACCTGAGCTTTTCCCATCATAAAAATATATTAACGCCTTCCCAACATTTGACCTAACTGCCATAGACCGGAAGGGGAAGCATGGAGCAGGCTCACGGACTGAGCCCGCTCTATACATTACAAAGTTTTGGCTGTAACACACAGCTGACACTTCACTGTAACAGCAAGGATAACCCCGATCTCAGCCATTAAGCCGCTTAGATGTTAGCCGTTACAAAAAAGTGGAGGCCCCATCTGTCACCTCATCGCTTCCTGACGCGATCACGGGTTGCCATGGCAGCCTGGGGCCTAATGAAGGCCCCCAGTTCTGCCATCTTTCTGCTCCTTTTAAGCCCTGCCTCTGGAGCTGGTAAATAGCACAATACACTGTAATACATAAATTTTGCAGTGTATCGTACCAGCGATCAACGATCACTTGTTCAAGTCCCCCAGGGGGACTAAAACAAAAAAAATTTAAAATAGTTAACGTTTTGAATAATGTACAAAAAAATTAAATCTTAAAAGTAAAAAAACAATTCCCCCCCCCTCTAAAGTATTGTAAATAAAATAAACATAATGGGTATTGCCCCCTCCATAAAAGTCGAAACTTTTGCAGTATAATATTTTCTCCCCTGTGGTTAATATTATTTATCCCGCACCGTGAACGCCATAAAAAAGAAATAATAAAAATCAATGCCGGAATTTCTTTTTTTTTGGTCACTTTGCCCTACAAAAATTATGAATAAAAAGTGATCAGAAAGTCATATGTACCCAAAAATGTTACAAATAAAAACTATAGCTCATACGGCTGTGTGGACGGAAAAACATAACACGGAAAAATTAAAAAGTTATGGCTCAGAATATGGCGACATAATACTTTTTTTTTTGCCTAGTAAGAAGAGTACATCATTAAAAAACTATATGAATTTGGTATCGCCGTAATCCTATTGACCAGCAGAATTAAAGGGGTTTTCCAGCCGATAAAAATTGATGGGTCGAGGTCTGACTCCCAGGACCCCGGCCGAATCAGCTGTTTTGAAGGGGCCGCAGCGCTCGTAGAAGCGCCGCTTCCCCTTCATTTCTTCTTACTCAATGTGAATGTTCAACATGCATTTAGCGGCGATTCACAGGTACCCTGACCCATTAGCTATTGAGGATATGCCACCAATTTTTGTTGGCGGGAAAATCCCTTAAAGATCAAATTGGGTAGAAACATTTAAAAAAAAAAAAGTGGTGCTTAAGGATGAACGTTCACTTATTTTATGTGGTAAATGACAAGTACATTTACATTGACCATCTAACTTAATTTTTCTATGAGCTATGCCTCCATTTATAGCCCGAACTATTCGTAGTAAAAGTTCCTGCTCTGAGTGGGCACAGACTGTTTACCCTGAAAGGGAATTTCTATGGTATGTTGTTGTAGTCCATGATGGGAGGGTATGGCCTGATCTACGCTCTTCCTGTTCCTTCCTTATCCATTTCTATATTCTAATAATGTAAACATATGACTACGGCAGCAAATACCACAAATACTTAGTAGGTCTATCGGAAGGACGTAATGAAATAAATATGACACTAGGTACAAAATATCACCATGTGTATGTGGTCATCTCTGCCATGACTTTGACACAACCCAAACATTGTACCCTTTGAGTAATGTGTATCTTTACGTTGGCACCGTTGTAAAGGTTTCCTCAGTAAATATTTCTGTGGCGTGTTTTTATTCAGAATAATGAATTCTTATTGCAGAGCGGTTTACGTCAGCAAAATAATAAGATGCCTGACTAAGTTCAGAGACATCCAAACAGTGTGCAGGAGATGGGGAACTTCTGTGACTGGAGCTTCGAAAACCCCGGCTGGGGGGGAAGTTGTTTGATGAACATTTCTGGAACTTCCATGCAATCTCATAGGAAGCAGAACCGTTTCTGTGAGTTCTTGTGGCCACAGTGGACAGCAGGGCCTAGCCTCAATCTGTCATTCCACATTATCCATTTAATTCTATATAAAGCTGAATCATGGAGGTTTTAACCTGTATTTATTTGGGATCTTGCAACTGAAGACCTGGTCTCGGCCTGGCCCAAGTTGAGTGATAAACCATAAAACTTTATACCAAAACTGCATTAAAATGGCATTGTGTAAATCCAGCTGCTATTATACTTATAGATTTACTAAATGTTTCAACATTTCAACACAATTATTATAAAATGTAGTGATTATGGGACATCCCCACTGTAAAGTATCCTTGTGTTTCCCAGGTAAGGCTGGGTCTCACACTTGCGTCAGTGTTTCCATTGTTCTTCTTCGTCAGAGGAACAAAACAACGGAAATACTGAAAGCGTCTGTTCCGTTGTACAACGGACACCACCAGCAGTCAACAGAACGCATTGACTTTAATGGTTTCCGTCGGGATGTCCGTGGTTTTACTGGAAACAATAGCAGAGCATGCTGCGCTATTGTTTCCGGTATTTTCAGCCAGATCTGCGACGGAGGCCCCTAACGGAGACTCCAATGCAGATGTGAATGAGGCCTAATTGGGAAAATGTCAGCTTTATTCTGCGAATCAATGCGAATACAGCGATAACAAGTTTTTATAGTTTTGGTATGATTCACTACTTTTACAAACATTGTAAACATTGTTTAAATAAAGGTTCGTTTTGTGTCGCTATATTCAGAGAGCCGTAACTTTTTTATCTTTCTATTGATGGAGTGGTGTGAGGAATTGTTTTCACGGGGCGGGCTGTAGTTTTGGGATGGATACAACTTTTTGTACATGTTTGATTAAATTTTATTTGGGAGGTATGGTGTTCGAAAAAACAGCAATTCTGGCGTGTTTTTTTTATTATTCCACTGAATAATTAAATGACATTATATTATAATGGTTCGGACTTTGACGGACACGTTTTTATTTTTTTGTTTTTCTTTTACAGATGTGGGAAAAAAGGGAAACTTTTCAGAATTCGTTTTTTTTTTCATTCACCCCTTGCCACCATAGCCAGTTTTGGCCTTAACACCTTAAGGACTGAGCCATTTTTTCATTTTAGTTTTTCACTCCCCACATTCTAAGAGCTATAACTTTTTGTTTTTTCAGTCAATAGTGATGTGAGGGCTTATTTTTTGTGGGAGGAGTTGTAGCTTCTAATGGCACCATTTAAAGTACCATATAATGTACTGGGAAATGAAGAAAAAAATCTTTGTGTGCTGAAATTGAAAAAAACCTGGGCATTCTACATGGTTTCTGTGTTTTTATGGCTTTCACCGTGCGATTAAAAATGACAAATCAACTGTATTCTGCGGCTCAATACGATTACGGTGATACTAAATGTGTATAGTTTTTTTTTGTATTTTACTACTTAAAAAAACAAAACAAAAAAAAAACCACCTTTTTGTTTCACCACATCCTGTGAGCCATAACTTTTTTTTTTTTCTGTGGATTGAGCAGTATGAGGGCTTATTTTTTGCAGGACGAGATGTAGTTAGACCATTTTTTTGGTACATCTGGTATGACTAATTTTTTGTTTGTTACAGCATTCACCATGCGAGTTAAATAATGATATATTGTAATAGTTTGGACTTTTACGGATGCAGCGATACCAATTTTATTTGTTTTTTATATTCCTTTCGAGAACAAATTAGAAAAGGGGTTTGCAAACTTTTAATATATATATATATATATATATATATATATGTATGTGTGTTTTTTTCATTACTAATAACTTGTATTAAACTTTTTTTTTTACACCTTATTAGCCCTACTAGGGGACTTTGAACCAGCAATCATTAGATCTCTGGTACAATACACTGCAATACTAATGTATTGCAGTATATTGTCATTGTACAGACCTCTGAGGCATTTGTATGGCTTAACAGAGGCAAACTGTTGGTAGTCCTGGGGGCCTACCATGACCACCATTGGAACACCCCCCCCCCCATTCCATTGTAGGGGGGGGGGGGAGCGATCAGATGATTGATCGCAGCATTTTTTGGGTTAAACGGCGAGGAAATACACAGGTAATACACAGCTGACACCCGCTGAGTATGGGCCATGCTCAGCCCATGAGCAAACTTCATATTTCCCAATGATGCTTATTACATACATGTATGTGATAATGCGTTAAGGGGTTAAAGACGGAGCCCTGTTTTTGTGACATGTCACTGTGGTAATTACTTGCATTGCTTTTACTTATCTATTTGAAGCTGAAATCGTTTTTTTGTGACACATTGTATTTTGTTAGTGGTAAATTTTGGTTGATATGTTCACTCTTTATTAAAAAAATGTAAACAAAATTTGGAAAAATTTACATTTTCTATTTTTGAAATCCTTTGCTTCTAAATTGGATAATGATACCACACAAAATATGATAAATCTTATTTATTTATTCATTCATTTTAAATTCCTAAATAAGTTTTACCATATGTTTTTATGTAGATATCATTATTTTTTTCCACTTCTGCTAAATATAGCAATAATTGCACAGTTAGTGGGAGTAGATCCTTTGGATTGTTGGAGTACAGTCCTCATGTTTGAACATCATTAGTTTAATTTCATTTTATTTTTTTAAGACGTTATAATTCTAGAATTTATTAGCAGTTTTTTTTCAAAAACAAATTTTTTTTAGGTACCACTTTAGTTTTGAAGTGACTTTGAGGGGCTTATAAATTAGAAACCCCTCTTAAAACACCTCATTTCAAAAACTGCACCCCCTCAACGTACTTAAAACGACATTTAGGAAGTTTGTTAACCCTTTAGTTTCCCAGGGATTAAAGCAAAATATAAAAAAAAAAATCAAATATTAAATTTTGTTTCTTTTTTTTTCAGTAACACAGCAGGTGTTAACAGAGACACACAACTCGATATTTATTACCCTGGTTCTGCAGTCTTCAGAGACATCCCGTAGGTGGCCCTAGTGTGCTACTGGACTCAAACACCGATCTAAGAAATGAAGGAGCACCTTGGGGATTTTGGGGTCTGGTCTAAAGGTCCCAAAACATAAGAAGCACCCTCAAAAAGACAGCATTTTGGAAACTACACCCCTCAACAAATTTAACTAGGGGTGTAGTGAGTATTTTGATTGACAATCCCCCACCCCCCCAATTTATATTTTTCCCAATAATATGTAGTCTTATCATTGCCACAAGCAATTCAGAAAAAAAATCACCACAAAACTGTTAGGCAATTTCTCCTTAGCACTGCATTTTGACCCCACAGATGTTTTAGCAAATTTATTAGAATTGGGCTGTAAAAAATGAAAATATAATTTTGTTTCCCCCAATAATATGTAGTTTTAGCTTGATTTTTTATTTTCATAAGGACCATAGGGGAAAAAAACACCACAGCATTTGTTACACAATTTCTCCCGGCTATCGCAATACCCCATATGTGGTTTGGGCACACGGCAGGGCTCAGAAGGGAGAGGAGCGGTATTTGGCTTTTGGAGAACTCACAATTCTGACGTACATTCACGTGGTTTTGTGTAGTGTATTGCAGTGTATTTTGCTTGATAGAAGCACAAATATGGCAGACCTGGGGACCTTCATGACAGCTGACATAATTTTAGGCCATTCCTCCTCAAAACCAACCTGAAGGTCTGGGTGGCTGGGAGTACTCTTCTATTATATTTTTAGTTAATAAAAATGGGTGTCCTCTCTACTATCTCCATAATGTTCATTACAGCTACAATGATTCTCTTGCTTCTATGTCCATGCAACAAATATTAGTCGTCTTAATATTTACTATCTGTATCTAGTCCTAGGACTCCAATTCTTCTCCGTTAGTGAGGCAGGGGTGTCATGATAGGGGCTGTAGAGGTTGCAGTTTTACCCGGCGTCCTTGTGCCATGTGGAGTCTGCCACATAAGGACCCTAATATTATACATAGCGCTTAATAATAGGCCAGACTTTGAACACAATTTGCCTCAGGACAGAGGAACTTCAAGTTACTCCTCGGCAGACCGGGTGTTTTCTTGATATATCTTCAAGACGTCGCCGTCATCGTCTTCATGTAGGACTAAACGTCGTGCATGACTTTCGACAACTAGTCCTTGAACCAAACCAAAAAATCTTTGGCATCATATGTAAATCCGGCCCCTGGCTGTGTAGGAGAGCAGAGATCTATCGCCAAGTCATCCAGAATAGGTTACTCTACGTATGCAGAAGAGAAGACAAGACAGCAATGAAGTCAGTCCTATGTTTCATCCATGGTCCAGGTCTTTTGTGAAACTTCACTTCTGATACAATGCCACATTTCCGACAAACATGGGCAGTCAAGGAGTTTGATAAATGGACACACAATGCCAACCAGCAGTTGTCAAAAACTTTCTCTAATATTCCAGCGCAAGCTTAATGTAGTACCCAACATGATCAATTCTTCTTGATTGGGAAACTATATAAAGACTGGTTTCAAGACTGAAAAAAAGTCATCTCAAGTTCTAGCTATGAATTAAAATGGCCGACATGTCCTAACACGGTAATTAGTTTAGGTGAATGTAAATGTTTATAGGGTTTATTTCATCCATATAGGAAATTTGTCTACAAGCAGTCCTAGTACATGTGATGTTCTGTATAGTCTTCTACTGACACCTAGTGGCAAGCAGTGAAAACGGCAACATTAAAATCATCTGTTTCATGTATTATTATAATGACCACTACGGCTCCGTCCATAAACTGTACATTTAGTATGAACCCCAGGTATCGGTCCAATGGGATCTGGAAAGCATTTCCCATAGTAAGCCACATTTGACATGTTTAAGGACTTCTCCATGTGGCTGTAATCGTGGATCTCACTTCCCTCTATATTTTTGTGCCAAACATTTTAATGTCATTGGAAAGGTTTATCTATTTTGAATCTGCTGGACTATCTGTTCTCCGTTTGTGCAAGTAAATATAGAAAGGAAACATGGATTACAAATAGAACCACAAACTGTACATGACGGATATCATACCTGCCAACTTTCAAGTATTGTAAAGAGGGACAACTCCTGCACAGCCGAGCCCAAAAAAAATTCTTGTTAAAGAGGCTTTGTCACCAGATTATAAGTGCCCTATCTCCTACATAATGTGATCGGCGTTGTAATGTAGAGAACAGCAGTGGTTTTTATTTTTAAAAAACGATCATTTTTGAGCAAGTTATGAACAATTTTAGATTTATGCTAATTAGTTTCTTAATGACCAACTGGGCATTTTTTTACTTTTTACAAAGTGGGCGTTGTACAGAGAAGTGTATGACGCTGACCAATCAATGACCAAGTGACCAATCAGCATCATACACTTCTCTTCATTCATGTTTCGCTGTGCTGTCACATACTCCAGTACCTTTACCGAAGTGTCTTGAGAGTGAATAGACATCACCTCCAGCCAGGACTTGACGTCTATTCACACTCCCGACACTTCGGTAAAGTTTCTGTGAGACTTACTCACAGCACAGCGTGATCTTGCGAGATCACGCTGTGCTGTCATTACAAATTTATCTACACCATTTTGTTTTCATTGTTGCAAAAATACACTAAATTGTCAGCATCCAATGGAAAACTGATGACCTTTAAAATCTTCTCTCAAATTTGCTACATGACGTTGAAAATTTGTCACAATTGTATCTCTGACTACACACTGCCACTGTCTCACCATGTGCTATGAGCGAGTTTTTTGTGTCGTATTCTGAGCTCCGACGGTCTAAATTGCAACCCAGAAAACCGGCCACAAAGTACAGTACAATTCACACATGGTGGAAAAAAAATCAGTACAGTTTTTAGGGTATGCTGTGGATTTTCAAATAAAACAATATACAGGTTCCCACTCGCATGTCCACACTAGTTAGACAGGAGTGCACTTGCTTGTTCATACATGTAGGAATATGCTATCTCACAGGGGATTAAATAGTAAAGACTGGGCCCCATAGCATACTTTTGACTGGACCCTCCCTCCCTGGGTGCCACACGCATCTCCCCCTTGTAGATGTTGCCCCTCTGTAGATAGTGTCCCCTATAAATTTTGGCATACAGCCCCCCCCTGTAGACAGTGACACACCCCACTTGTAGATAGGTCCCCCTCCCCTTGTAGACCGTGCCATACAGTCCCCCTGTAGACCGTGCCCACCTCCTTCCCCCTTGTAGTTCGTGCCATACAGACCTCCTGTAGAAAGTGCATACCACCTCTTTGTAGATAGTGCCATACAGCCGCCCTTGTAAATAGTGCCACCTTGTAGATAGTGCCATACAGCCGCCCCTGTAAATAGTGCCATACAGCCCCTTGTAGATAGCGCTCCCCCTGTAGATAGAGCCATACAGCCCCCTGTAAATAGTGCCATATGGCCCCCCTTGTAGATAGCGCCATACAGTCCCCCTTGGAGATGGCTCCATAAAGCCCCACCTTGCAGATAACACCCCTCAAATGAATAAAACAAAACATTTTATATTCCGGTCCTGTTCCCGCGACGTACAGAGCTACTCCAAAGCATCAACGCCGACTGGATCCTTGCGTAGGCCGTCGTGATCCAGTGACCTGATAGGCTGCAGCACGAATGTGGCCTGTAGCCTAGTAAATGGCAGAGCAGAGGGATACCTCCCTGCTCTACCGTAGTGGTCAATAGTATCTGGGTCCTAAGGACGCAGATACTATAGAATGTGGCATCGCTACCGCTGTAGCAGCCATAGCGGCTGCTAGCAGCGCCACCGGTCATATGCTGTGGGCCCCGTACCAGCCGCTATGGCTGCTTCAGCGGTAGTTACGCTACTGCTCGCTCATCAAGACAGGGCAAGCGGTACGCTTGTTCATCCAGGGTCAGCTATATGCTTGCTCAATCAGGCATGCAGGGCCAAACATTTGCTTGCTTAACCAGACAATGAAGTGCTAGGTTTATACTCACTTGTGTATTATAGTAATGTCAGGCATAGTTGTGCCAATGGACAATACTAGGGTCACACGTCCTCTTGCTCAACCACACAACTAGGGCCACGTTTACACTTACATGTACATGCAGCTTGGATCAGGTATTTACTTTATTAGCCACACAATTGGGCTCAGGTTTGCAGGTCCAGATATTCAGGGTCTATTGTGTAGGTCCCTCTAATTCTGCCAAAACAGCTCTGACCCGTCGAGGCGTGGACTCCACAAGACTTCTGAAAGTGTCCTCCGGTCTCTGGCGCCAAGTTGTTAACAGCAGATCATTTAAGTCCTGTAAATTCTGAGGTGCGGCCTCCATGAATCTGACTTCTGTTTTTCCAGAACAACCGACAGATGCTCAATCAGATTGAGATCTGGGGAAATTAGGGAACAAGTCAACACCTCAAACTCTTTGTCATGTTCCTCAAACCATTCCTGAACAATTTTGGCAGTGTGGCAGGACGCATTATCCTGCTGGAAGGAGTCACTGCTATTAGAGAATATCGTTGCCATGAAGCGCTGTGCATGGTCCGCAACAATGTTCAGGTTGGTGGTACGTGTCAAAGTAACATCCACATGAATGCCAGGACCCAAGGTTTCCCAGCAGAACATTGCCCACAGCATCACACTGCCTCCGCCGCTTGTCTTCCAATTGTGCATCCTGTTGTCATTTCTTCTCCAGGTAAGCGTCGTACAAACGCCCGGTCGTCCATATGATGTAAAAAAAAAGAAAGTACAATGTGAAAGGGGTCCCAGACCTGCTCCCTGGGATCCGGCTACACTGTTATTTCCCCACACACACCATCCCTCTTTCCCATTTCTCCACCAGGAAGGAGCCATCTGCAGCTCTTACCTGACGACTGTGATGGCTCCCTATTAGGGTATGTTCACACGGCCAAATTTCAGACGTATACGAGGCGTATTATGCCTCGTTTTACGTCTGAAAATAGGGCTACAATACGTCGGCAAACATCTGCCCATTCATTTGAATGGGTTTGCCGACGTACTGTGCAGACAACCTGTTATTTACACATCGTCGTTTGACAGCTGTCAAACGACGACGCGTAAAAATACAGCCTCGTCAAAAGAAGTGCAGGACACTTCTTTGGACGTTTTTGGAGCTGTTTTCTCATAGACTCCAATGAAAACAGCTCCAAAAACGGACGTAAAAAACGGCGCGAAAAATGCAGCGAAAAATGCGAGTTGGTAAAAAAACGTCTGAAAAGCAGGGTCTGTTTTCCCTTGAAAACAGCTCTGGATTTTCAGACGTTTTTGTTGACTACGTGTGAACATACCCTTAGACAACACGTGAGAGGAAGCCGTTCTTGCAAATTTTAACGTGTCACTACTTGACACAGTGTATCTGGCTCCAGTAGAAATAGGTTGGGTGCTCCTTCACTAGTGTGGAGTGAGGCAAAGGGAGTGCCGTGTACGGTTCGTGGTGGAGAAAGGAGAGGGATGGAAAGTGTATGGAGAATTTACAGTGTAGCTGGATCCGTGTCTGGTGGCCCCTACACTAGGCAGCCGGGGCAGCCATGCAGGTCGCACACTCCTAAGGCCAGCTGACAATACTGTCTTCCCATGTAGAGAGTCACTGTCTATTAGACCTTCTGTTCTGTGTGACTGTACAATCATAACCACAAAATTTTGATGCAGTTAAAAGTGGACATGTGCACATGCTGTACAGACGGAGAGTGGGACCTCAGAATAATTTCTTCTAGTGGGCCGACAGTCCAACAGTGTATAGGGTCGAACCTGACTTTTGTTTTTAATCTCATACAACCCCTTTAAGTGATGTCACTTGTTTGAAAGTGTTACTTCTCCTCGCTCTGCAGCCTAGAAGACCACCCCTGCTCAATAATCTTCCAAATAACTATACCCTCTCAAATATTTTTTCAAAAAAATTGTGTCTTACTTGTGGTCCCACAGATTGGGAGTTCCCCCGGTTTACCCACACTAGCAGGATAAAATGTTTGCAAGAGTCACATATCCCTAGCTGGCATTACCTATAGCCTGAAGTAATGAGTTATAAAATAGTTGACCTTTGATTCAAGTGAAAAAAAATTTGAAAAAAAAAGTGTGTGTGTGTGTATATATATATATATATATATATATATGCTCACTGAATAAATCAGAAAATAATTGTCCAGCTTTGGACATAGGCGCAGATGTCTTGTGGAGGGGGATGCTCCTCTACGTGTGCAGCCACAATTCCACTGCCCTGACACTGAGAAATGTTTTACTCCAGCCCTGAACGATCGCTCCTCTTTATCAGATGACTGGAACGTTTTCAAGTTTAATAGTTAAAGGGAAAGATAAAAGTGTGGCAGGTTACAGACTAGCAGGCGCCTCTTATAAAGAAGATGTTATTGGTTGATCTATACGAGCTTACTTTACGTGAAGGAGAGAACCTTGTGAAATATTTCTGTACAACTGTAAAAGCCTTTTACTAATGTTTCCATGCATGAAACCAGAACGGTCTATGTGTGTGTCAGCAAAACTAGTTTAAAAGATACCATCTCACCAGGTACAGATTATACTCTGTAAAATGACACGTAATGGGGAGATATATCACTGCAAATACACATTTTCATGTGTGTCAGAAATAGGGGATGAGGCTTTTTTGTTATACTAAAGTTTTCCACCACTTTTCAGTTGCAGTATTACACAACAAAGTACATTCTTGCCTATTGGGTATGCTCCCATTATGACAGCCAAAGTGCTTCCATCACAGTGACCCCATTAATAGTGTCAGCAGAGTGCTCCCCTATAAACAGTGACAGCACGGTGCCCCCACATGAACTGTATTAGCAGAGTTCCACCTTACAGGCAGCGCTATCATAATGCCTTCATGAGCTATAGAGTTAAAATATAAAATTCTGTCTTCCTGCATATGCCACAAGGGGGAGCTCAATGTATACATATTTATATAACTCTTATTGAAGTCAATGGGAGCAGCATAAATACATATGCAGCTAACTCCTCCTAGTGGAGGCTGTCAGAAGCCCCCCTGTAGGGGATTTGCATTGCACAGGAGAGCTCTGCTGTTTTCAGAGACTCCCAAAAAATCCAGGATAGTAGGTATGGTTTAGGCTCTGTTAATATTTAATTCATTATTTAGCCAAAACCTTAGTGGCCTTAATTGCTTTCACGGTCCAAACAAATTTTGATATTGGATTGGTACTTTGTAACAAACGATCAGCTATAAACAGCACATCACGACAGCTTTCCATCCACTGAATGTAAGCAAGAATGTTTCCATTCAATGACAGCAAGTAGAATGTACAAGTATGGCTGTGTTCACATCTGCGCTGGAGGCTATTTTTTTCAGATTAAAATGAATGACACCATGATGGAATTCCCGACAGAATGGGTTTCGTCAGGTGCTGTTAGTGTCCGTCATGCGTCGCATCTGGTACTTTCAGTTTGTTGTTCTCATATGACAGAGCAGAACAACGGAAAACGGAAATTCAGATGTGAACTGCCCCTACATTAGAAAGAGGCAGATATTTTCATTATGTAGCAAGAAAGCATTAGGTAAAGTAATATGTAGCCAGTTATGAATAGAGATGAGCGAACCGGGACAACCGAACCCGGTCTCGGTCCGAACATCGGGAAAAGTTCGATTCGCAGCGAATCCGAACTTCACCGGGTTCGGCCGAGCCCGTTTTGACCGAACCCGTTTTGACCGAACCCGGCTGCATTTTGGCGCCTGCCACATGTTAGATGTAAAATGGAGGATTTCACAATATCACCTGACATCAGGCTACCCCATAATGCCTTGCAAACGGCTCTACCAGCCAATCGGGAGGCAGCATAGGGGCGGGCTCAAGCCTGCAATAAAAGTCTATGCACGGAGCTCAGTGGCCATTTTAGAGACAGGAGCTGTAGGGATAGCATCTCTGCAGTAAGGGAAAGCTTTAGGAATCTAAAAGCCAGGAATCCAGCAATCGAAGGGGCTCATCCACTACTCACTACTCAGCCAGTGTGTGAATACGCTTTTATAAGGGGCTCATCCCCGTTGCATCCAACTTGCAATACAGGCAGCCTTTGTAGTACTACAACGCCCAGCATTCCCTGAGTCAGTGCACAGTGGCTGATAGAAATTCTCATTCATTGCCATTTGCCAAGCCAGTGTGTGAATACGCTTTTAGAAGGGGCTCATCCCCGTTGCATCCAACTTGCAATACAGGCAGCCTTTGTAGTACTACAACGCCCAGCATTCCCTGAGTCAGTGCACAGTGGCTGATAGAAATTCTCATTCATTGCCATTTGCCAAGCCAGTGTGTGAATACGCTTTTAGAAGGGGCTCATCCCCGTTGCATCCAACTTGCAATACAGGCAGCTGAGGCAGCCTTTGTAGTAATACAACGCCCAGGGCCAGCATTCCCTGAGTCAGTGCACAGTGGCTGATAGAAATTCTCATTCATTGCCATTTGCCAAGCCAGTGTGTGAATACGCTTTTAGAAGGGGCTCATCCCCGTTGCATCCAACTTGCAATACAGGCAGCTGAGGCAGCCTTTGTAGTACTACAACGCCCAGCATTCCCTGAG